>NC_134387.1:4879257-5199048 GCF_035582795.1 Mycteria americana
TGAAAGAATTGCTGTTCACATTTGAACTCAGGTTACCTTTGGTGGAGGTTTGCCTTTGGGAACTGGGGGATGAGCAGGTTTTCTCTCTGGTGCCTGTAACAAAAATGTAGTTTAAATGTCATTAGGCTTTCCTGTCTGAGCGGTTGCAGAACCTCCTCACAGCTCAGATGCTGCTACTGTTATCTTATATATTTCTGTTATGTCATGTATGTAGGTTATCTCGTATATACAGCATTTTCCTAGTGGAAAAGCTAGGGGCGAATTAGATTAATCTGTCCACATACAAGAAGGCACAATAATATAAATACACAAGGGGTACAGATCTCCTGTTTCAGAAGACCACTGAGCTATTCTCAGTGTGTAAATTCATCTGTATCTCAAGTATCCATGGTCAAATAGACTGCGTAAGAAGCTAAAGCTGATCACATGCTCAAGGTGCGTGTTGAGGAAAGCGTCTCTAAAGACAGTGGGATTTAAATGGGTTTTTATAATCAAGCTGATATGTGGTGGTTTGGTTGGTTTTTTAAATTTTCTTATGTAGTCCTGATCCATCATTCTTCATGCAGGCAGTACCATGCCATTAGGTTGCTAGGGTGAAGATGGTTTCTACGCCCTTGTATCAGGCGGGCAGGGGGCTCAAATGCTGACATGGCAAGTATTTGAGGGAGGCATTTTCATTCAAGTAGGATGCTTTGGGTTTATTAATGGCAATTAATATTATTTGGCATTATTAATGGCATAATGGCATTAATGGCAAGAATGTATTCTTCTGGTTTCCAATTTTTTTAAGAATTCGAAAAATATATCTATATTTTTATACATATGCGCACATTGACAGAGATCCCCTCACAGGTGGCATCTTTAGAGACTACCAGATCTCCACAATATGGGAACCATTTCAGACATCTGTAGTAGCAAAGATGCTCATCATTTGCATTGTGCTTACACCTGAAATCCCTGTTGGTGTGGACTCCATGTACTATTGCTAATGAGATGTGCTTGTGATGGCGTACAGGACTCCTTGGCACAGATTAAGAGTATCTTGTGCTGTTTAGGATTACATGGCAAAAAAGGTGACTCCTACCCTAAAGAATACGTGGTTTGAATGTCTGTGATTTTTTTTTTTTTAAATCATAGTCAGAAACTGAAAATACTAATTGGCAACCGATAGTCATTTGCAACTCAGATGAAAGATGTGAAAAGTTGCAGGGTTATACTTACAAAAATCTCTTCTGTGTGAGAAGAGGTTGGTTTGGTAGAGGGAACAGGAGGTGGGGGACCTTTTGGCCTTATGGCAGGCTGTAAAAAAAGAGAATATAAAACATATTGACCCTATACACATATTGCGTATGTGTGCATCCACGTGTTGCCATGGGAACATGCAGGCTTGTGTTCTATGTAAAAAATGCATCAAGAGGGGTAAAAGGGTGCATTCATTTCAGATGTAGGGATGGTTTATGCCATCTGGCCCTGAGAGAACATACAGGGCCTTGTTTGGAGTGCAGTGATTTGCCCAGCCTTTGGAATCAGATTGTCATTGCAGTCCACCGTGGCGTGAACTGGTATGTGCTGTCTTCCCTGAAGTCAACATGAAAGCAAAGAAATTCTCTAGAAGTACTTACGCTGCGGAGCTGTGGTTTGTTCTCCTGCAGTGGAGGTTCGAGAAGGAGACGTTTCTTATCGTTCATCTGAAAACAGGGAACAGTTAAGTGGGGTGGAGCCCTTACCTGTGTATTATCTTTGCATGCCCCTAATAAGCTGCAGACAGATTACTCAGGGACTTAGTGCCATGTGCTTTCTCCACTCCCTCCTCATGCTGGGATTCACAGCACTGTCCTCTCAGTCCTAGACAAGCATTTTGAAGCCCTCCTGGAAATGTAGAGCACCTCGGCTGATGAGTTTTGATGTTTCGACCCCTCGGTTACAGTCCCAGGGAGACTATAGCTGACCCAGCGCCTCCCTGCTCTTACCTTCTGGGCAGGTGCAACCAGGACAGGGTGTTCTCTGTGTATTTGTTCTTGATCCACAAAGACTTGGTTTGTGGCTCCAGGTCCCCTTCTGGTCTGGCACCTATGGAAATATTACATAGAACTGTAAATCTTACCCTGACTGAAGTGAAAAAACCTGCTGAAGTTGAATGCCTGCCTTACTCCTATTGGTGTATTATATAGCCATGTCCTGTCTGTCTGTCTTTCTGTCCCGTCCCCCCCCCCCCCCCCCTTATTTTCATTATTTAGGATTAATCTTGAGAGCTACAGTTTCAAGTCTTCAGTCCTCTCCCAACTATGGGATTTCTGAAACAGCTCAACAAAAAGGTCATGGACCTAATTCCTTGGCCTAATTCCCTCCACCCTCTTTGAAAATCCCAGCTTGAAACCTATCCAGAAGTTGCTTGGCTTTAGGTAGTTTTTCCTCAGTGGGGGGGTAAGCATTTTACCTCTTCTTCAATACTCCGAAGCGGATAAGTAACAGTGTTGCAGCTGCTGTGACAGCGAGGACAATCAGCACACCGACAATAATAGCGAAGCCTGTCAGGGTGAGAGAACACAGGTTGCTAGTTCTTAAAAGATCCACTATTACTAAGCGGTTTCCCATCATGACCATTGGCAAAGTAGTTTTTTTCACAAGGTCTAGACCCTATTTGTCCTCACTATCGCTCAAGTTTGTGGTGGCTTCTCCTGCCACAAATGGTGATGGCAAGGAATGTACTTCTGCCATTTTTGCCATATTTGAAGACTGGGCTTATTGCCTGAGCTGTCCTTGGGATAAACAAACCTAGCCCTTTCTATCCATCCTCAAAGATCATTTCATTGTCATTCCTCTCCCCTTTCTCAAAGGGTGTTACCCAAAACCAGGCACAGGCCTTTGGCATTGTGTGCAACTAAGGCTTCACAAATTTTCCTTCAACAAAGCTATTTTAAAGCCTCAACCAAGCCACAGTGTTGAGAGCTGACGGTGCTCTAGTGAGTGTGGAGAGAGGACAAAAATATTTAATAACAAAGGCTTAAATTTTTTTTTTCTCCCAAAAACATGGAAATCTGTACACAAAGTATTTTCCCTCAGAGATAGATCAGTTAAAGGCCAGCTCCCTGCAGATGATAAAGAAACGAACTATCCCACCTCCCTCACAGCAAAACCTCTGGGAGCTTGCCTGCACTCAGATTTGACAGTGAGCTAATATGGTGTGCTCGTTATCTCAGGATGGAGAAAGGAAAAGCCTGCTACTCTAAATAATCTCCTGGTGTATCACTTCTGCCAGGTTAGAAAGAAAAACAGCTTGCTCTAGTCATTCATACAAGCCGCAGCGACTTAAAGATGCGCAGAAATTAGAGGCCTAGGTAGGCAATATTTACAAAGAAACAGTCTGGCACCCAGTGCAAGTTAGGGCTGTTTCAGTGGAGCTAAAGCAGCTCATTTCAGCCAGTGGATGATGGTACCCAGTGTGTGGACATACAGCACTTACTGGTAACTGCTGACGAGCTGTCGCAAGTTGGCGGTGCCCATCCTTCTTCACACTGGCATTGCAACTCATGGTCACACACCTAGGAAGCACAAAGCCAGGAATATCTTCAGGTTGGAAATATGAGTGAAGCTGTGAAGTCATAAAATTTCAGTGGCTCTGGATCAGGGTCCTGATAAGCTTATTGAAGCTGGGTCTGGAAACACCCCCCTCCCCCCCCCCTTCACTTTGACCAAACTTTAGCACAGAGAATAGCAGTTTTGCACAGTAGAGGACAGGCCTGACTGTCTGCTATCATGTGCCTTTTGCAGGTGTTTCTGCAGTGAAAGGTACAGTACAAGGCACAAAGCAACAGAGTTGGTCTTTACATCTGTAGGTCTCTGAATGCTCAAATAAGATGAGCACGGTTATCTTCCCAAAACAGAAGATGACCTGAGAGAGAATAGCTGTGATACTGTGGCTCAGAGGCAGGGCCAGGCACAGAATCTTTGTCCATCTCCTGTGATCTCCTTAGTAAAAATACTGATGCTGTATCAGGTTAGATTTGCTTTCATAAAAATATAGGAAGCTTCTGACTCCACAACTTTTGCAAATTCCTATCCCAGTGGCTTAAATACTGTCATCAATAAGGTCTGTAGCTGATATGCATAATTTTCTTGTGTTTTTTTTTTTAAGTTAATAGGATCAAATGCTCATGTCTTACAGCATGTCCAGTACACTTGGCAGAGCAGTTGGTTGATCTAAAGATACCTTCAGCATAAACACATTCTCCATTGCTGCACACCTGAAATGTACAGGGCAAATGTTACCAAAGTGATTTATAGCTTTCAGAACATGCAGAGCTTGCACATTATTGTATAAAATGATGAAGAGTAAAAGGAGATATAGAAACAGGTCCGCAAATCATTTAAACCTACATTAAGAGTTTGATATGTGGATATAATTTTTCATTCGACCTTTGGGTATTTTATAGCAAAGGGGAGTGACAAAGATGTACAGACATCACTGTTTTTCCCCTTCAATCCTTCATCCTCCCTACCCCCTCCAAGTAGAAATATAAGGCAAAGAAATTGGGCGTAGCACTCAGTGATGCCTAACACATCCATTATGGAAATAATTAAAAATAGTAATATATGGATGATATCTTAACTCTTCATACAAAGGTATGTTTCTGCTGCCACATACATTTGTGTCACTGAAAAATAATATGACAACAGTCAAGCATAAGGAAATCAGAATGATGGCAGTTTGCTTTGCTACTGATTTGTGGTAGATGTAAGGCAGAAGGTATGGCAAATCAGATCAGCAGAAGTTTAGTGTCCATTTCAGTCTTCCCTGTTTAAAAACTTTCTTGTCTGGTAAAAGAGCTAACGATATAAACAAGACTGAAAGAGTGGAAAAAAATAAGGAGAAAAGCTTTTCTCTACTAACCATCCCATTCCCACACTTCGTTCCATCAAGAACCATCCCTGAGTCTGCTTCTTCATTTCTAGGAAAACTTGCTTTGCAGGAGTCAAAAGTCACCAGGTTCCTGTCCTGAGGTATCTTGTTCCCCCCAGTACAGAACAACTTTCCGCACATTGTATCTCTGGAAGGAGAACAAGAGCTGCTAGAACAGTGACATGGCACAGCAAAACTAGCTGAGCAGGTCTCTCCTCCAGCTTGAATTTGTTGTGTCCATACAGGAACTCAAAAGAAATAGCTGCAGAAAGGAATTTTGGTTTGTGGTGTTTTGAGGTCAGTTTGTTGAGTAGAAGGTGGCAGGTTCTTAATTCCTCTTGAGCTTCTTAGGGAGCCCAGAGTTATTTGCAGAAATGAGTATTTAACTGATCTGTCCTCACCTTCTGAGGTTCACCTGAGGCTCAAGTTCCCTGTCCAAAAATCCCTTCCCTGTACTTTCCTGCACATGCATGCACACACACGCAGTCGTCCTCACAAGCAGGCTTGTGCATATATATGTACGCACTTGGTTGTTCTCAGACTGATCTCATGATTTGGAAACTAGTTTTCACAGAATTGTCTTTACCACAATATTCAAACTGAACAAAAAGAAGGGACAGGTGGATGTATGTGCCATCTAAAATAGTGTGCTCTTTGCTTCTGTCTCTTACTTTGAATAGGAATGGTCTCTCTTCCCAAATCCCAGCAAATTTTGTAACACAGTGCTTACTTTTTTTTACACGGGACGTGACTACCTCTTTCTTTTCTGCAGTATCCATAATATACCCCTCTCTCATTCATCTGGTAACAGGAAGCTGCACCGTCAGTAGCCTCTGTGAAAGAGGAAAATGCAATGGGATTAGTTTAGGTTCTCTGCCTGTGAAAACTAATAATATGCAATTTCCTTTACCTGTTTAGGAAATGGCCTTTCCCAGTGAAGTTACCCGCAGGCCTAAATGACTCTCTCTGGCACTTTGTGCATTAATTCTGCAATGTTATTGTGTACACACAGCAGAACCTATCCTGTGTGTTCTCCCTCTCTCCAGTACAAACCAATAGACCTTGCCTAAGAGAAGGGACATAGAACTGGAGGTGGTTTAGGACTGGGAAGAGGGTAAGCCACCATACACCTTCAGAAACATACAGGCATGCTAAATTTGGAAATTAATTTGAAATGCAGACATTTCCTCTCCCTGTCAAGCATAGAATACTTGCCCAGATCCCTTTCAAAGTTGTCTTAAAAGCATCGTGCAGAAGAGGAATACGCTTACCACTTCCCATTTCTCTAGAAATACATTGCATTGTATGCTCTGAGCTTCAGCACACTTGATTATAATCACTTACAGTGTTAAATATAAAAGTAATAATTAAGTGTATGCTACAAACTAGAACTCATTTATATAGACATGCTGTTCCTGATTTACAAAAGGTCTTGGATGATTTGCTAGCAAAGCCTACCTCTGTCTCTCTCCTTTAACCCAGGCAACTTGATTTTTTCAATGCCAACTGGTACTTACGTGGCCCGAAAGCAGCTTTGCACTGGTTTTCCCGGGTGGGACAGTTTCCCATGTAGCAATAGCCTTCGCCGTAGTTGCAGGGATGTCCATTCACACGGAATCGATCTGCTGGGCAATTGGCAGAAGAGCCGGTGCACATCTCAGCCAGGTCACAGTCGTGCTTAACTGCTCGGCAAACAGCTCCTGCTTCCTTATACTGAAGTGGGGGGAAAGCAGTGCCACAGTTAACACACCACTCTTCCATACCGTTTAAAAATCACACTGAACTAGAGGGCTAAAATTAGGGGAGACCAATCTCATCCTCACTGTACAAGTTGCATGAGGGGCCAGATCTGTATCTAAAGTTGGTTATGTCAATTGACAAGATTTTTGCCTGGTTGTGCCTCAGCTTTTCTTTCCAGGAGGAAATCAGTAATCAAAATGCTCATTTCTCCAGGATGTTGAAAGGTTGAGTGAATTGATAGTTGTGGTGTAGTTTGGGGTGGACAAAGTGTGCTTGTCAGTGCAGTGCTATGTCAGTAATTACAAGTAAAGAGGATTGGTTCTTTTGAAAGGTGTATTACTGCTTTCTCATGGGCAAAAAAACCCCATACCCTGGAAAATATGAGAAGCTAGAGATCAAAAGGAGCCTTACTTGGCAGTTTTCACAGCACTCTCCATGTGCACACATGGAACCTGCCGTCAGTTTGCACGTCTCTGGGTCGCAGCAGTCATTTGTGCACTCCTGTGACAGAATCAGCAATGAGAGCTCTGGTACACTGCTTCGGGGTTTGGTGCCCTCTGTACTGCGTTCTCAACTGACCATCCTGTACTTGGTTACCGAGGGAGGGAAGGACATCTTGGACCTGCACTTTGCTTCTCTGAAAACCATTTTTACTAGGAGCCATGCCAGCCATTGCGAGTGAGCACATAAAGAATACCAAGTGTGATTATGAAAGTGCTGATAGAAGTTGTGCAGGGAACTTGCTTATTTCTGCCAAGATGGTTTTGTATGTACGGCATTTCCCCGTTCTGAGTTCCTCTGAACGCGGCATGACAAACCATGCAGTCGTCTTTCCCACCATTTGGCATACACTTTATAGGGGCGACTACATTGCAGATCAGCAATTTGGTGACCACAGTTTCTGCAGAAATATTTCAGCTAGCTTTGAGCTGGCCACCTCAGAAACTAACAGAAACCAGCTACTGTACAGCCTGAATAAAGCTTTTTGCCTCTTCCAAGTATTATTTTATTCCCGGTTATGCAGATACCTCAGGAGTACCACAGTCGCATTCCTCTCCTTTTTCCACAAAGCCATTTCCACAGGATGAAGGTGCTATGATGCTGCTTATATCTGGGATGTTTGTTAAGCATTTTGGCATGTCACTCAACATGTATTTCTCAAAACTTTGGAGGCTGCAAGAACTGAATGTCTTGGGGATGATAGAACTATATTGAGAAAGCAGGAGGATTTACGTTAGGATGGGCATAGGCAAGGAGAAGCAACACCCTTTACAAGAGAAATGAAACAAGTGACCACCCTCCAAACTATTGGGTGCAACCATTTTTCCAAATGTATATATTTATAAATACAACGGCTATCTCCTACTTATAGCAGGGGAAAAAAAAGTGGAACTAAACAGATCAGAAAAAAATTGATGTACTGAATGTAAACACTGCATATAATAAATCCCACATCTTGAAGATTTAAGCCCAGCCTACACAATTTGTGCCTGGATGCTTCAGGCATTAGGGGTTTTCCACTGGGCTGTTCAGCAGAGGCTCAGGGTGTTCAACTAGAGATGAAAATTGAACTAAATTCCTATCTAATGGGTGTTTATTGAAGGTGCAAGCACTTTGTGCAGTTTTCACAAGAGACATCTTTAGGGTAGAGAACCAGAATATACTTTAGGTAAATCTTGGGGAAAGCGCTGTCGTCATTGTAAGGAAGAAATTATTTATGGTTTAATGTCAAAGCCCCCCACCACATGTACAAATCTAATGTTATCCAAAAGTGACTAAAGTGGGTTTTTTTGTTTTTATTTTGGGGGGTTGGGGGGGACGGGACATCCATCTGGGAATATGTTACAAGGGCCTGGAATGTCTTCATTTTTCTCTTCTTTCTGTATAACTTGAACAGAATAATCTCAGAGAATAAAAATAATTACTACTTCATTTTGGAAACTGGCAGCTTATTCAAAGCCCATCCTTAACTGCCCCGTGCATTAACGCCCTCGCCTTTTTATCCAAACTCCTACCTGACAGTATCTGTCATGATACAAACTTTAGCACTACATGTGCAGGCTTTGGTGTCATGACTCATGCCAAGGTTGTGTCCCATCTCGTGTGCCATGGTAGCTGCAACTGCAATTTCATTTCTGTTGTGATCCTGTAGAGATAAGAACAGGCTGTTATTTTTATGAGTATTTTAGAACACATAGGAACATCAGAGAAGCTATGTGGCTAGGAAATAGGACAATTTTTCTTCAAGTGCAATTATCCTCACTGCTCCATAAGCGTTGATATGTTGTTCAATCCATGCATGCATCTATTCCACAGTTTAGGCTGGATTATATTATAACAGCAATGAGATGATACCTCTAACGAACATGAGTAAATCAGTATAATTAGTTTTTAAATAAACATGAGGAAGTTAGGCTGCCAAGTAACAACTGAGTGTTAAGGGGAACTGAACATCTGAAACTCTTAATCCTCTCTCTGGATAGCTGTCTCTGTGCTTAGGGTAATTACACGGGTGCGATATAATTATTACTCATTACACCGAGGTAACTATTGTGTACAGTGTTGTGCGTGCACAGAAAGGAAAGGCAGATGCTGTGCTCCATCTTCAGTCTTAGCTTGGTGTTTTGCTCTGCTTGGTGGGAGGGAGGAAAGGAAAAGTCCTGCTCTTTGGAGTGAAATCCATATGTACCAACAGCAGGTGGTAGTGGAAATAGCATAAAGCAGGAGACACAGCGTACTGGTCATACTCTTCCAGCATGGCATTGCAAATCATGCTGCTACAAAATGCATGCCCACCTTGAAAAGCATTCTGGTTTTATGATCGTCCTAGGATTTCCTTATGGCGTGGGAAAGCTGGAATTTCATGTGTGTTATTCCTCTTACCAACAAGCCCGGCCTCTGAAGCTCGGTGCAGCAGTTGAGTTCCCGGTGTTGTTGGTAAAGATTTGGATCTGTGTTTCTCTTTAGGCTGAAGTTTAAGTACAGTGGTTCAGGCAACTGTAATTAAGTGGAACCAATTCCCTGTTCAAAATGGGGAACCTTAAGGTAGAGGCACAAAATCACTTATTTCTCTCCTTTGACTCTATTGGGGCCTGGTACTGCAAATACAGGTGTCAGAGTTTGATGTTGGCATTTAGGTAACACAGATACCATGCTTTGTGTGTGCTTTCTTTACCCTCTGCACTTCATTTAAAATAAAATCTCTTGACTGTGAATTTCTACAGTCTAATAAGATAATTATATGAACCAGACAGAGAACTGAAAGTGTCGTGCACCCAATAATTTTCATAAACGTTCTTTTCTGGTTGAGTAAAAAACGTAGAAAAGCCTTTAAAAAAATAAAAATAAATCAGACCTGAATAATACCTGCAGAATATATATCACTGCATATGCTTTTTAGAAAGGCTAATCCAATCGTTGTCCCCTCAAGGTCATAGCCTCTGGAAGGAAGAAGAAAGGCAGCATGAAATGCAATGATGTGACCAGGAAGCAGATCTGAAGTCAAGCCTGCTTTCTTAACCAGGCTGAAGGCTTTAAGCATATACTCATTTCCAACTCCGGTTTGCATCCCTAGTTTAATACAATATTTGCGGACATGCTTAAGATCACGGCAAATCAGAAAACAATTGAATACACCTTTCATTTTAATTTTTAACTTAAATTACGTTGCTGTTCATCAGACTTGAAGCACCTGTTTGAGTGTAAAGAGCTTGATGAAGTGCTCTAAATGTAGCAAAGTGCTTGGATGAATCAGGGCCATTGAACATGAGCCAGAATAGTGAAGTGAGTGCTGGTTTAGTTTGGCAGTGTGCGTTTCCCAGCCGTTAAACTTCATGTCATGGCTCCTTAGGTTGTTAGACTATGCTGCAGTCTTCAGGCCACTCAACTGTACTGTGACCAGAGCAGGGAAAAGGAGAGACTGAGGTGTAGCAAAAGTCCCCATTCCCTGTTTTTGCAGGAATTCAGACAGAAAGATTAGATACTATATCCTAGCACGTAGTTGTGCTCCATGAAGAAAATAAAAGCAAGAAACAAGAGCATGCATTTATCTTTCTGTCCTAGAATTAGTACAATCCAGTATTGGGAAGCATGAAATCTGGTTCAGTATAGACAGCCTTTCTGATGGGTTGGTGATCAGTTTTTAAAGAACAATTTTACATACTTGGAAATGCAAATAGGAAACAGAATGATACACACGTGATTAGCTGAGCATTGTCATTTCTTTTCCTCTTTAATAAATCTGATAGACGCCACTTTGAGAAACTGTCCAGAGTGAATCCTGCGGCATGACTCAGGAGGCATTTATCACTATCTGTCCAGATTTCTAGGCCAATTAAAGCCACATAGATATTTATGGCCTTATAAACCTGCATGAGAGAAACAGCGTTGCTATAAAAATGAAGTATGTTATGAAGACTTCTGAAACAAACTTATCCTGGTAATTGGTTCACTTTTGTCACTTGCAATATAGTCCACTCCAGACCTGGTTTAAGCTTCTCTGCACTTTGAAGAAAAATTAAAAAGACAAAACAAAACATGAAATCTTATTTCCCCCCACATTTAAACCAACTATAAACATGGTTTTAAAATACTTGAAAACTCCAGCAATATTTTGGAAGAAACTTGACTTGCAGAAGAAATTGAGAATCAAAAATCAGTTCATTCTTTTTGAAGGGTTTCAATCATTCACTTTAACAGCTGTTAAGAAAATATGGTATAAATCCTTCTTTCACGATAATTGAATTTATAGAAATCTCATATCTGAGGACAAAGAACAGGATAATATGGACAGATGTGTTAAATTTGTTTCGTAAATTACCATGAAGTTCATTTTTCATTCTTTCCTACATGCAATAATGAAAATTCATTATGTTTGCAAAAGAAAAAAATGATAACTAACTTCTGTTTCAATGTCACTTTGCTGTATTTACTCTTACCGTGTTGATGTAATTGACTATTCCAAATACCCTTTGTCTTACAGTTTTAACATCTTCCTCATACTTCTTATACTAAAAAAGTAAACATAGTATGTTAGGAGAAGGAGAGGAAAAAAGTGTTTTATCAGAAAAGAAATATCCCATAGAAGATTGCATTGCAAACCACACCATACCTGGTCTACTTACTATCATCTGTTCAATATACTATTTTATCAGACAATGTATTTCAAGATCAAGCCCTTTTAAAATGTGTATCTATGTGTAGGGTGCAGAAGATGACAGGCACTGTACAGTGTTTTCTGAATTCTAGTCATCTACAGGTGGGATTTTCAAAATCAATCAACATTAGGAAATCCTATTCCTAGCCAAAGTCAGTGGTAAAACCTAGTGTAGCACTGTAGTTGTAGTCGGAGCCCAGGGATATGAGTAGTACCTGCTTTGGAAAGCTCACCTCTAGCTGGTCAAATGAGAAAAAAATAATTTCAATACTCACCAAAGTATTGTCTGCAACTATGTAAACTTCCAGGTACTTTTTAGCTTTCAAGTATGCCTTCATCTAAAGAAAAGATACATTTAAATAACCTCTAAGGCCTGTTTCAGTCTCCACCTTTGCAGTTTCAAACCCAGGTATTAGTTACGAGGGTATTTCTTTAGCCAAGTTATTTAGAAGGGCACTGCTTTGTTTTAAAATGATGAAAGGGTAGAGATTAAAATGATTATTAAAACAATAAAAGGTTGGCTAGATATTAAGAAGTATTTAGATGTTTAAAGATGCACATGGGCACCTATTAGTACATGCAGGACAGCTTAACTCAGGTGGTGACTCTGAAATCTCAGATCTGTGAGATTTTGCACTGGTTTTGAAGATCCGATTATGGATCTGTTTGCGATTGCTTCTTTTCTGGAGGTGCCACCAGACAAAGTGGGACTTACGCTACTCACAGAGTTCTCCTGTGGCCTCAATTTCTTTTCTGATGTGTACCTATTGGACTGTTGTTTAAGTATATACTTACTTCTGGACTGTTGCTGGATTTGAAGATGTCATTGATGGGGTCGTTTGAATCGTCTTCCCAGGTATTATTGATTAAACCACAGGTTTTTATGGACTTTTGTTCGAGTTTCTCATACTTATAGACCGCATGTTCGTCTCTATCTGAAGTTCCCAGGGGTTCAATAAGGTACTTCTGACCACGGGTCTCAAAATATCCACTAAGAAAATTAGTTAGACTGTGATCTTTTGAATGCGCAGGACTGAGTCAAGATAGCAACGTTATCTCTAACAGCGTTTAGCCCAAGTGTACAGACCCTTGCACACACTGATGCAATGGAATAGTTTTTCAGCATGCAGGCAGAGGGTACCACAATTTAAAGGCAGAAATCAAAGCTGCTGAGTCAATTGGAAGATCTGGCTGGTCAGGTGAGATCTCTGAGTAGGAGACTGTTAGTCAAAAAGAAACTGGTTTAGGAATTAATTAGATCGAAATTTTGGGGGGTTGTGCTAACAGAGGTGATTAAACAGTGAATTTCAGTTCAGTGGGGAATTCAAAGATATGTTTTCATCTTTAATTGAGATGAAAAGCTGAATTATTGAAAGGAATTAAGAGTTTTGAATCATTTTGAGCAGCAAACGTCAAAAAAGCATTCTGTGTTAACATGTAAACTCACAAGCTGTGCAAGAAGTGTTCGCAAAGAAAGTCTGGGTTTTGGCAAAACCCCACTAACCACTGGGAAAATGTTCTGCTGCAGGTTCTCAGACTTAACAGCCATCCTCTTGCCATTTTATGTTATGCCACTGGGTCTTCAGTGGTCACAAACGAGCAGATTCTTTTAACTGAGCTTTTCATGCAACAGCTTGAACTTTCTGACCCTATAACTGCTGGAGCACTGAAAACAACGGAGCCTTCTCCTGAAGTGTCCGTGGAGCTTCCTACAGCTTAGAAGCATCAACCCTAAACATTTACTGTAAGCACCACCAAATGCTGTGATTTATGACCTGATCTAATATGAAATTAGTCATAGAAATTTATTGATATCGTTGTTCCTTTAGTTTCCAGTTTATAAACTCTGAAGTACAAAGGTAGCTTTCTTCTCCTTTCATTCCTCCCCTCCCCCTTTTTTGTAAACTGGTTTCCTTGTAAGCATGAATAAAAGTTAACACCGCTTATTTACATCCTGATTCCGTTTAAATTGGAAAATTTATCCTCAAAGAGTATGCATATTCTGCCATTGGTACCCTTTGGGAACCAAAGCTCTGTCTTACCTTAAACCTTTGCAAGCACTGATGCTTGCTATGGAATCAGCATCATTCTGAATGTAACCTTCATAATAACAGTGATCCTGTTTAGAAAGAAAAAAATACATTGTCAAATTGGGCCATGTCGCACTGACTGCAATGAATTCACCTAGATCCATTGATTTCAGGAGACATAGCTACATTTCTGGCTACAAGCTACAGCAAACTATGCTGTCTGAGGAAATCTCCCATTAGAGGAAATTCTTAAAATGCAAAAAGCTGGTGACCATTTCCATGTTTGCTACGGTACCGTTATCGTTATCCTTCAACACAGAGTGACCCAGATTGTGACAAATCCAGTCATGGTGTGCTCTGGTCAATACACAACAGTACATGAAAATAAGAATATGCATATTCACCGCTCAAAATTAAGTGTATACTGATGTGCTCTGCTGAATTAAGGTCCATATCGCATTATTTTATTGTGGCCAGATTTCAGGGTAACACCCTTTAATGTTAACCCAATAATTAAATGCTTTAACTTCAATGAGATTAAAATGCATGTATTATATTAAAACATAAGACTAGGGGAAAAATTTTCATGGCTTAATTGACTTAAGGATCTGAGGTCTAATGAACACTTCTGTGTTCAAAGAGACTTCAAAGTCACTGAGGTATTGTGGAAAATTTTACCCATAGCATTTTCCTTAATAGATTTCTTGAGAGGCCTTCCATCACAGCGTGTCGACTTTCTTACAGTGAAAAAGACACCAACAAAGTGAAAATTACTAGAGAAAGAAATGGAGAATTGCTCTCCATCTTTTGAGGATACAAGAGAAACAACTCCTGAGATCCTAAGAAAGTATCCACAATGTAGGAATTCCTTATTCAGCAAGCTGCACAGGTAGGCCTGTTTGAGATTGTCTTTAACCAGGCATAGGTGCTATTTGCTTTTCACAGGATCCATTCAGGGAGTGAAAGTAGTTGGAGCAATCAGAAATGGCATCTTTTTCCATAAAAAAACCAACCCAGAATTCTTTATGCACATTTATTTCACTCACGATCCTCCTGTTCCTGCTAATCGCTCCACGACAAAGAATATTGGGCTTTGTATTACAAATTACGTGCGTTAAAACACATAGCATGACATTGGACAAAAAGCTTCAGGTGAAAGCTTTGTTGAAGATAAGACCCATGAGTGCACAGTTAATTAAAAAAGAACTTCTACAGTGACTTCCTTTGTGTCTGGATCTGAATACTCAGAGCAACCACCTGAGGTAACCTGCAGTGCATTTGCTGTGAGGGTGGGTGGTAACATGAGCCAGTGAGGAAATGTGTCTTTATCTGAATCTATGATTTCACTGAGATTAGGGTGTAAAAGCAAGTCAGAGAGTTCCACAGAATGAGCAAAGTCGGGAGGTAATGGCAGTGGAATGGCCCTGGCTCCGCTCCCTTTCCTGACAGAAGAGAGAAGCTCAGCTCAGGTAACGTGTTCATCGGACACTAAGGTGAAAGTGGTCGTCTTTCTGAAAGACAGACTGTGTGTCTGATTCTCAACAGGTGTAAATCAGTGTAGCTCTGCCAGAGTCATGAGTCACATCTTCCCTGTCCCTTCAGAGGCATCCTAAATTACAGTGCTTAGAACCTTGATTTAAAATCTGTTCTTTCTGTCTGATATGTGCTCTTATGTCATGGACCCGTGAATCTCATATGGACCGTCTCAACACTGCAAGTATGAGGGAAGGAAACCTTTTTTTATTACCTTGATCTGAGGACTTGTTGTTATTTGTCGACCGTCATCAGAATAAACTGTTTCAGTATAGTCTCTAGCTAACAGGTGCCTGCAAAGAGTCAAGTGCAATTATTATTCAAAATAAAGTGTAGTCATCTAGAAATGAGGCAATTACATAACACGCAAAGTATGTAGGGAATTCACATGATTACTCAGGTTATTATTAGTATTGAAAAACTAGGGAAGCAAAGCTGCTGGGTGGGGAATTCTGCCTGTTCGTAATCCTTACTCAATCAAAGGGACATTTCTAAAATAAGAAAGCAATTAAAGCCTACTTATTTCATTGGTATAAACTAATCTCTTAGTAGATCTGAAAGTAAATGTATAATTACATATGCGGTATTGATCCTTTTCTGGCCTCCAATTTGTGTAGACATTTCCACCGCTCCACAGTGCATGTGAAATGGTACCGTTCTGTTTTCTTCCCAGTTCACCGCCACCAATTAGAAACAGCAAAGATCTAGGTCACTGGAAAAGCTGCCTCATCTGTTTCACATGTGCCCGTGCATCCGTGTATGCGTATATGTGCACACACTCAAGAGATTCCGTGCGGAGCTCACACTAACATATCTTTGTCCCATTCTTTTGCTCACAGCTTTTTTGTAACTTGCTAGCGCAAGTTCTCATCTTTGTAATCATTCTATCTGAACTTCATTTTTCTTTTCTGTCTACATAAAGCTCTATTTTTGGACACATACGTGTTCCTGAACCTTCAAAGGAGGACATCATGACTATGGGGCAAATTACTGTATTTCTTCCACCACTGGGAAAGGTGCCTTTGGGTTTCTTATTAGCATACACCTTGGTGATGTGCTGTGGAAGGCCGGATCCTGCAAGGCTCTCTGCACTCAGGCTCCTCTGCAGCAGAGCACTAAGCAGATGTTTAACTTCAAGCCAGGGCTGTAGTCTTACTAAAGCTAGCAGCAAAGCAAGTCTACGTTCGCTTCTGTTTGGGCAACTACCCCAAACTGCCACATTCTAATTTCTTTTTAAAGAGTGGGATTTAGTACAATATAATTTCCCTTCCCTCCCTCCAAATGTTTAGATTAGATTAAAACAGAGGCAAACAGTTAATTATAGTCTATATTTAACATGAACTGATTATAGTACTATTGTATTTACACAGCCATTAGAAAAGTACCTATTAAAGCAGACTTGTTTGATCCCATGTTAAATATTATGGTGGAGCCAGCAAGCAGACAGTCCCAACTGTACTTTATTGTGTGTTGCTCTGTACAGTTTTGGACTTTTTTTTGTATGCTTTGCTCTGTAACAAAGCCCGTTGCTTCTCTATACCCTCTGCGTGGCCTATTTAAATGCCGTTAATCTCTTCAGCCAAGCAGGTGAGCTCTCCTTGCTTTCAATTTCCATAAAGCGTTTTGTCAGTGCCAGTGTATATTAGACTACTCAAAGTCCAACAGCAGTAGCGTTAAGGTAGGGAGTGCTGGAAGCCAAATTATTAAGGATTATTGCATTTCTTATTACCATTTTCCATTTTTGAAAAGCATACAGAACCCAGACAGATAGCCCCATTTCATGGATGTTTCTCTTGGTCTTCTCTGTAGCTTCTACCAGCATAGAATAAATAAATATAACCCATAGACTATGCATGGACACAGAAAACTTGTGAAATAATATGAAAACATGAAACATTCAGAGGATCTAGCCGTTTAGGAAATAAATAGGAGAATAGAGTTAGCAGTATAGGCAAGTCATTCCATCATGGTAGCGTCATATGCCTGTGTAGTTATTTCACATTACCAAAACAGTGACACAATGCTTTCTCTCCCCTCTTCTTTCACTGGAGTTGAAAGGTTCTATTTACCAAAACACCTCTGCCTTACAGGAGCCTAAGTCCTGTGCCTTTCTGTCCTGAATGCCCTACAGAGAGCCCTTTACAGTGAGGAATAATGCTCAAGGAAAAAGTTGAACTGAACCTACTTATTTTTTTGTAGGTGCAGTATGACTTCCTCTCCATTGGCTTTGATTCCATACTCCATTGTGTCATCGTATTTTGTCTGTAAACAGATTTAAGTGTTAGAATATGGTCTGTTACGATTTCTGGCCTCACTATGAGCTGGCTGTTACTGAGTTGCCAACTGCGTTCTTTTCTTCTTCCCACCAAAAATAAGTATTCTGGCAGTTATAGAATAAGCAGGAGGTCACTCTGTTTCATATTTTTTAATTAGAGGAACAAATTTAACTTTGCAAATGTATTTCTACAATCATAAGCACATACCCTGCATATTCGGGGAAGTGCTGAAGCGGATGCTTAAATTAAAACATTTTCGTAACTCTTTTGAAGTAAGAGCATGCTTAGTTTTAAGCATTTGATTTAATTTACTTCAAATTAAAATGTCCGTCGGTTATTCAGAATGCGAGTAGCATCAAAACCTACATCTTTGCAGAGATACAAGTACAGAGGACCCACAGATGGCATACAGGTACTTCACTGCGTACTGAGCACACCTCACAGCCTGTCTTCACCAGACATGGGGTCACTCTGCCAGGTTTTCTCTTTCATTTCATTTTGCAAGATCAAGTGCCTGGCTCCAAATTCTCTTACCCTTGAAAACCAAGGGTACTCTGACTCCAGAAAACCGTCCCCATCTCCCAGCAAAAAAAAAAAAAAAAGTTTAAAAAAATATCTTTTAATACCTCTTTGTTTCTTTCTACGTCTCTTTTATGTACTGTGTGCAATTTCCGTGGGTAAACTATTTCATATTGCTCAACTCCAGGTAATTTCTTGCTCATGCTCCCTAGGGAGAAACAGATGTATATTTATGAAAACATAGTATTAACTTATTAAACACTATATTTCATGTCTGTCAAGGCTGATTCTTTTGGGCTGTGTGGTCGTTCATCTGTCGCACCACTCGTTTCTCCTGTATTCTCTGCACTGGCTCTGGCTTGTGCTCATCTAGTCTACTAAGCAGTCACCCCCATTATGTGACCTAACATGAGGTTTGTTACAGTCTGGATTTCAGACGAGTTGACATACCTGGCTATTTCCAGGTGCCAAAATATTTTATGCAATTCGCTTTGGATTTCTTCCCCCAGCACCAATCAGTGGTTTCGAGTACCAGCATGCTAGACCAGCTATGCAAGGTGCAACACTTGCCTTCACATTTTGCAGATGACATGAATAATGTTACATGGGGTTCTGTGACATTGGTGATCTCCAAACCTTACCACATGATGGCATGCAAGTTAAGACTGCCTCTAGATAAGCAAATAAACTCATACAATTCACCGTAAGTTTGGAACAAGCCTAGGTTGGTACTTTAGAAAGCTTTTCAGCTGGTCTTCTCACGTAAATAGTTGTGACAGTACTTTTAATAGACACGCTCTAACCTATCGAATCGGATTGAGGGTGGTTACATACTTGTGGCAGCAGCAGGACTGGAGGAGGCCTTTGAACAAGACTAGGTAAAATAGTAGGGGATAGGCAGTCGAGTAGGAAAATCTTGAAGGTGGTAAGGAATCCAGCTGATTCCTTAACTGGCATAACCCTTTTTACTGGTCTTACTTGTAAGGTGTGTTGTGTGCCTGCAGTGGCTATGAAGAACTTGTTGAGGAAATACAATGCTGATGAAAAGTGTTTTTGTTTTCTGCTTCTGAGCCTGAGTGAATCTTGACAAAAGTTAATTTGTGGCATGACTTGCAGGGGTGGTCAGCATGCGTTGCATCATTTGAAGTTAATACTAGCAGCTGGTGTACAGCATTTGGGAAAACAGGGTCATACAAGGGATGTGTTAGTTTCCAGCAAGGCAACAGCAGGTTTTATATGCCTCCTAAACTCTTTAATCTCCTACCAAAGGTCATTTCATCTGAATTGGCAAGTTCTTGAGGGCTCAGCACCAAGCACAAGAGCCTGTATTTGGAAAAAAAACACAAACCACAAACAACAAAGGGAGAGTGCAACTCCCATTTTAATTGTCTGCCTCAAGGCCAGATTTTTACAAGAGTGGGGCATCCAGTTACTGTAATTTTCTATATCTGGAACAACAGAGCACATCCTCATGCAAATTATTCCAGTAAAATAAACAGATTAATTCTTCATAACTGGTTTATTTGATTAAGCCCTTTCCAGAAATAATTGCAGAATAAACTTGGCTGCATCTTGACAAAGCTGAGCGCTGTGGAGAAAGGCATGATGGTATAATGGTAATAAGTCCTAAGAAGTTATCTTACATCAGCTGATTTACACAGTACACCGTAACTGTCCATGCACATGCTGTTAGCAAATACCAAGTGCAAGTTTGTTACTGTAATTTACAATGATGTCTTATATTTTATTTTAAGCAACTAATTATGTTTACTTTAAAAAAATCTTTTTCATTGCCGGCTTAGTCTTTCCATGAGCTTAAAGTACGTTCTTACGTAATGATCACAGTAATATTTCAGGCCCCTCGGAACAGAGTTCTGTGCTCCAATTTTATTTATCCACTCCCTGCTACAGGCTCTTTTTACAAGGCCACCTGTAGCCCAGGTGGTTCAAGGTTAGGCTGGATTTGAATGGAGTCTCAGAACTAAAGTCATCCTTTTTCTGCAGTGTGATACAAACAGCATTTTGAGGAAAATGGGTTAGTTTTGTTCTGGAACAAATAATTTCTTAGAGGTAGTTTTTTTAATCAACTCAGTATATTGTCTTTGTCTTGCTGCAGGCATTGTCTTGGGTCAGTAGCTTTAAGGAGGAAGGAAATTCCTTGGGCCTTGTACAACAGCTAGAAAAAGTGCTAATAAGGAATGAATATTTATGTACTTTTCCAAGAGCCTAAACCAGGAAGAAAAATCATTAGTGAGGATTTCATTGACAGTGAAGGTTTAGTTTTGTCAAGAAACAAAATATGTAACACCTTAAGCGTTAGCACTGTACGCATTTTCAGATATTCTGTGCAGCTAAGGAAATAATGAAGAAACCTCTCTGAATACAAATTACATGTCGAATTACGTATATAAAACCTGTGCATGCTTGTGCATGCCAGGCTCTGAAAAAAATCTGTTCCCTGTTGACACAAATTGAAAGAAACAATGCATGTGGAAAAAAAAGTGTTGGTCTGTTAAGGTTAAGTCATATGAATACTCACAACCTGAAGTATCACACAGATAATAAGCGTGCTAACTGTTTCAATTGAGAGAATGTCGTTAATTGAATTCAAATAAAACTCTCTTCCCTTGCGGCCAAAATGCTGTCAGTGTAGTAAGTTGTCCCAATTGGATAAATTGTTCGCTGACTTGCAGGGGAAGTACTTTCTTAATTGGTTCGCAAAACTAACCGGTTCTGGGTCTTTAGGCAATCTATGGCCGGTTTTCACACAAGTAAATAATTCTCTAACTAGAGAATTTTAGATGATCGCTTTGAACAGAAAGAGAAAAAAGCAAACATCCCTAACTTCAGCTGTACTATTTTTTTCAATGGCTTTAATTTGCGGTTCTTCAGTATTATCTACATGTTAATAATTAAAAATTCATAAAAGCTGTACAAAGTTATCCATAGCAACCACTGATGAAGGATAAAAAAAGGCACTGTACCTTGTTGGAGAAAACGTAGCAGAACAACAGAAACAAGAAGTATGTTACTCATCTCAGTTGCGCTTGTCTAGCAGTGGCCTTCGTGGTCTGGGAAAGTTGGGTTCGCAGGCTGTCTCTGCTTTGAGCAGTCCTCTCGTGTGCAGTGAATGAGAGGGAGGGAGTTGTTCAGCTTTATTCTTGTTCCTTTATGAGGAAGTGTTTACTAAAGGTGTTGCACAATTTTCAAGTCACAGAGCGTTACAGCAAGCGGAAGTTCCTGCTGGTTAGTTAATGTCACACGAATTGTGATATATTGATTACTTCTTTGAAATAAGTTCCCTAAAACTGTTCATCAGGAAAAATAGAAATAAATCAATAAATAAAGAGGGAGACTGGACTGGTCCTAAAGTTGTCTTTTTATGGTCTGGCTGGTAGAAAGCTACAATAGAAACAGTGGGTACCACTAGTGGCTCAAGGAATGGGAAAGTTTTCAAGAGGTTTAAGGTAAAACAGGTACTCACAGCTGGTGTTAAAGACATGTTTCAGTTCTTGCTGCTTACCATTTAATCTGTACAGAAGGGAGGGCTTTAGAGGGCCAGTAAGGGTACATGTAATTCTGTCTCTGTGAATCATACCCAGAATATAAACACTGAGTAGATCCTTTTCTGCCCCTTCCATCTGTATTAGTAATGTTTGCTTGAAGTTCATGTGATAATGTCTAAATAAAAGGAGCTGCAGACAAATGAGTAATCAAGGTGATATCTGTTGAATAATACTCTAAAAATCTGTGCTAGAAGCTTATCGCATTGACTTAGCCAGTTGTAGTAAAATGGTACTGTGTGCTTCTTGGGGCCACAGCTGTCAATCTAGAACCGCTTTATAGGAGATTAACTTCTCAAACGTTAGAATAGGTATTACAGAGTACATAGAACTGGAATGAATCATGCTGTATACTGCAGTATATGAATATAAATTTATATTAGCAATACACATTACACAGTAATATACGTTAATGTATTACATTCATTTATAAATAAATATATCTATATAAATCTACAGGAGAATATTTACTGCCATAACTAAGTAACAAAAGTTTACACTTCTAATATAAGTTTTATTGGATAACTATTTTCTATCTCAAGTCTCAGGTATGTGTTGAAAAGTTCTGATTTTTTGAATATTGAAACCTGAAATTGTAAATGCAAACTTTTCATTTAGATTTTGCTAAATCTCCAGACATTCTGAGACAGATTGGGAGCTACCAACAAATGGGTTCTGAGCTTTCTTTAAGGATAGAATGGTGCTAATTAAAAACAACTTATGTGCAATGCTGATTGCAATAATCAACTTAGGTGTAGAACTGGTAATTTCACAGTAAAACTTGATTCTAAGATGAGCCTGATTACCTGTGAGTCTTTATTTTTTTAGCCATTTACAGTGAGGCGGTGACTTTAAAATGGATGTAAAACGCTGCTGAACGGAAGCCGGAGAGCTTCACATCCCTTTGCATTGCTTTGCAGTGGTGTAGGTGATGGAGGCTGAGTGCAGAATAACTTCCTACCATGCCCTGTGAGAGCACTGCACCCCGAGTGTGTTGCTTTGGCTTCAGTTGCTCTGAGAGATGCTGGGCTGGATACACACACAAACCCTGTGTGCAGCTTTTCTTGCTATTTAGCTCTTGGGTCTTCCTTCAGCATTTGCATTATGAATCATTTATTCTGGTCTGTTGAAGAGTATGCCCTACTTTGGCAGAAGCAGGACATTTTTACAGGGGATATGGAAGTGTAAAATACTCCTTCACAGGAGTAAGCGTAGACCAGACACATTATCTGGCCTCCAAGCCTGCTCCGAGATGTGCTAGTGCAAACACTGTGTTCCTCATGAGTAATGTTGGGTTTGAACAGTCTCTGCAAGTGTTTGAGAGCCCCTGGAGCAGGATTTAATGGCAGGAAGAGGGCCTGAGAGAGGAGAAGGGCATCTGTCTGCCAGAGTCCTGGTAACTACCCTCAAACCTCTTCTCTGCTGTAGTACTGGAACTCAGGAGTTCTGGTGAGCTGCAGCAACGTTATCATAACATGGGTCAATATTAATCTCCCACCTGCTGTTGTAACAGCACTGATTTTAGCTGGCACTGTGCTCTGACAAAGGACGCCTTTCTAGATGGTCCTTCTGTCTCCCCCGCCTGCCTTGGGAGCTGAGCCTTCCCAGGACAGAGCTGCAACCTGACACTCCTGGGACAGGAATGCTTTTTGGTAGCAACTTCTTTGGGACATTATAGCTTGGAGACAGAGCGACTTTCTGTAAGAAAAGTCACATACCACACCAAACCGTGTCGCCATCCCAGGTTATGACAGAGCACTTCAGGCAAAGAATTCATGAAACATTGTTGTGAAGGGTTTGGACATACCCCTGTCAAGGTGTTCATTTCAGTTGCAGCGAGCATCAGAGAGGAGCTGTGTAATTTAATTTATGTCAGTGTCTTTTTAGTTCTGTAAAGATAAAGCTTAATCTAAAAGGTAGACAATTTAGTATTTTAAATGTTATATGAATGGAAATAAGCAGTTCGTTCTTGGACTACATCTTTGCCTTACAAAAATAATTAAGAAAAATAACTGTGAACAACTGGTTTTAAAAATGAGTGGCTGCTATCCAAGCATTTATCTCAGCTTATTCTCTCTGCGTGACGCACTTGAAAACCATGTACTGACCCCACCAATCTCCTAAACTAATGTTCTTAGTAAGCTGTGCTTTCGAACAGTATATAAAGGAGAGCTATTTTATGAATAGACACAACATCCCAACAAAGAACTGGCATTAAGAAGGTAATGTGATGTGGTGAAGGTCTTGGGTAGACTTGAAAGGGGATTGGATGTAATTTCCTTTTGTGAGCTGAGAAGCATTTGATGTTTCTGCCCTTGCTTCAGCGATTCCGTAATAGTCTGATTGTAGCTTCTTCCCCCGGCAGCGGTCAAAGAGGTATCTGCGAGGTCTCAGCTGACAGGAAAGCTGCTTCTGACTTTTTGAAAGCCCTTAACAGTTGTGCAATGTCTAAGTGAGCAGTTTTCATACTTGGGGGGGGGTAAAATTGGATGACAAGTTTGTCTCAACGTTTAATAAGTAGAATATTGGTATTTTTAACTCAAATGCTATCTGCTTATTTAAAAGAAGGAAGCAGAAAAAGGTGAAATTCACCCATACACTGAGAGTCTGCACAAATACTGCCCATGTAAGATTAAACTGAGTATTAAAAGTAAAATGATAGTTGTATGCTGGGGCACTAGACTGAGCTCAGGAAAGATCAGGGTTCGAATCACTTCTCTGCTTCTGCCTTGTCCTAAAGTTCACTTTGAACCACATTTGCAAAGGTAGTAATGCACCTAACAGGAATTTTCAGGAGTGTATAAACAATGTAGGTATCTGTTTTCCCTGCACTTCAATAGATATATGTTCAGCCACAACAGTAAGGACACCCATATAACTACCGCAGAGATAAGCAATTGAGAGATACAATGTTGTTCTTCCATGTATCTCCATTTGTCCCCTCCTGCCTTCCCCCCATCTAACCCTGGGACAGCATCAGCAAGCAGCTCAGCAGCTCTGCCTCTTAGCGCTCTGTCCACATCCCGTTCCTCCTGGGAGCACGTTCAGAGAGGGAATGTGGTATTTCACACGCAGCTGCCGCCAGACCGACCATGGGTCTGTTGGTTCAGCTCAGATGGTAACCTGCCTTCCGCATTCTTCCATTTTCTTTTCCCAAGCTTTAACCCAAGCCAGCCTGCAGGTTATTTTTCTCTGACATACAAACAAAACCGTGTGGCTCTTGCATCTGCGTTCCAGTCCTATGCTCCTGTTTGCTTCCTCCGTCTATTCGCAGCTGCATTCCAGTCTCCCCACAACCTGCCTCTCTGTGCCAGTCCCAGGCCCTTCCCCTCCATTTCCAGAGCTCATCCAAAACCCATTGAAGTCAACAGAAGACCTTCTATTGCCTTCCAGGGCCCTTGGATCAGCTCTACAGTTTCTCTTTAAAACCTAGTCTTTACATAAAGCTTTTTCTTGTACTTGCCTCTGTTGTCTCACACATTCCCAAAGTGAATTATCCTCCTTTTCCTCAGCTACCAGTCTTCAATGTTTTGTCCTCCTTATTTTCTGGGTGTCTCTTGAAGGATATAATCAGATGGCTGCTTTAGACCTATTCAGAGTGTTTGGAAAAGTTACCTCCCTTCTAGCTATTAGTTACTTGCTCCTCAGCTTATGTGCAGCACTTGGCTATGTTTGTACTGCCAGGGTTTAATACGAAGTAAAATGCTTTCACTTAAACTGTGATTGAAACTAACTTAGTGAGCACCAGCAGAGTTATTTTTGGTGTGGCTCTAATCAGATCACAGACTGTCATCTGATTCTGACTAATGAAACCTCGTTACCAACTTTTTACATCTCTCTCACCCTTTTTGCCTTGAGAAGATTGTAGACATATACGGTATGTTACAAGTATGTTGCTTCCTTCTTTCCTTCCCTTTTCTTCAAAATATAGGTCAAAAAATGGTTACTTCATCTTCCTTCTATATCCCTCTTCATTAGTTGCATTTTGCTTAGTTCTCCTGCACCAATGTAATGTAGTATATACAGTAGCAATCTAATGCAGACTGTAGGTAGTTAATTGAAGGTACAGGACCTTTCGATATTTTTCTCAAGAACCACTAACTTCTCATAACTTCTTAACATGATTTAAGGCGATTTTTTGAAGGTTAATGGTTCTCAGAAAACACATGCAAGCCCATTTGTGGCTGTGCCGCGTGTTGTGCAATTGTGTGCACACGTACAAGCTGTTTAATGTTCTCCATCTGTACAGCATGAGTGACAATGCAGATCATTGTGAATTAAGCACTGTGGTCTTAGTGCCTTTTTTTTTTTTTAAGGTGTTGCTTATTGTATTGTTTATACTGGTAGCACATGAGGTCTGGCTCAATTTTGCCAAGGGACAAGGGAATCCTGCATGCTACGACGTGGTGTCTAGCACAATTCTGTGCTGGCTGGCATCCATCTGGGGCTTTGCTTGCTGTGCACAGGGCAGAGAGTGGCTCAATTCTTAGAGCTGGGTCTTAGGAGCAAGGAGTCACCACCCAAGGCTGTGGGCAGACCTACTAGGCTGTGTTAGAGCTGTGCAAGGCAATGTGTGTGCATGACAAAGAATGAATCCACACCTTAGACCTCCACGAACTGAACCTCATCTCTGCCCATCCTGTCCCTCCTTCACCCCCGCATTGCCCCTGGAAGGTCCTGCACCTGCCTGCCCTGCCTGCTCTTCTGCCGGCCCTGCCACAATCAGGCCTTTCAGCTCAACTCCTTTCCCTCGCGGGGAATTTGGAGAGAGCTGGCAAGACATGCAGCTTTTTTCTGGCAGACAAGAAAGGGGAAGCAGAACTATTTTACCTGGATGACCTGTCATGGTGTCTCCAGTCTGATGGACTCCAATTGCTTCCCACACACATAGAGTACATAGAGAACATTTTATTGAGTCATCTTACCTCTGAGCTTGAGGCAAGGACGGGAACAAAGAAGCAACTGTCCAACCTGAGCTACCTCTGCAGCAGGAGATTTTTCCTGGCGTAGGAAACTTGATGTAGTTACTGACAAAGAGCTCCCAGTGTGGACAGAGCTATCCACCAGCCAAGCTGTGCTCTGGACCAGCAGAGTAAAGGTGCCTTCTTCTTGAGTAACACAAGCCCTACAGGTACAAGTATGATTGTGTCTACGTCAGGATGCCATGTCTAGCACAGCGGTATCTTCTTCACCCCAATTAACATACTTATGTGATACAGGCTGCATACTATAAATAGCCTAGGCTTTTATAGCAACTGCAGCTCCTCTGTCTGTAGCCTAAGTCATCTTCTTGGCCCAGTCTGCTGTCTCAAAAGATGTGTGGTGTTTGCTGTTCATTTTCTGTAGCTGCCTTTTGCTTTTTAAGGCCTTGATCCTATCAAAGAACTCCCCACAAAACACCTTTAGACTGCTCCGACCTCCAACATGTAGATTTTGTATTCTCCTGATGGCTATGAGAAATGTCTTCAAAAGATACAAAGCAGTCAAAAATCACACACATTCATGACCTCTCTGAAATTATCCTGGTCTCTATGGTCTCAGCAGCGTAACAGTGAGCAGTTAGATCTGTACCCACTTCCCACGAATGCAGGGTAGCTCAAGCCATTTCCCAACCCGCTTAATCCAAACAAAAAGAAGAGATGTGTGGAAATAAGTGCATGTCAGGTGCTCTGCAGTAAACCCCACAGTCATGTTTTATTGCGCAGTGAGAGACACCTTGACCTGCAGTGAACAAGCACGTTCTTTCACACTGAGATGAAAGCACATGTGCAGAGGTAGCTGAGGAGGGGGTGAGCTGCAGGTTTACTCCATACCCTACCTTGCAATGACTTAGTCATATGTGCATGCGCTTAAGACCACTGAGAAGGGAGGCTGGTGAGAAGGAGCTGCCACCGGCTACGTTGCGTGCCATCTTCTGCTGACTTCCTCATGGAAATGCTTGCTGTGATGAGTGTATTCCAAAGTGACGTTTGTCTTTTGTTTCCTATGTTAACTGCTTCCCCCTTTTGCTTCCATCTACTTGTGAGTTCTCAACCCAGGAGAACAACAACAGTGGCTTTTTGCTATTCCCTCAGTTACCTCTGGAGCCTTTGGAAAGGCTGTCTGCTCAGAGATGATCTCTATGCACAAGGGTAAGGAGACAATTCTCCCCACTCCCTCTCAACTGCAGCCTTCTATAATTATCTGTGGCTTCACTAATCTTTTAAGCCTGTCTCTGAAGCAGCAGACATGGCTGTGAGTGGCCCCAGATATTCTTTGACACTGTCCTTTCAAGATCAAAGGGCCACTGAGCAGGTGCAAACGCAATTGAGACCCTCTTACACCTCCTTCTTATTAATAAGAATCAGACCTCAACAGTCTAATAATACCTAGCTTTTATAGAATGCTTTTCATCAGTAGGTCTTAAAACACTTTGACAATAAGGTTAATATTTCCCCATCTTACAGGTAGGGAAACCTGGGATGTACAAATTGGGTGGTTTGCTGTAAGTGTCCATCCGGTCTGGTGGCAACCTTCTGGGCCAGATGTATCTTTGGGGTTGTATGAGACTGAGCTGCAACTTCACAATGAGCTATCACACCTTGAGAGAGAATATGGACACTTTACACTCAGGGCAAGATGTTGGTCATCTTGTTTTTTCATATTGTTTTGATGCAAGCAACTATAAGGAAAGCAAAAAACTCCCCACTGATGAGCTGCAGCATCGGTGGATACTTTGGCTACAGGAAATTGCAACACTTCAACATATTTCGTTACTTCTCATGTTGTCTTCGTTAAACGGGCCTTGAAAATCCTTATTTGGTATTGCTGACAACAGGCAACCCCTAGTCAGTGTAATAGGATAGATCAATGGATTGAACTACACTGTTTCCTTAAAGATGGATATCTGTTCTGCCTTTGCACTTATTCACATCATCTCGTTTGACTTATCTAAACTGCTCTGCATACTTCAGCTGCTCTCAAGCAGTACCTGAGCCTTTTCTTAGGTATGAGCATGTTAATGATGTATTTGAAATGCTGTACTACGTTGGGGATTTTTGGTCCCTTTGCATTTCTAGTGGGATGTGTGAAAGGTGTTGCTTCCAATCCTGGTAGTGAATGGTCAAATGTGCCTCTCTCAATGATATTTACGCTGGGGTGACTCCACTGGAGCCATAGCAAACTAGGGGGACCAGACAGCTGAGGACTGAAAACCATTGCTCCTCAGTGTATCTACAGTACAAGTAGTGAGGACAGAACACAGAAGCCCTCTGTGATATATGAAGAGGCATGTCTCTTCTGAGGAGGGAGAACCACTTTTACCAATAGCAAGATAGAAATTATAAATGGCTCTGTTTACTGGGGCCTCATCCTGGTAGTCGTGAGGCACAGAGTGCCTGCCAACTCATATGGTTTTATGATGAGTCTTGGTACATTTATTGCTTTCCCTCAAGTCTTGATCACTGGAGTCATGTGAATAGTTCGCAGTCTCAGCTTTCAGTTATGATGATGATGATGGTGATGAAAGCAGTTTTCTAGGTCTCAGGATCTAGAGAAATGCTTGAAAACATGAACCTGAGCAATGTAAAACTGAGAAAAAACTGACAAAGCAAATAAAAAGAACTCCAAATGCATTAATTTTTTTTTTTTAATCTCCTGGTCTCTTTGTTTTTGTTTTTTTTTAGGCCTGGCTGGGGGTTTTGAATGCTTGGAGTTGGCAGTCCTGAGTCCTGATCTGAGCCATTCCCTTTTCTGAAGAGGTTGCAAGCTGTCAAAAGACAAAAGGTGAATTAAAGCATGTATTTAATCCTGCTTTACAGATGTAGTACTTAGAGAGTTTGGGACTAAGGACTCAAGGTCTCCTAGGAACTGTCTGTAGTGACATGAAGAACCAATTGCAGATCTTCTAAGTCTCAGTCTTCTCTGCAACAAAGTAGCCTAGAGCCTCCGCTAATGATTCTGTTGCTTCTGAGCAGCTCAGAGTAAGCTATTTCTAAAGTAAAAAACAACAAAAAAAATTGAAATAGTCCTTGACTGGGTATAAATGAGCAGAGCTTCCATGATTTGGTCCTGGTGGGGTCAGTTCTAAAAGGAGAGTTCCCGGACCCAAAATACAATTCTGTAAAAAGTGATCCTTGCCTACCAGCTCCCCTCATCTTGTGATCAGGAACTCATTTTGTGTGGATCATGTTTCTCCTGCCACCCTCCACATGCCCTGTGAGAAGGACGGGCACTGAGCATAGAAGAGAAGGAACAAAGGCAAGGCCCAGTGTGGCTGTTTACTCACTCCACACGCTATTGTCTTCCATCAGATAAGCCCTGTGGTCATATGGTGGAACACTTCCAGATCCAGATTAACCAGAAAAAAAGTGAGACTACGAGACAAACACCAGACCTCTTGAGTTTCGTCTGTCCCAGGTGTGGACCTGCCCCATCAAGTCATATGATAGGGAACTGGCTGTGATTCCCATGGAGAGAGTGCCTTCTAGTTTCATCCTGCTCTAAGGTGTGCCTCTTAGTGCAGATACATTTTCCTGCATCAGGATTTTACCCACTAAGTAGGGCAAGCTGGTGAGGGGGGATAAATGAATCGGGTATCTGGAAGGAAAACTACATCTGCCATATAGTAGGTAGGTTGTTGCTCTAAAGCTGCCAAGACATGAGATACAGGAGGGCTACGAGAGACAGGAGCCAACCCTGTGAATGACACTTTTGGTGGCTGGGGCCTGGCAGGTTGGCAAGCTCTTGTGTTTGCTCTCCACAACCGCATCTCCAAACAGAGGCAACAGGTTAGTCCATTGTCCTAACCTGTCCATACTCAGTGTGTAAAGGTTAGCTAATTCAGAATTTACTGACTTGCATTTATTTTTCTTTCTAAGCTGGAACACAGCCAGGCTTTAATTGATGTCATTCAGCCAAAAGTTATTTACCACCTTTTCCTGGTTTCCGTGTGACTTTTGGCCTGTTTGAGTATTTTAATTGGAGGCAAAGTAAAGACTGCTTTAAAATTACATTTGTACGGGAGAAGTTTTTAACCATCCTGTTTAAAGAGTACATTTGCTGAGTGCCAACCCAAACGTACACAGGTACATTAAATAGAAAAGGTCCTTTCAAATTATTACCTGCAAAAGGTAAAATTCTGAAAATTAAATCAAGTAAAACAAACTTCCAAATGCATTTAATTGAAAGTTAGTCAATTTTACAGAATACCATACATTTATGAGCTGACTATTTTTGAGCTGCTAATCCACACTTTCCTGTTATTGTTGCTGGTTTAATCCTCAGAAAACAATGAAAACTGTTTTTAAAGAACAGACTTAGTAAAACATTTCATAGGGAAGATAGCAAACAGCAATGTGCACTCCAGGTGAGCACAGCTCGCCTGCACTGTATGAAAGATTTCGTATTCACAATGGCAGTAGTTCCAAGGTTAATGATGACAGGCAGTTGCTATAGAGCAGCTCTTGTTGTCGTGGTCTTTCCTTGTGTTATTGCAGCTCTTGGCTTTGGTTGACTTTTTATAAGCTACCACTCTTCCTCACCTCATTTATTTGAGGCTCTGACAGCACTGATAGTATCAGTACAGATTCCCCAAATCCCTGCACTGTATTAATGTGCTGTTAGCAATTACTTAGGTTAGCAAATAGCAGCAGAGATACTTGGGTATTTGCTAATACCATTCAAATACAGGCATAAAAGCATTAATACAAATGAGAGATAAGACCCCAGCAGTTCCTTTTCCACTGCCTCAACTCCATTCAAACACGGTGATGGCTTTACATTTGCACCACTTTGAAGAAGTAACGGGAGAATGACTCGTGCATTTTGCACAAGAGTGATACCTGTTCCCTATGTGCTACCAGCTACAGGCACCACTGTCCCTAACCTGAGTCGTTTAATGGTTTCATGCTGCCAAGGATGAACGTCCAGCACTCATCTTTCCATGCAGCCCATGTATTATTCATGTTGGTATCGCAGCCTTCAGGTGTAGAACTGTGGGCTTCGACTCCTGTGCACTGTCGTGGTTTAGCTTCAGTCGGCAGTTAAGCACCATGCAGCTGCTCGCTCACCCTACCCCCCCCGCCCCGGTGGGATGAGGGAGAGAATTGGAAGAGCAAAAGTAAGAAAACTTGTGGGTTGAGGTAAGAGCAGTTTAATAATTGGGAAAAAGAGAGGGAGGAAAATTGTAATGAAAAGGAAAACAACAAAAGAGAGAGAGAGGAACAAAACCCGGGGAAAAAAACCCATGAAGTGATACAACCACTCACCACCCGCTGACCGATGCCCAGCCCATCCCCGAGCAGCAATCGCTGCCCCCCCGGCCAACTCCCCCAGTTTCTATACTGAGCATGATGCCATATGGTATGGAATAGCCCTTTGGCCAGTTTGGCTGTGCCCCCTCCCAGCTTCTTGTGCGCCCGGCAGAGCATGGGAAGCTGAAAAGTTCTTGATTAGGGTAAACGTCACTTAGCAACAACTAAAACATCAGTGTGTTATCAACGTTATTCTCATACTAAATCCAAACCACAGCACTATACCAGCTACTAGGAAGAAAATTAGGACATGCACCAGAAAACCAGGACACACACAAATGTGGGAAGAAATATTAAAACAAAACAACCCCCTCTTAAAGTCTGCTGTGTATTTGAACATGTGGCCCCTCACCTGAGCCTTCATTATGTTAGCATTTAGGGTCTCGTTCTGTGTGTCTGCATGTAGATAAGAGAGGAAAAGAAGGTGCATAGGCACAGAGGAGATTACAAAATCTTTAAGTAAATACCCCATGTAATCACTGTTTTTGTGTGTGTGGCAATTTCTCTAGTGGGTTTAGTTAAACATTTCCAAATTCCTTTCTTAAAATAAGTCTGGTAGATATTTTAGAGCTCTGATCTGATGCCTAGGAAAATTAATGGTTTTTTTCCTCTTTTTGTTTTCAGTCGTAAAAATCTGGGAAGGGCACAGTAACCTTGGAAGCTTGCTAAGATACTAATCTGGAGCCAGACTTTTTTTTATTTTTTTTTTTTTTAAGTTTCATAAAACTTCAGGAAAACATTCTTTAAAAAATTTTTGTTTTCTTCTGAGCATCCTGGCCTTGGTCAGTTCTGTGCAAGAAGTGCCAGAATGCCCCAAGAAAGGCTGATTTTGCAGTATTTCCAAGCTCACTAGTGCCATGAAGTAGTAAAACAAAATTCATGAGAAAGAAACATTACAAGATTTCAGGAATAAAATGTTTGGGGATACAATTGCCCAAGTATTCTACTAAATGAACACTGTAACTTTTAAGGACTTTTGTCAGCTATAGAACAGAGTAAAAAATTGAATTAAAAAAACTTATAATGTTTATTCGTGTTAAAGGCACCCAATTTTATAAAAGATTCTAGGGTGAGTCCAATAGGCACATGAATAAAAGTGGAAAAATATAAGATGAAATTATGTTTTATTGAATTGCAATGGATTCTTACTCTCTACTATATAAATAACTTCTATGACCTTACTTAATCAGTATACCCTTTGATTTATATGGCATTTAATGAGAAACACTTTTTTGTTTTCCTGGGTCTTTTCATATTCTACCATATGTGTGAAACAGCATGACAGATGTAATCACTGTGACTGTCAATGGCCATGAGAATTTGCAATCAAGGGTACAGATTTCGTTATTGTAATCCCTGGGAAATCAGGGCTGCGGCGTTTGGTAACCTTCGAGGAGATGGCTTTGGGTGAGCTAAGAGTGGGCTGAGGTTTCAGGAGTTGTTTCTCAGCCGCGTTGCAAAGCAGCTGCCACTGAATCCAGCTCGACACCTGAAGAGGGGTGAGGCTGGAGGAGCTGGAGCGGGTAGAGCGAAGGGGCTCATGGAAAAGGTGAGATCTTCCCTGGGTAATTTATATCCATATTTTGAAAAGGTCCTAGGATTTTTAAGTACCCAACCTCCCATTTCTTTCTGTGAAAGCCAGATATGTAGTTCATATATGCCTCTCTAAAAGTCTCTGGTTTCTACTTTTTGGAGGTTTTTTAATTACTGCTAGGGGAAGGAGTTTGGTGTGGTAGACAGCTCTTGCAGCAGTGTCTGTCTGGTTCAAACCAGAGCTCACAGGACATTGCGGCTTCAAGGGAGCAGTTCCAAGCTGAATTAAGAGTTGACTTTTCTATGCCATTATTCTTTGACCATGTGAGAACATACAGGGGTGGGGGAGAGCCCAGGGCTAGTCACCTACTTTTAATCTCACATAATATGCTTTTTGTTGGTGTCACTGTCTAATTCTATATAATCCTGTACTCTGGCAACCCACCTTTATCCTGAGGAAAGGATAGCCCTCTTCTTAGAAGAATGGATACTCTAATGCACCATGCAAAATGCTGTCCGTGTTCAGTATCTCAATGAATAGCTGCAAAATTTAAACAAAAGCTTTTCTGTGATGTGTGTGAGAAAACCTTGTGCTTGTGGTGACATTTGGATAGTAAATATATGGCAGTCTACCCCATAAACAAAGCAGGAACACCCCTGGAGTGAGATCCTTTGTTCCTTGCCCTTTTTATGCTAGTTAGGGAAGAAAAATCACCTGCAGATCATGGCTTGTTTTGTACTACTGATCTTTTTCACCCACTTGGCATCTTGTGAAGCTGGCACTGGCATCGCAGGGGGTGCTGCAGCATGCCTTCTCTGACTGGCAAGCCCATCCCTGCCCACGAGCGTGCGGTGTACTGCCAGGCACCAGTTACAGATCTCTCAGAAGCTGTCGGAAGGTGGCATGGGACAGTGGACAGGCAGGACATGGAGCTCACCAGACCTGTAGCTGTTCTAGAGATCTCTCTTTCACTGCAGGATAGGCTTTACTATCAATTCTCATTGACAAAAGCGCCTTGGACTGGCAGCCAGCTCCTGATGGGAGGAAGAAGTCGAGAGCCAGGTCACTAAGACAATTGCCAAGATAACAGCTTATCCAAACAGGTCTGTTTATTCTGCAATTTATTCAGTAAATTGCCTTGTCTGAATGAAATTTGATGAGAAATTGTTCCAGGCATGGAACATAGCTTACAATATGTCCACAGCTGCCATGTATCTCCCTATCTGAATTAGAGCAAATCTGATCCTTAGAAGATGTTATTTTAAAAAATTGAAATCTATTTAGCACATTTCAGAAAATCTGTCCCGTTGATGAATGCCATGAAAGCAAATTTCTATAATATCAGCATTTGCCAAAAATTTAGGCTATGAGATCTCTGCCATGTCATTGTTATTTGCACTCGTTAGAGTCTCATTAGATTCATATTACCTTCAAAAGGTTCTGGCAGGAAATTAAAATCTTGCCGTAGAGGTCAATACAATGAATCTGTCATTCTTTCTGTTAAAATCTTAAACTTCAGTTTAATCCCCAGTACTTTTTAAGTGTAGCCTTTTTAAAATAAACCTGGTGACTTTATACTTCCAAAGCTTTAGATAACAGGTAGAATGAGTGTAGAGGATGAAGCCATAAAAGAGCTGCTTGTTACAGGTCGGTAGCCTGTGCTTGCTGACTTGTCCTCATAAATACTGCCCAGAGATACACCTGCCTGGATGGTGACAGCAGTTCCTGTGCAAATAAGGCAGCTTTGCACTTTGAAATCCATTTTTTGCTGGGATGCATTTCCTGAACGTTTCCTTCCAACTTCTTGCTCGCACACAATGCAGGTATACAGGAACGCACATGCGCCCGCTCACTTGTTCGCACAGCTCTCCACTTCTCCTAAAACTGAGCCTTTTTGCACCACTCCGTAAGAGGAAATAAAGTGCCCATGAATTACAATAATTTCTTCCTTAGCTCTGCATTGCTAACAGCCACTGCCGTAGTGGGTTATAGGAGATGTAGTGTAAGTGAGCTTTGGGGACATATGGAGAAACACACACATATGCTTGTAGGTGCACAGAGACAAGTAGGTTTCTGTGCATTTGTACGCAGAAAAGGTACTCATCATCTTGATACAGAAAGCTCCAGTTTCTAGGATGAAAAAGAATAAATAGGGCTTTTCTTCTTTTGTTCAGGAATGTATGTTTAATCCCTTGTCCTATGGTAATTTTCTGTGAGCACTTCTGAACTTCTCACTCATGGGACCAGGTTTTTTAGCCAAGAGCAATCAGCTGAGGACCTAACTCGTTGTTTTACCCAGGAGACTCTAAATGTGAGCCTTTGTTACCACACTGCACCTTTTAAAGACATGCTCGCTTTTGCTGTAACACCAGAACGCTCATGCTGAGCTTCTTGAATTAGTAGCCTAGTGAAGTACCTTTGTGATTAATTGCATGAGCCTGCCCAAGCGTTTTGAAAAGCTGCATAAATATTATTAGGTCTGTTTCACAAGGTGGAAAACAGAAGAGCAAAGCTATTACCTGAGTTGTTAACAGTGCTGTTGTCAGGGCTGGGGATGGACTGCATGAAATCCAGAGCCGGGTACCAGGGGTGATTTGGGAGTGAAGATCAGCACAGATCATTCTCCAAGCTCCCTGCGGTTTTGGTTTCTGTTGGTGCCCAAGTTGACAAGGTTAAAGGTAGCATCGAGGTCTCTAACTGCACTCTGGACTCAGTCTGTTGTGTAGGCTGCTCAAACACCTCAGTGAAGCTTTTAGGCTCAGATTCTTCAAAGAGTCCATGGGAATACAGTGCCTAAATGCCAAGGAAGTGCAAACCAAGTTGTAATGACCTGGGGAGGAAGGGAAGAGGGGGAACATTTATGAGTGATTTAGAGGCCACATCATCCTTCTCTTTCCCCAAAGGGACAATAAAATTTTAGGCTTTTCGGTTGCACTGCACTATTAGAAATGCTACCCTTAGAAACTATTGTCATTCAGGAATTTCAATGATACTCAAGCACTTCAGAGAAGAAAAGTTTTGCAAAACTGGAATTTACCTTCTGAAATATTTTGAGACTTTTGAAAGGTGCTCCAGACTGCATCTTTCTTTTCATATATGATTTTGTGCAATATGTACCATGACAAAGAAGAACAGAGGAAAAGTGGAGAGTAAGATGCAGAAGTGATTAAAGAGTGTGAACAAAGCCAGTTCCCCGCTCTCTGTAGCTCTAAACATTTTTTTAAAGTGCTTAAGATAAGGATTTATTGCTGAATAGTCTGTCAGTCTATACTTTGCCAGGTTTCACATCACTGACTAATGCCGTTCAGTTGTTACAAGCCAATGACTCTATATTTGCGTCATCAAAGCACTCAACCCAAATAAGTGTGTAGGAACTCAGGTCTGAAAAATTCAATGGAAGACCTCATGGAAGGGAAAGGAGACTCTTTTTACTTAACTTTTCGAAGTTGCATCTGTCTGTTCACATTCTCATACCTATAGTGTCAAAACCACTGATATGCACATGTCCAAGTAGTCTGGGCAGGATTACTTGTGGTGGCACGGAGAACAAGAGATGCCAGCTGCTGTGTCCCCATTACATCTGCTGTGCTCCTCTTGAATGGTGACAACAAATTGGGTTTTGAATAGGTCTTTTAATACCTTTGTGAAGTCAGCAGTTGATATAGCAAGAAGAATCCTGTTTATTTTACCCTCCCTACATCTTAGGCAATTGTCTCTTGTTTCCTCATTTTGGGTATCTTACAGCTACACCCTGTTTTCCTGTTAGGGTAGCAGGAAAGAGGTACGGTAGGTACAATTCTCTTTTTTGCCATCCTCCTGTCCTTCAATAAGAAGCACAGCTCTTCTGCTGACAATTCGTCTGTGCTGTGTTCTTGATGCAGAAAATACCGTCCTTGATGTTTGCCAGCATAATTGCGTACAATTGTATCCTTAGTTCTCAACAGATGCCAGTTTTTTAACCCTTGCTTATTATTTTTTCTGGTGCTTTCACAAAAGCAGATTTCCATTCACACCTCACTCTTACCTATCTCAAACTTTCTGACACTAAACTCGACAAGTGTTACCTATTGCAAGGCTGAAAGAATAAAAAGGGAGCACCAGGAAATGCTCTGTGACTACTAAAATTAGAGTACTCAGGAGAGAGGAAGGATGTGGGAGGAGAAGGAAGATGCAAGAGAGGCTCTCTCAAAGCTTTTCCTAAGACTTTCGAGCATTATCTGTAAAAATCCTGCAAAACAAAAGATGATAGCACCTACTCAGGTCTCTAGCGACATTTCCGTTTACTCCAAGATGAGTCACTCTGAAAGTGATATTTGTGCCCTCAGGTTTAGAGACAAGTGAATCAGTTCTGTTTAAAAAAGAAAAAAAAAAAAAAAAGCCAAGTACCGTGGGCCCTTCCAGTCCTACTTGCTGTGACAACTTGGAACCAACTGCATTTTGGAAACTAAGCAGGTACAACTGATGTTAGATAAGTTTCTTCTCAACTTCCCAGTGTGCTCCTGGATTTCACATTACTAAGGAAGATTTAAAGCACTCTTAAAAGGTCACTTCTCATTAAGATACTTCAAGCAGGGAGAGATGGATTCATTTGCTAAGGGCAAAATTTTGACCGTTACATAAGAGCAGAACTTAAATAGTTTTGTGGAGAGTGGGTTTTACCTTAAAGCATCCTAAGCATATCAGAGAGCTTTGATATAAACTTCATCACAGTGTAACAGGAGTTTATCCTCATTGGAGACATTATTATTATTTCATTTCTCACTCAGTTTTTATTACCTGGTGTTTGTGATCAGAGCTCGATAGAAAACTGCTGATTACTTATAATCCCATGTTATATAAACCTTCCCAGAAACAGTTGTTGAACTATGTTTGACAAACGTGTGGAAAGCACACTTAAAATCAAATTATATATTAACCATGTTTGGTTCAACTGCCTTGGGGAATGGAGGATATTAAAGCAGAGAATATTCCCTTTGAGCAAGTAGCTGTGTGATTATAGTACAAGACCCTTGCATGTTAGTGCTCAGTTTTATTTGATAGGTTAGGGACAGGTGATGTGGTTGGAAGGTGAGACTTGGAGCTTGTACCTTTAGCGGTGGCTTGAAAATCTCTTTTTTGTATGATCATGCCTGTGCGATGCGGGTATTGAGGGCTGGGTACGTGCTGCCTTGCACTGTAAGTGACTGCTTTTGATAGCGCATGTATAAAGTTCATGAGTTGCGTTGTTCTTACAGTAGCTTTGCACAGCGGGGGAAAAACAGGCTCTCCCGTGGCCCTTTAGATGCCATTTCTCACAATGCTAGACAGGTTGTTCAGGAAGTGTCAAATCCATCAGGAATCACAGAGGCAAGGCGAAGCTGTGTCTTTCAGCTGGACTCATGCTGAGGTACCTGTCCCCGTACTCAGGCAAAGGATGTGAATTTACACCTGCGGCGCTGGGGCCAATGCTTCTGTGTTGTGTGTTGCTGCCATCCAGAGCTCACTGGAGTGAGGTGCATTTGAAGAAGATTTTCTGCTTGTTCTACACATGCAAGATAAAGGCAATAAATAATAAATGCCATAAATAATGAATGATACTCCAAAATAGCTTCAGTTTCCAGCAAGAACTGGAAGCTGCATCAGCCACATCTGGAGTAAGTCTATTTTCATTTCATATTCAATCTGTTTTCTCTTCCCCCAGACACTGGCTTCAATGAGAAGAACATGATCTCTTCAAAAGAACATGCAGGAGACCGATGTTCATAGATAAGCATTTCTATAACGTTACTCAGTTACTCTTAAATGACTCTTGATAGTGCTGTATAAAAAAACAGGTGTAACTTTGGCTGCATATTATTATAGTGATACACCTCAAAAGTGAAGGGTACGGAGCTACCATTTGCATTCTTGCACGTGGCCTTCTGACTTCTTGTTTCAAAGAGAACAGAGACTTGAGAATTGTAGTCCTGGGAAAATTGCTGTGGGGTCAAACATAGGTACTAGAACCTAAGGATGTAGCACTGTGGCCCTCATTTCAGACACCAACAACTCTCTGAAACACGGTCATGTTGTCAGGATACTCTTCAGTCACGGAGAGAGGCTGAGGAAAACCATCCCAGGGAAATTTGTGGCTGGTGAACTGCATGCGCTTCAGGGCCTCTTTGTGAGCTCTTACAATGTCAAGCATTGTTGGAAGGAACCAGCTTCTGGTCAGGAGCTCTAGGTTTTCAGGAGGGGTATTAATGTGGCTGCTTTCTTGCTTATTTTTCAAGTGCTGTTTTTAAATCAAGGGAGTGGAGATCATGCTCTTACTGATTCCTATACACCCGGCACACTTAAATTCATGTTCTGTTCTGCTGCTTCTCCCCACCCCATCCACATGAAAGAACTGGCTTCTGTGGAGGGGCAGATCCTTGGCTGGCATCAAGCAGCACAACTCTGTTGAAATCAGTGCAAATGACCCAAGGACATTGCCTGGAGTGTTTACTGTAGCGTTACCTGATTATACCTGCACAAAGAAGCACTTGTGACCCACGGTGTGACCGAGGCTTGCTGGTTAATTTTAAAACTACTGATCTGGTGTAAGAGAAAGCCGTTTTACTGGAGAGCAAGACTTGGTTGCGAGATCGTGCACGAGGAATGGAGAGCAGAGGCAGCGCAAGAAAACAAATACCGAGAAAGTGAGTCACACCGCTCTTTACTTGAAAGCTCCACATTCCCCCTCTAGCAATATTCCAGCTCAAATCCAGACTGTAAATCACTACCTGCGTGAACTCGTGAATTACTCATTTGTCATGTGTCCGGCCAAGTCATGCCAGGCTCCATTGTTTGAAGTGGTTAACCCCCTCGCCCAGGCTGCCTGAGTGCAGCCGTCGGTGCGGGGCTGCTGGAGCAGAGCCCGTGAAAGCTGCCATAGTTGCTCTGCTTGGATGCAAGGGAACTGCACGGAAAGCCCTGGCCTTCGGGGGATGAAGGTCACTGGAGAGGTCTGGCTGTATTGTAGCTGTACAGTAGGTGTCTTTGGAGTGACAGGTCAATAATTCACAACTCAAGTGACTGATGGGTTGGCAGAGCATTAGCTTTGTTCACAGCATGGCAAGATGATCTGTCTTTCTGCTTCACTTGCAATTTTATAGTGTATTGTCTCATTTCCATTTCAGTTGGAGGGAATGCAATAAGAGGGACTGTCTGAGTCTCATAAGTAGCAGGCATCTCCCAGCTTGTCTGGGAGATTTGGGTTCACTCCAGATCTGATTCCCTGAACTGTCCATGAGTTCAAAGAGGGATCTAGAGCTGTGCAGAGCAGAGCATGGGCACTTCAGCATGGTAGGACAGCCATGAAGACACAAAGCCTTACTGGACTGTTAGGCAAGACGGGAGATTTGAAGGACCTGCTTTCCTTCCCCTCTCCGAAGGGTCTGAGGTAGAGGCACGTCAGCCTCCCACCCTCATAAAATCACAGAAATCGGGCAATGCTGTTGATTCATGGGTCTTGTGTTACAAGCGGAATGATGCGGGTGTGGGTGGGGGCATTGCACTGAGACACTGGAGTGGCATTGATAATCTGAGAGGCTGATCCGAGCACACTCAGGCTTGTTTTGGCAGTGAAGGAACAGGAGAGGGCAGCAGTGATACTCCTGTCCTGGACCACAGTCCCCCACAAGCCTCCCCAGCTTGCAGGGTGCCAGGACCCCTCTCAGCTGCGGTGTTCACCTGGGCTTGGTCCTTCTCTGCATTTCCAGAGCTGCTCAGGCTCTGCTGCCTGTTCTCTCTGGGTCCTTTCTGTTCTCTGTTCCCCATCTCAGGGGCAAAACCCCACGTTTTTGAGGCAGGGATCAAAAAACTTGCTAACTGCTGCAGGGACCAAGTTTTACAGGGGGTCAGAGCAGTGCAAACTGCTGCAGACATGCTCCCTTGGAGCTGCTTTCCAGTGCAGTGATGTGGATATGTTAGAGGTGAGGCTTGGGTGCCTGTTGGGCTGCCTTCCTGGTGATGTCCAGTGCCATAGCAGTGCTGCAGCTTGGGAGCAATCTCAGCCTTTTCCATCTTGTGAGTTCCCTGGTTGAGGCTGTCCCCTCTGGAGGTCTTGTTCTGAGACTCCTGCAGTCAACAGAGCTTTTTCAGTGGGGAGGTGATAAAGCATTTATCCATATGAAAACAGCTATGTGATGCAGATGATGACTTCAGTCCAGTTTGTGAGAGGAAGCTAGCGAGCAGGGAAGAAAAATTACTGAGCTTTCGCGGTCATCCCTTATTTCTTCCCCAGAAGCCACTCCAGACTGCTGTTTCTTAGAGTTTCGCGGTGTTATGGAGGCACGGTCTGGGAAAACTTGCAAGAGGAAAATAGGTCCCTACTTCCCTCCTTCCTCAGCTGCCCCACAGGCAGATGAAGCATCTAAGCTTTTCTTGAATAAACATCTTGGGCCAGTGCTCCCAGCTCTCTCAGAGAAAGACTGCTCAGGTGGGACTTAGCTGCCCAGGCAAGACTTAGCTGCCCAGGCAAAGATAGTTTATGCTATCCAAGACGTCACGGAAAACCTCCATGAAATGCTGTTTCAGTTCCCATTCCAGGAGGTTCTGGCTCTCTGTAGGGACTGAATTTCCCAGCCTCATTCAAATATCCTAGAACCTCAAATGGCATTAGCTATCTATGTCTTGGCAACTGTTCTTCTAAGCGAAATCTTCTATAAAACAATACTGATTATACCTCATATACACCCCAAATTCCCTTTGTCACTATAGAAACCATGAATCTGGAACTGGGCACATGTAGTCTCCTATAACAAATTACTGACATACAAGAAAAGGGATGAGGTTTGGGGGAAACTCTCCAGAGAAGCCCGAGGGAGAGCTATCTAAATCACATGGCAAATGCTGTTACCTGCACACATTATTTTTGTGCTTGCAAAGAAACTAGCTGGCAACTAAAACAGCTCAAGCAACTAATCCTGGAAAAAAAAGAACATTTTTAAGGATTAAGCAATACAGAGACAGTATTAAGTTGTTTTTCTACGGTTTGCATGATACATTAGCCTTGCAGTGGCCTAGAGTTTTTGCTCTGTGGGATGTTTTCGTAGAAAGAACAGGACAGAAACCTCAATTTCTAGTTCTGGAGAGAGGAGCTCCCTTTCCCAGCTGAGCTGGTGGTGTTGGTTTGGACCCACATCGAGAATATCCAGGCTGAGTTCTGAAGAACTTGCACATATTCCTGGTTTTTTTTTTGTTTAAGTGATTAGTAAGGACAGCTAACAAACAAAGAGTTAAAACTTCCTGAGTTTATTCCATTCAGTAGTTGGATCCTGAAGACAAAATAATCCTGGAAGGTACTGAGTTGAACTCACGCTGAGAGGTAATAGAAAACTATATAGTAAAATTTGAAGCCAGTAAACTGCTTACACGCATTCACCCAAGCAATATAGCATCGAGCCACCTCTCATATACTTTAAACAGAAGAGTTCACATGCTTTGGTTCATTCCTGCACAGTTCTCTTGTTTTAAAATGGCTGTGTGCCATTTGCACATTTCTATGGCATTGCTGGTGATGCTTAAGCTTGGGAAGATCTTTGCTGGCCAAGTGAGCACAGGACTCTGCCAGGGGAAGGGTGGATTCAGCTGTAGCATCAGCTGCTATTATTGTCTTGTTTAAATCAGATGTTTTGGGAGATTAGCAATGCCGGTGCCCACAGGAGGGAGCCAAATACATTGCTCTCAAGAAAGAAAAAAATCCCAAAACCAACCACCTTTGTCTTCAGTGTCTTTATCAGATGTTCATATGTGAAAAGGAGTAAAAGCCAACGGCAACCTCTAAATATACCAGAGGGGCCTCATACACCATCTCAAAGAGAACTCAAACTTATCTGGGAGATTGTTTGAAAGCATTTAGGGAAAAAAGCATCATGTTGAGATGTATCTCAAAGCCGCAATACCCACTTTTAATGATGGAGGTTTCTCACAAGGAGAACAGTCTTTTCTCTGACCAGAGCAGCAGTAGACCCACTGGAAAGAAAGGTCTACTGCAAATTTGCTGTGCTCTCGCAGAGAAGTGGGGAGGGCTGAGGCTCGCTCGTCTCCCTCTTGCTCCAGTCCCGGGCACATCTGGATAAAAAGCCCCATGAATGTTTGCAACCAGTGTGGGCCTGTTTCCTGCAACCCTTGTCACAGAGCCATCCACCGAGGCAGAGCCTGGGGAGAGGGGAGACAACAGGGATCTTCAGGAGCACAAGAAACCCCTTTAAGGATGCCGAGCCCTTCGCTGAGCGGCTGCAGGAGGGCTGTGTCAGAGGCAGTGCCCTTGCACAGAAAGTAGCCTGAGATCTGTGAACCTCTTCCTGTGTCTTGTTTTTATTTTTCCCTCTAAACAAAACTTCAGCTTTGGTATGTGGCCTGTTGCTGAATGAGGAAAATGAAAAGAAAGCTTTCAACTGCCTAAAAATAAACAGTTTTATGAATATGCTGGCAAATTTCACAGAAGGATAGGATTTCTTCATCTTTAGCTTCATTAGAGACACTGGGGGTAACTTTTCCCTATTAAAAGGATATTTTTTAAATTTTTTATTTGCTAGATTCTGTGAGTTTTTGAGCTGTTTGCTGACATCTGACATTGTTTTGTGATTGTACTTGGAGATGAGGTAGTGCACACATTTGCTTTTGCTTTGAGGATGGAGTGACCTCTCTCAGCTCACTGAGGGCTGCAGCCTGGTTCCTTTTATCTGCATCCCAAAACGATAACACCAGTAGGCAACACATCCTGCCAATCCGCAGCTGGGCTAACCGCTGTCATGCAAGTAATGACCTGTTGCTGTTCATTGTCACCATAACAGAGGTGGTTGGAGTTGGGGACTGGAAGGTGGCAAACCTGATTCTTTCCTTCTTAAGTCATCTGGAGGGCTATGAGGAATATTTATAGCATCTCTTCTCCCTGAGCTGCCTGTGTAATGCTAGTAGGAGCTAATTCAAAAAGCCATTTTTCTTTAGGTTGGATGATAAATGGTTTTGTGCTTCTTGTGTGGATGATGCTGGTTACCAGCAAAACCCTATCTCTGAGCTCTCGCTGACAGCGTATCAGTAGTACAGGAACATGACGCTACAGTGGGATTCTGGAGAGGCAAAACAAATGGTGTTTCATACAACTGTTTGATCAATGATAAAGAACAAGTTTAGAACAGCCAAAGTACCCACACACTCAAAAAGGCACAAGAACAAACGACGACTAAATACACTGTATATAATTCATAACAGCTACGGGACCGAAAAGAAAATAGACATGTCATGTGCAATGTTTTTTCATATGTTAAAAGAATACATTCCTTTCCCCTGTGCTGTAGTTATGAATTTGTCAGGCTTCACGTTTTTCCTCTTACTATTTCTCGTCATTAAAGGTCATGGGGCTTTAAAAATGCGGATAGCCTGCATCTTTGCTCTAATCCATCTAATGCACTGTGTCCAAAGGTTAAATCCCTGACAGAATAGTGCCAGATGAATCCTCCTCCTCTACCCCCAAGTTCTTGCGTGAGTGGCAGGATGGATTCTGGTAACAACAGGGCCAAGATTTCATGAAATACACGTTATCATTCACAGTAATTGCCCATGAGACTTGAAAGGAGCAGAAGTGTTTGCTTAGCTTTGTACTGCTGTGACAGGGGCTGTCTGGCAAAACAGCAGAGACCAAAATAGCAACGCAAAGCTGACAGGTAGGGCTACCGAGCAGGACCCTGGAGCTGCAGGTGTAAAAGGCAGTTGTCTAAAACACAGTCCTCACTGATGGCAGGAGATGGCTTCACGGAAAATGCCGTGAACTAACTAGATGGTACCAATGCAACGGTGGCTGATGCAGGATCTCTTTCCACCGTGCTGACTTGCTGCAGATGGTGTACCTTTGCTGCGACTGAAAAGGACTTCAGTCTGCAAGGCCCCATCCTTTCTCCAAACGTAATCCTACAGACCGTCATAAACCAGGATCGCTTGTCGAGACCATGTCAGTGGTGGCTTTGCCTTGGAGCTGGTTCTCCACTGTTTATATTCCAGTCTGACACCAGCACTGTTCCACTGATTTTTTTAACAGTCCCAATGGGGGTTAAGACAATGATTTTTAGGAAAACGTAGGTCCTTTGGGGCATCTCAGTGAAGGCCAGACTTTCTAACGTGCTCAGGTCCCACTGTGTACACATTATACTGATTCTGTTTGTAGCCCTAGCCTGGAGTAAACTCTGTTCAGTAAATCTCTTGTGCCTTGAGTCCCAGAAGTCATCCCGTCTGACTGTGAGGAAGAAAAAGGTATATTCAGACTTCTGGGTGGTTTGGTTAGACATTTTTTTTCTAAGTTAGTGTAAGCAGTTTATTTTGCTTTCAGGTAGCATCTCCCTATTCAAAGCTCTTCTGTGCTGTGGTTGACACCACAACAGTACCGGTTAGGGTTGGTCTGCAGATAATTTCCAGCCTGAGCGTAGGGACACCTACACCAATGTAACGTCCATTCCTGTGCTTGTTGTAGTCAAACGTTGCTCTGGTCTGATCTGAGCTTGCCTGTGGTGGTGGAGGAGGGATGCTGTATTCTCCAGCATGGTCTGAATACGCCCTCTGGGACCCTGGCATCCTACTTTGTTTGCTAAATGAAGGCTGCCTAATGAAATCTGTGCTGTACTGTCCTTCACTTGTTATTAATAAGCTGTCTGACTCAGAGCTTGTAACTTTGAGTCTTTACTATGACAACAGATAAAGTGACAAGCTTTAAAAGAAAGAGCTTGTGTAAGAAGAGGAGGGATTTGAAAAACCTTTTGGCCAGGCTGTTCGTTGATTTGTCCAAACAACTGCTTTGTACCAGAACGTTTCAGGGAAATGTTACCTTCTGGCCCATGCCTCTTAAAAGACTGGTTGTCCACAGATACCTCTAGCTGAAAGCTAAAGCCAATGCAAGTGCCAGTGCTGAAATCACATCTTAAACTGTGGAGTAGCTGAATGCAGGTTTCATCGTAAATCTACAGGTCCAGGAGTCTCCATCTTGTTATGATTTACATACCAGGAAAATACTTAAAAACTTGGAGAGGGAATCGTATTCATAGGAATGGGGTCATGTTTGTTATTTGAAGCCAGCTAAAGTATGCTGTAATTTATTTGCTTTATTGTTCTGGTTTTTGTTTGCCCTTTTTTTTTTTCTCCCCCCAAAGAAAAAGCAAACACTTGCGCTGCTGTGTATGGAAATGAGAACGCCCTGTCCCCTGAAGGCACAAGTACAACCAAGATTAATTTTGTACTATGTAGAGCCATGGTCTCACAAGACGTGTTCGGTTGGGGAGCCATGTTGTAGCTGCACAGGCTTTTTTCCCAGTTTAAGGATTAGCAAGGTGTGTCCAAGCCTGAAATAACTATTTTAATGCAGTTCTGAAACTGTGCAATCTTCCATGTCCTAGAGCAAGAAAACAGGCTCAACCCCCGCTTTGCCTTGGGATTGACTAGATACTCTCCCAGTGCACTAACTGTAGGACTGGCCCAGGCCTAGATACTGGACAGTGCAGTAAACCAAAAATTTTGGGATATCGTACAGTCTTGTATAGTTATTCTGTGCTTCCTGGGCACTACAGAGAGCCATGTGAAGCAGTCTACAACCAGAGCTTCTTTCCTGCTTTGTCCCTAATCATAAGCCCTTGTGTGAAGGGGCTAGAAATTGCTCCATAATTTAGTACAGATAGAAATTGCTTCAGGACAGCTGTAGTAAAACCCTGTGCTTGCTGCTCCTAAGCTGTCCCATCCCCTTTAAGCAAACGCCCCACAGAGAGAGCACCTGGCCCAGCTTTCAAATAAACTGCCAATTTTTCATTTAACATCCCGAGTGTAAGCAGTATGGATGGTAAAGAATATCGAAGCCAACTTTTGGTTGATGGCAAAATGCCTGTAGTCTTCAATAGCTCAAGAATTGGCCCTAAACTGGTCACAGCTGAAGAAGAGATTTGAGTTGTAGTTACACAGGGAAAGCAATTGGCTGAATCTTAGTGGTAGCGTTCACGGGTGCTGGCAGAGCTGCTGAAAATGTGTGCTTTTCTGCAGTGTGCTTTCAGAAATGGGGTATCCATTCGTATGTTGGAAGGGGTAGGTTGGTCTTGGGAAGCTCAGTTGTTTGCAGTGATATGGGGGAGGGAGGGAGGAAGAGAGAGATAAGCTTCTGGTTCCCGATCATATGTTGGTAGGCTGGGGAGGCTTTGGCTCATGGTTCCTCAGGCTTTCCCTCTTCCTCTGTGTATCTGTCCTGGGACGCTTTCTGCTTTAAACTTTGCTGCAGAGTTGGAATAGCTAGCGCAGTATTCATACTGCAAGGTTTCTGTAACCTCATGGCTCAAGATGTGCTATAGTTTTCTCTGCTCAGGCCAGAGAAATACATCTCATTATACATTATCCCCTCTGGCAGCTCCTAATCTACACCCGCTAATAGAGGCCTCATAACTTCGAGGAATAAAAAAATCTTTTGCCTAAGGATCCCCGTATATATAGACTGACAAGGACAAAGCATTCCCATTCCCAATGGACCTTGAAGCGTGGGGGAGATGCCTTAGCCAAAGTCACTCAGAAAATTAGTGGCAGCAGCTAGATTCTGGTACATTTTTTCCCCCTTCAGATGCTGGTTTAAAACTGGTAGAGCTCTTCAGAATTTTCTCTTCTGCTTTAGAATTTGGGATTGGGAGAGGATGAAAAATGGCAAGTAAATGAAGAGAGGAAAGGGTAGTTCTGTCTAAATCCCCCAGTATAATTTTTATACTTCTCTGTGGGTTTTAAGTACTTAGTTAAAACAAAAAGCTTTTATACTAGAGGCTATAATGTAAGATACAAAGATGATCCAAAGCATAAAATAAGAGGATGGATTAAATGGAGGATAAAAAGGAAAATAAATGAAGAACTTTTGTGGTTAAGTGCTAGGAGCTTTGGAAAATAGTGCTCAAATTAGAAGCATGTGCTTTAGAAAGTTACAACATAGGTATTGCAAAAAATGCATTCTTCCCAGAGGATGGGGATGAATTAGGATTCAAAATTATGAAATGAGCTGGGGAAGAGATCTAGCCTTCTGCATAGGAAAACAAAATTTAGATGTAGATCAAATGTAGCTTATGTAGGTAATTGTCAAGCACAATACATGAAAGAAGAGTGCTTGTGGAACTCCAGTGGGTAATGTGGTATCCACTTATATGAAATATGAAAGAGCTGGAGTAGAGAAGGCCTCGACTTCAGGACTCAAGGGGGCAATTCCTCGGCTAACTAAATTTGCACAGCTTAGAGGTTAAGAGACGTCCCCAATTTCTGTTAGCTGAGAAGATTTCTTACTAAAGGTGGGAGTGGGCACTTTTACGCTACTGAAACAAATGAAGTTTAAATGATTGTGGGTACTCTTGTGGTTATTCCTTGGGTCTACTGTTTTCACTTCCTGCATGTGGATAGAGGAGGTGCAGTAATGGGGCAAGAGAGAGAGTTTATGGCTTATGGATCCAGAGATCCCATGTCTGGGAAGGGGGCCCTCTTCCTACTTGTCAAAGAAATGGCCAAAATCATTTTATCTAGATCCGGGACAAATTCTTTGCTAAAATTTGCGGTGAGCTGCAGCAATTTCCCAGTTGGAGAATTAAGGAAGGAGAAGAGAGTTCAGAGCTGGAGTCTGGAGATTAATAACATTAATTAGAAACCTCTGCATGTGACTATCTCATCCCTGTCCCTATATGTAGAGCTCAAACGGGTGCAAAAGCTTATTTCTGTGTCCCTGTCCAGCACTTCTCTCAGCGCACAAGCAGATATGCTTGCTGTGCTTTAACAACCAGGCTTCTGAGATACTTTTTGTTGTTCACTGGTCTGATCCTGTGCTCTGAAGCCTTCAGCAACTCACCTGTCATGCTGTAATATATAACCTTGGAGTGTAATCTTTCTGCACAGCGGATGGTGCACTTTCCAACTGGCTCATTTACGAGAGACACAACACAGAAGGGAGACGAGCACTATTCCCAACCTGAAAGAGCCAGCTGAGTTTGAATGAATAAGGAACGGAAGGTTGAAAGCATCATGGACAGATTTGTTGGATAAATATACACTTAAATATATACAGCCAGATCATCAGCCCATATAAATCAGCATTGCTCCAGTGAAGACAGCAAAACTGGATTTACACCAGCTGAAAGGGAGGCCATGTGGTCTCATCTAAACTAACAGCCTCAAAAATGTAGCTGGTGGAGGTTTGTTGAGGAAGTGACAGAGATGGGGAGGGATATACTATCCTATACAGATGGTAGTAAGGGGAAAAAAGAACAAAGGGAACAGGCAGAAACCACGGTAAAAGGGTGAAAAGAGTGGGAAATGCTCAGAGCACGACCATTGCTTCAAAGTGTTATGGCTGTCCTCAATTGCAACAGCAAGAGCAGAGCATTGCCACTTCGTTGAGAGGAGCTGATGCCATGAAAAAGCAAAATACCGTAGTACGCCCAACTTTCAGTTACACAGTGTTAATGTAAATCAAAATTAGGAGCAATGAATAGGAAGGCTGTTCATTTCATTTGCACATTCAAGGCTGTTATGCACACAGGCTCCGTCACCAGACGTGGCCACGCAGACTCGGTCAGCATCATGGCTGATGGCTGGCACTCAGGTGTAGGTATTATAATCATTTATGTTTTTCCAAGTTCATCTCTGAGGGCAGACTTATCTGTGATGTAGTTTGTGAGTGGCTGTTGGACCTTTGAGTCCTAGAGGAAGAAAAGCGCTGGGAAATCGCTGTGGTTCCAGTTCTGTGATGGCTGTTACTAACACTGACTTCAGGATTCATCCCACCAAGTACAAGTCCTAGGCTGCGTATAGGTCTTGCTAATTTTATCCCTGTGGAATTCCTAGAAGCCAGACAAAATTGACTTTCACATAAGAATCTCCATTGTTTACACACCAGAGTACTCTGTTCAGTCAGCGAAACATGTTTTTTATTAGATTTCCCTTGGAAAAAAAGAGACATTTTAAATTAAGGGAAAAAATGTTTGTTTTGGATTTTTTGGTGAAATTTGGGGGTGGGGTGGTGGTGAGCGGAGAATGCTAATGCAAGACCAAAGCTTTTTTTTACAATTCAAAGGTTATCAAGTGCCCCAGAGCATCCTCAGCTGAGAACCACAGAGTAATTCAGGTGGGAAGGGACCTGTGCAGGTCTCCAGTCCCACTCTCTGCACAAAGAAGCTGCAAAGTTACATCAGGTTAAAATTCAAACTTTGAATTTCCCTTCATTTTGGATGTGACTGGTGTGACTTGTGCTATAGCTTTAACTTATAGTGGAATCACTGTCTTCAAGTTAATGTACTGATTTATCTGTCTAAATGCATATTAAAGAGCAGGGTATTTCTGTGGCTGTTTACAGATGTGGAAAAAGGAAGGATAGAAGAGAATTTTCAAGGATATGCCTAGCTGTATAAACTAGCTGTTGTCTGCACTTCATGCTATGTCTGTAGACAGAATTCACTCTTTATTACCAGCACAGAATGAATATGAGGAAAGTGCATTTGAATCCTGTTACGCTGGTGTAAATGAGCACGCAGGACAGAAAGCAATGGGGGCATCTAGTCCATCAGCGCTGTATGGAGCAAGGCAAGGGGGAAAAGGCTAATGAACCCACGAGAATATGAATGCATATATATCCTGGCCTGATACTGGAATCAGTGTTGATGTTCATAACAATCTAGGGTATGGATTTGCTGTTGCCGGCTTCCCTTGTGGAAGCAAAATGAACTTGGTCACTGCTGTGCTGGAACTGGAAGCAAATACTTATCATGTAGCAAGTAAAGTATCTGGGTGGAAGGGAGGAAGGAAATAAGTAAAATAATAGTACTCTAGTAGTAGATTTAAAATCTAGATAAAGCAAATGCAGTTTGCTTTAAATGTCTACCTTGGTGATTCCTATCTGGGCTGCTGGAACATTACCCGCATTAAAGCTTCGTTATGGGAGAGTCAAAAATGTCACTTTTTCTGACATTAGAACCCAGGCAACTACAGATCAATTACCTGTGTATGTCTAATTGCTGGGGTCATAGTCAGCTCTGTGCTTTAATTTTCCACCAAGTTGTTATTTCTGTCTCTCTCTTTTTTCCCTTTTCTCCTTTAGCAATGACATTTGCATTCCTTTTAGCAAAATACCAAGGTTAAACTAAAAATAATTCTGCCCATCAGTTTTAGATTAGGACTAGAGCAGGCACAGATTTACTGTAAATGTGTATGTAATGATTGCTGTATACACTGCCAGGAAATTGTTACGGTCAGACATTTGAAGAATTAGATTAATGTTTTTTAACATAATCTGAAGTTAGTTTTGATCGCCAAGTGGTAACTGCTATTAATATCTGCGTTGAATCCACCTTCTTTCATGAGAAATGAAGATACATAGAAATGGTTTCCTTTCCTGAAACCGAGGAGATTTTGAAACTTGTGCCATTCTCATTGGAATTATTCTGGAAAGAGCAGCAGCACACCCCTGAATCCTAGTACCCTTGAAATCAATGAGCTAACGCTTATTAAACCGCTTTGTGTTCACAAGGTTTTTTATCTCTGGTTGTGAATGTGAGTTACTTAATGCAGTTTTATAAATACGCCCTTGCTTTTCCTAGTGAAAGCACAGATTTGGTGTTCTGGAAGTTCAGTTTGTGTGTCTGCAGGGCTGGACACAGGAGAGCACGTAAGGAAGTGTTAATCCTCCTTCTTCCAAAATGCAGAGGTTTAAAGGAAGGTGATACAATGTGTGGTCTCACATTGTTATTAGAACCACCTCTAAATATGAAATCAGGTTCTTCTTCAAAGGCCTGTTACCCCAGAAGGCCAAAGTCTATGGAAAGTAATCAGTTTCTCTGCTCCCTTTCAAAAGGTCTCAATATCCAGAGTATGAGATTATTTTTGATCCCTGTGGCCGAGATAAAATCTGTAGCTCACTTTCACTGTCATTTGAAAGGGCTAAGTGAGATCACCAGTGAAGTCGCATAATTGTGTTTTCCTCCTCAGGTTATCCATTGACCACGTTGTGGTCTTCCTGACAGCTGTAACTTGAACAAACTCATTTTGAGGTAGTGGCATGTAGTGAAGAGGATCTTTGTGGGATCTTGATACTCTACTGAGATGTATTTTAGGCAGCCAGTCTGCATGACCCAGCTATTTAACACCATGTTAACACTAAAAAACACCAACCCAACGCATTAGCTGGGATTAAACAATATCCCCTTGACACACTGTATATGTTCTGCTCTCCAGACAGCCACAATATTAATTTCCCTAAAACTAGCAGTATACTCAGGGGACAAAACCAGCCTCTGAACAGATGTTGACTCTTTAGGCTTGAATGGGATAAAGCATCGTTGATGCTCACAGTGTTTTGGCTTAATATCTAATTAAAAGAGCTTCACGTGGCCCAAGATTCAGAAGCCCTGCTTGCTGCAAGCAATGGCTCAAGGCTTTAATTTATGAGCAGCAACAGCTTATCTTGGGGCAGTGGTGTGGGTCCTTCCTTTCATCTGGCTGTCCATTAGCATTCCTACTTCACTGCATGGATGTCTCAGCTGCCTGCGGAGCTGCTGCCGAGTGGCCACAGTTTACTGCTTGGCACAGTCAGCACAAGGTCAGTGCTCCTTCTCCCACCTTTCTTTCCTTGCTTATATAAACTAGCTGAGCAACTGAGCTGTACTGGAAGCACATCTGCTGACCTGCCTTCAGCTCGAGTAGCTGTAGCTGTCCCTGTTCATTAATTGGAGCCATACACGGGAAGCACCGTGATTTGACCATAGCTGCTTCTGTGGCCCTCCCTGCAGCTGGTTTACTAGCTGAGCATCAGTCCCGCTCTTCATCATTAATGGATGCAGCATTGTTTAATAACTGCGAGTGATTCAGACACGTGAGGTGTATTCAGTCCCAAGGTACACAAGGTTGCTGAGAGTGCAAACGTTGTCGCAACTCTTTATACAGATGGGTAAGTTAGCACATATCTGAGAGAAGTCACTGTTCTCATTCCCAGTTGCGGGCTCTACTCACGATGATTTATCACAAACCTTAAAGAGAGACAGTAAAATTGGTTCAACATTTATTAGTGTGGCTATAAAACTTCCATTTTATTTGCAATGGCTTTGGCTAGTAACAGTGGATATTTCAGATAGAGACATGTAGTTGGAACAAAGACATTAGTCTGTGAGATGTTCTCTCGCTGTCTTGTTTATTTTACATGTTCTGCAGTCTTAGCTTTCTTCACTGTAGGTGGTAGAATGTTTTTACACGCACTTGCAAAAAGATCTGAGTATTTAAATTTTTTCCAGTATAATGGAGCCATGTGTAAATTTGTGAATCAATTTCTTAATAACTGATGTACTGCAGACTAAAAAATCCCTGTACTAAACTCCTCTCCAGAATTGCCTGACCTTCTCTGGAGACCAACGGGTTCTCCTTCGTTCTGTAATTGGTCCTGGGTTGGCTGGTTTTGTGTCCTCCATCTGGTTTGACTGATCAGTGACACTTGTGAAGCTCAGACGGTGATTTATCATCACAGTAAGACCTAAACCACATAGCTGAACTCCAGCGTTCAGTGCTATTCTTAAATGTACGTGTTTCTTACTGAAGACGCCAACTCTTGAGGAATCCGACTGTGCAGTTAACAGGCCCCAGTTACCAGGGAGTTGTCAGAGCCAAGCTTTACATCGGGAGCTTACGCCGTGTCCTTCAAAGGAGCAAACCGCCATACAGTTAGGAACAAAGCCTCTTCCATGAGGGTCACAGTTATCTTGCAACCTGGCTAGTGTGTGATCATTCGGAGCCAGTTTCCCAAGTCAGAGCTTTTCACAGGACAATATTAGGCTTCTCCTGGAAGGCTTTGCAGTGTGAGATGATATATGATTTAAAGACAGATTTTGCTCTGCTTCCCAAGAGCTGAATGATTCATTGTAGCTCTTGTGGCTATACTCCATCATCTCAGATCAAATGAGAGACCATTGAAGGCTTCACTAAAGTCATGGTTTTAAGAGCCCTGGGCCAGAGAAGAAGGCTGAGAACCTAAGAGAGGCCTGAATGCAGTAAAAAGGGATAGTATGAGATTTACCAAAGCTATGGCCGTAGGAGTAGAAATCCTTGCCAAAACCAGCCAAACATCTGATCCCACATTTTCCAGCAGGCCTAGGAGACTATTTTGTTTCGAACATTATTTCTATTTTTATGTACTTCGTATTCTACCCACTAGGAATTGATTGTGTTTGCTACCAAAAAAAAAAGGTGCACTGTACAATCATGTACTGGTTTCACAGGCTTAAGTAATTTGAAATAATGGCTTTCATACTTTGTATTTTTGGTGGATTTTATATCTGAAAACCTTGATTCATGTGTACTGTTTCAGGGTAGCTTGCTTGCCTTCTCTGATTGCACCTGATTGCATTCCCTGTTATGGATGCTCCTGTGCTGCATCTCCTTAGTATGGCACCCGGTCACAGTCTTTAATGCTGCTATCACAGCTATGCTATTTTGAGTTACAAAAATACAATTAATGTTGTACCTTTGTGAGTCTCTGCAGGCTCAACGCTTACAGTGGATATTTGTCATCTATAGCTTGGTAACATTGAGTATTGAGGTTCTACTTACACAGGGCTTATAGAGTTCAAGGAATGCTACCAATTGATCAACTACTTTTAAAGACTTAATCCTGTAAGGCAATTAGTCACCTACGCCTACTGGTGATACTTCCAGCAATGTGTTTATGATCATTAACAACATCTTGAAGGGATGTGTTCTTAACATGTGATGTATATTCCTGTCTTTAATGGGCTCATCTTCTGTTATTAACCTTTTGCAAACCCCTTATACATGCAACTGTAATATAAAATATGGCTGAAATAATTTGCAGTCAAAATTACCTCCTGTAATATGTCCTAAGACAAGCTGAAACATTCTACTCTGTCAAACAGAGCTTTTAAAGAATTCCCCACTTCCTTTGGCTTTGAGGAAGGGAAGTTGTAAATTTGATTTTGGAGTTGTTCAGCTCTGGAACTTTTTAAACATTTACTTAAGGTTAAAAAAAGTTTTGGTGTAGAGCTCTTGTGATCGCTTTTACATACACTTGCATACGTGTGTTTCTTCCTTACGAGTATGGAATGAGGAGCGGAGAAGATACATCATAAAATTAATTGATGTTTTCAAAGCTCTTCTTCTATAATAGGAGCACAAAAAGTTGACCTTAAAAAAAAAAAGTCCCCAAAAAGTATCTGCCAAGGAAAAAGCTTTCCATTCATTCAGAATTCCAGCATATGTTTTTTTCATTTACTGGCCCTAACAGCTGACTTTATCTGTTAGCTCATTACCTAGTGACATTTAATTGAAACCTAAAAAGAGCCCAAGGGGCTAAAAATAATCACAAACCAAAAGTGAACACACCACTTGTTTGAAATTAACACTGAGCAGCAGAGTGATTCCTAACGTACGCTGTTGATAACAACGGGGGTTTGAAATCTCATGAGGTGGCAAATAGCTCGCTACCTTTCTGGGATCATCTGTCCTTGTTGCGGTACCTTGGGCTCAGTCATATAAGGGCTGTAAGCGTTCAGTAACGTACTTGGGTATCAGGCGTCCAGTGGCTATGTGAGTGTCATTCATTAAATGTGCACTTCAGCACTTTCTCGAATCTTTCTCTTGCTTATGGAGGGAGGACTTGGCGTCCTGTAGAACTGGAGATGTTTCTCCATGTGCTTACCTTTGCTAAGTGAGTTGTGCCTTGCATTTACTAGGATTAATTCAAAGCATGTGTACATCTCACAGGATCAGAACTAAATGCTGAAATATATGCGTTGTCTTTGTCTCTTTTTTTTCTCCATTTCTAAAAAAAATCAGCTTTCTGATGAACTAGTAGGGCCTTTGTTTTAACTGAGTTCAATGTGTAGAATTTATACTGTTCTACTGATTTTACAGTACAGTGTCCCAACTCAAGCACGTGGAATGAATCAGAGCCCATCATAACACTACTCACCAACAGAGCTCACAGAGGTGTTGGTGACTAACTCAGCCAAAAGACAGAGCAGAAGTGCTGCACCCAGGTGGTTCAATGTGAAGAAGGGCATTCAGGCTTTAGGTCTTAATGTGCCTTTCCTAAAGTGCTAGAGGAAGAATACTGGGGCTGTGCCAAAATAGGAGGAAAAATCAGTAAGACCATTTCTGCCTTTAGTTTGGGGCTATCTGTACACTTTTGAGAGCTGGTAAACCTTTCCAAGAAATCTGGTTGTTGATCAGATTGCCTACATCTTGCCTAACCATTACATCTTATCTACTATATGTAGACAAGTATTTATTTCCCAGGTTCTTCCCGGTGGCATTAGAGCAAATAGAATGCATACCCTCTAGCTCTAAAAGGAAAGAAAGCGAGCTGGACCATCAACTCTGAAGGTCTGTGAGGCAGGAGTCTAACAGGAAGCAATGACACAAAAATGGCATCTTCTCAAGAGACACCGCCTGCTCTCTGTTGCACCTTTGTGGTTCAGTCCCCGCTCCCAGATACTCTGAGCACATCAGGAACTTATGTGAGTAGTACTGTGAATTTCTATATTCTGTCCACTGCATCGGTATTTATTTTTACAGTGGCTGCCTTTACAAGTCCTCACTGCAGAGCATGAATTCAATGCACTATATACTTGATGAACATAAATCAAGGCAGTGGCCTCCACGCCAGGGAATTTAGCTACAACAATGGATGGCAGATGGATACAAGCAGACAGAAAAACACAAGGAAACAATTGTGCACTGGTGCTTGGTCTGATGGACAGTGGTCTCAGCCTAACAGCTGGCTGGCTGGCTCTAGGAGAAGAGCTACTTGCATGCTTCTGTATTTGCAAGGTCAAGGCCTGCCTTCTCAAAAGAAGCTTTTGCTCCCACCAGCCCTGCAAAGCCAACTTCACTTGAGAGAGAACCCCCCAAGGCTGTTCTGGTTCATGCCTCTCTGACGAACAGCGTCAGCGAAGTTTTGATCACCAAACACTCTCATTTAGTAACAACAGAGATGGAAAGACGGCTGTCCTTCTTGGGCAATGCTTGCTCTGACGGGAAGGATGTGATGAAATTGCTATCTGATTTGTAAACTAAACCAAGGAGATGTGGAATTACTGAAAATGAATAAATATGAATGGCCCTGAACAGTGCCACTTGTCTGAATATAACCAGACTTAGAGCTATTGCACTGAGATCCCCCTTCCAGATTTCTATCTGGATACACAGGGCACATCTAGAAATAGAACTGGGGAGGAAATAGCTTTCCCATTCTGCAAAATTTTTTAAGATTTCAAACTTTTTCTGTTTCGCAACAGGAGGAAACTGAGATCTTTTGAAGTATTTCATGGAAAAAACAGAGAGAGATTCCAAAATAAAAAATAGCTCAGGGACTAGATCACCTGGGATGTAGAAAACCCACATCCCTCTTTTGCCTGAAATACATGAGGAACTTGAACCTACACTGTTTGCATCCGAGATGAATATTCAAACTCCTAACCTGTATAACCCATCAGTCACCCTCTGGCATTGAGTCTTCTTGATCTGTAGCAACAAAGGTATGTCCTTAGTGTGTCATTTGTCAGCTGATGATCTTTGCAGTCGCTATGGATTAACTGCAACTGAAACATTTCTGCTAAAATGTGAGAGATTATCCAATGTCAAGCTAAAGCGTTCACCTTGAATCACTCCATTTTCAAAAAATGGCCATGCTTTGCCTCTGAAAACTCCTGTCCTTTGACGTGTCATGCCATGACCCTCCTGTAATCCAGTACCTCTTAAAATGAAGAGCCATTTTATGCTTGAGGCTGTATCTAAAGCAAATCAGTGGATCCTGTTACAGCAAAAGCATATGAAAACTTGCAGGTATCCTTTGGGCATACAGTCTTGTATGCATGCTCTCCCATCTAGTGTCTGGATAATAATCTGAATTATAGGTGAACTCTTCTCTATTCCTTGGAGGTATTTATCCTGCCAACACTGCTAAGCTAAAAGTGTGAGACAGGACACAGTAATGTACTTCAGGTCACCCAGGATGACTTTGACTGGTCATCTGGTGTACTGAGGTACCTTTGAGGTCCAGAGAAGTGTCATAAGCAAGAGTCAGATTTTCTGTCCAACAGGGTCTCTTCTGTGTGTTTTTGTGGTTTATGGTAGGGACAATGTGTCAGTACTTACAAACACCTTCACTCCAAAGGGAACAATATATAAGAGTAAATTTTTTAATCCTATAGAACTCGTTACTTCAAAATGCCATTGATTAAAGGGCCAGGCAGTGACTGAAGATTAAGATCCTTAAAACAAAGCTGTCAGATGATTTGCCATTTTTAATTTGTCCAGTTGCCTGGACTGAGGATTAAAGGGCCTTCCCTCCCTTCTCAGTACTTGCTTCGGGTTTACAAAAGGCAACATTCTCTTTACAGGTAGGACGTCAGGGACAGAGGTCCAATTTGAGTTATTTCCTTTTAAACAACATCTCTAATTTTATAGTTTGCTCTGAAAACAATATGCTTTTTAGCTTGATCCACAAGGCAGCTCATGAGCTATAGGCATGCAATCCAAGCAGACCTGAATATGAAAACCAGACACCCCAGCGGAAAGCTCCCAGGGTTTCAAGCCTGCAGAACCTATTTACTCCTCTGAAACTTATATTGACACTTCTTCTGCCCTTGTGCCTTTCACCCATCCCTTCTGCAAATGAAGGGCATATAAGGGCTGTGCGTGCCCCTGTATGTTAGGAGTTAGATGTGATTTCTGTCGTTCGTGGTTCCTCTGTTGGCCCTCTGCAAAGATAATAATTGCACCCATAAAGCATAGTCTGATCTAGTGGTAGTTAATGAATGAGTCCTGGACCATTTCCATAACTTACTTTGGTTTTAATCCTTGTCCAATTTCTGAGTCTGGTCTGAGTCTGAAACCTCAAGGTCCCTCTGACTTTTCCCATTGCCTAGTAATTAGAGAATAGTATTAGCCAGGATTACTGGACGGCGTTGGTTAAATTCCCCTGTCCTTCTTGAGGCAGAATACATTATCAAGAGGAGAAGGGAAAAGAAAACATTGTGTTGTCTGGGACGAACATCTTAGCCTGTCTGCTGCTTAAACATGGAGCTTGGAAAAGCTCCATTTTGAATCAGAACCTCTAATGCAGATAAATGGCAGCTTATTTCTGGCGGACTTCAAGTTCCTGCATTCCCAAGCAGAACATCTTCTTCTGTGTCCTTAAACAGCTCATTGCAGGTTTGAATTCAATACATTGAGAATTTCACCTTGACCGCATCAAAACAGCTGTTAGCTCTCTTTTACATTGCAGACCCAGGAATTGTTTGGCTAAAGTATTGGAGGTACAAGGAGTTATCTGAATTTTGCCAAGCCTCTTTTATATTCTTGCCTCTGGATACAGGATAAGAAAATTGGTGTCCATTTTAGAGGCTCCATATGCCCTGGCATATGAAAAAGTACAGTCGGTGTAATGGTGCACTAGGCATGTGTCTTCCCAAGCAGATCAGCCAGTTCTAGGTCATTTTAACCTATGTCCTTTGTTAATTGTTGTTTGTGGATCAGATTTTCATTTGCCCATTTCTCTGCGGGTTAGGAGAATGGCTGGTATCTCAGGCCCGTTTCAGGCTGTGTCTGGCTCTCTCTATTCAACAATCCAGATGTTTTTTACCATAGGCATTTTATAAAAGTCTAAACCAAATAAATACATGGTCCTATCCCTTCACCTCTCTTGGGATTAAATATTCCCAGAGTGTTATTAAGGCTAACGCATGTTTTCTTCTCTTAAACAGAAGCAGCAGTGAACGGCAGATTCACACAGATACCCTTGCAGGCTTGTACGTACCAGTGCTTGAGAATCGCAGTCATAATACAGCCTGGAGACTGCATCCTCTCCCCCGCACTGGGACCCTGCCCCAGTGTGCATCTCACAGCTGCTGTAAGGGGCCAGTGTGTCAGCAAGAAAACCACTGCGCTAGAGCCCTCCGACAGGCTGGGTGTGCAGCACGTAAAGTAAACAAGATCATCTCTCCCTCCTCTGTGTCCCCTTCCCACCACCAATAACCGACATTTACAAATGAGATGATTTGTAGCTACATCAGTGGAACTTTAAAACAAGCATTTCCCTGGCAGATTAATTTAAAATACCAAGTGGTTTTATAATGGGAAAAATTAACCAAGAGGTCTTACATTTCTTTTCTGTTGTTGTTTATAATCACAGTCGACAGAAACGTCATCTTGTAATACTTCGCCCACTTATCTTGCCACACGATTATTCATACCAGAAGTGGGGATGGGAGAAAAAGAGGCTTCTGTGATTGTTATGTTTTGTAACCTCTCCCTATTTTTCAAAGGAATATAGTCCAGAACCAAACTGTATGGGTTTAACTCAGCCCAGCATCACCTCATTGCTACCAGAACCTTTGTTAATGCTCACAGGTTCTGTGTGTATAATTAAAATAGCCTCAGAGCTGCTCTAAAGTATGCTCCTAGGAAATTAATGGTGCAGAGCTCTGCCAGGCTTGCGGCATTTTGCTGCCCTCTCCGGCCAAGCCGTCTGTGCTGGGAAGGGACCGAGTTGCTCTCCATTTTTTTCCCAGTGGTGAATTGTTTTGTACCAGCTTGGGCTGGAGATACAAGTCTAGTCCAAGATCATCCTATACCTGATTGGTTTACCTGTAGGGGCAAGGCTGGCAAATTTGAACAGTCCTTTTAAATGATGGGTTAGAGAGTCACAGAAATGAAGTAGGAGATTAAGGGAACTCTTGTGGTAAATGTTGGTGGGTGTAGCCACATGACCAGAGTTACCTGCTCATACAGAGAATAACGGGAATGGTTTACTGTCGTGGCCTAACAGCACACTTGAGGGGTGACCTTTAGGCTTGAAAATTTAGTCTGATTCATCCATACATTGCTCTGTTGGCTGCAATGCAGCCCGAATTCCGATCTTGCTTTCCAAGGATTCCCTGCACCATCCAGTCACTGAGGACATAAGGGCGGTTGATATCCATTTCTGAGCTACACAATATGGTAGAAACCCAAAGGGAGGCAAGGCGCCTTACACCACATACTTGCAATATGATAAGGTTGAATCAAATCCTCAGTCTTCATTTTTTTTGTTCTGTGTCTCATCTAGGATTAACGACCAGGGTACTAATTAGTGCCAGTGGAAGAAAAGAGCTTAAATGCACGCTTAACCACAAAAAATAGATTGAGATTTGCCAAACAAATTTAAGAAAAGCCAGCGAGTATAAATCAGTTCCTGGAAAGTTTAGCTAAGTTAATTGTGAATTGCTTTGAAGTCAGTGTATGTAAACAAACATATATACATAATTATTTACCACCACGTTATTTAGGAATTTCATGTGACAACACCAAGCTATTCAAAACACATTTCTTCCACTTTATTATTGTTTATAAATACCTCCTAGAGTTCCCAGGAAAAATAAAACCCCTATCACAGAAGGCATTATGTAACTAGGTAATAGAGGGAGCGCTCTGCTTAGCGAGATAGGTATAACATGGGAGAGGAACAAGTATGGTGAAATGAAGTCGCACAGTTAATCAGTTGCAGACTCATTAATACAGCTCATTCCCGTGAGTGTCTTTCCATTGAGAAATTCTTCTTGTGGCTGCATTTACAGACACAAGCAGCCTTCGAGCTTCGGCCTGTTGGCTACCATCACCTAGTAAAGTCTATCATTTTGCTGAGCCAACTGTCCTTGAGAGTTCAAGGAGAAGAATGAGTTTGTGTACTTTGATATCTCCCCTTGAGGGACAGCGGTGGGACTGTTCCCAGAACTTGAGGGCGTTTGTGTTGCCTCTGAAAACTGAATAATCTCTGTTTTCCTGTGCTGTGAGGGTCATTTCTATGGGATTTGTTGCTTTATGCATGCCAGCTTACACCTCTGCAGCTCTTGCGAGCATACAGTCTCCCACACAAGTAACTAATTAGTGTTTCTTGCTCCAGGCAACTTTGTGGTTCTGCAGTTCTTATACACCTGGCAATTATCAACAGCAGCATCCAGCTATCTGCAGTGGGTTTTAATGTCTTGTGTATAAATCTATTCTTAAATTAAACCAACCATCCACCCTAGAATAAGAAATAAGACCAGTGCATTATCTCTATTCTGTGCAAAGGATGAAGTGTAATGTCTCCAGTGATACAAAACAGCCACGGGACTGTCATGCTACTGCACCAGGCAGACGTGATTGGAGCATCATTACTGGACAAGCAAGAAGGCAGAAGAAGGTAATTAAGGGAATCTGGAACAAATTCTCCCCATAGGAGCTGATGATGTGATGGTGACTTAAGCCAGCAGAAAAACTGGTCCACTGAAGCTCATGTAAGATTTTGGGGTTATTGAGTTAAAAACTACTAAAGGTATATTTTCACCTTCAGCTGATAAGGAGATGGATGCTCTGACTAATAATTCTGACTGAAGAGGCTGTTTGGAATAAATAGATAAGCTTTCATAAATCTGGAGTTATATGCGATATGACTGACATCTTGCACTTAGCCTGGCTTTAATTGTGTTGTATTGGAGGACGCTTCAACTGGGTAGGGAGGGACAAAGCATACGGAACCAATGACACCAGGGTAAAAACTAGGTCTCCCTTCTTGTTTCCACCAAGGCTAATGGGAGCTTGCCTTGTGTTTCAGCATTAAATATGTTAGGATGAAGGTGCTCAATTCTGATTCCACTTGGATCCATGGTAGTGATCCTGGTTAAGTCAGTCCTGTTTCTGATTAGGATAAGCAAGATCAGAGAGCAATTCCTAGCAAAGAAATTCAGAAACAGCTTTGGGACCTGAAATCCTGTTTCCCCCGCCACCCAAGTTTCAGCTGTATGCTTTGGGGTAGGGTAGGATAGGAAGAACTAATAGACTGGACTCAGGTCTGTCTTCCATTTCTGATAAATCCTTTCAGTCCCAAAGCACTTCCAGCTTACAAAAAAAATCAGCTCGCATGCATGCACAGCTAGGGCTGTAAACAGCTGTCAGCGGCTGTCCCTCATCATTAAACGGACATTTTGCCAGGATCTTTATTCTTCCACCCAGTGCCACCCAGAATGGATTGGTCATTTTTCGCTCGTGTCATTTAAAAGACTTTGCCTTGGAAAACTGTTCCAACCCATTTTAATCTCAAACTGTGAAGGCCAGATGGGCCCCTGCATCGTGCTTCCAGGGAGCCTAGGTCTGCATCAGCTTATTTAAGGATTTCAAACAGTGGCGTAAGCTAACTCTGATCCACAGCAGTATCTCCAGTGAGCAGGTTTAGAGCTGCACCTCACACACCCTCCAGAAGCGTAGCAGGTTTTCAAGGATTAGCTTTTGCTCTGATGTGAGCGGGAGAAATATTGGGGTGTAGAAAGAAAGGGCTACCCTCAATAAATGACCTCTAACTGGTAGGTCACAGTTTTCCCATTCCGTCATGATTTCAACACTTACTTTCTTCTCTGGGACAAAAAAGCAGCAGTTCATAAATTGGTCATTTGACAGGAAAAAAGGGAAGAAACTGTGAGATTAAAAAATGTGGATCGGGGCACTTGAAACACTATGCTTCAAACATTTTGAAATATCTTGCTTTGATTTAATAGTAGAAGTTTTACAAATTTGTTTTAGTGGAAATTAACATTTCTCAAGTAAATTACTCAAGTTCTGGAAAGAAAGAAATTTATATTCAGTTTGAAAAATGGAAAAGAGAAAATTCAAAAATTGTGTTTTTCAAAGAAGGAAGTTAAATTAAGAAAAGATTTGAAACCAGAGGAGAAACGTAATAAAAATGTTTTCTATTATGTTCCCATATGTGCTGAAAGCCAAATTTCCTAAGTTTTTAACCTGAAGGAGACATGATAAATGCATGCTGTCCCAGCCAGACTGTTATATGAATCTGTAATTTTTAAATGGAAATCTATTACAGCCTGAATTCTGAGAAAGGAAAAGATGCTGCCTCGCAAGCAGGACGTTCTTGTTTCATTGGGGAGAAGAAAATAACTGAAAAACCTCCAACAAAAGACATTTGTTAAGGTTTTACACGTAATAGGAAACATTGCACGTTTTTAAACAGGGTGCAGTTTTAGTGGCTTAATGACAAAGACCATTGAGTTTGTGAGGAGGCACATGTAAGTGAGACATGGGGAGAAGTTTTCTCCAAAATCTTAAGGAGATGGTGACTTGCAGATTCAAAACCAAACTCCGTTTGTAAGGTGTGGTGCTCCCTTCATTTTTTCTAGTTAAATTGCATCTGAAAAATTGGTTGGTCCTGCAAAGTTTCTTCCACTTGCAATGAAAAGCACTCACTGGGTGAGTCAGGGCTGGATCTGAGCCCCAACTAACTGTAAAGTAAGTTGCCACGTGTGCTTATTGCTGCTCTCAGACACATGGCACTCTTGTATTTTTACGTATGAAATAAAACTATGGCTCCCACCACTGGTCTAGATGCTGGTATCGTAACCAGCGGTCTGTAGACCTGCTTAGACCTGTATTGCATTTGTACAACTCCCGTGCTTTTCCATCAGTGGAAGTGGAATTAGCTTTTCAACTCTTCAGCTTTTAATAGTAGCACCAACACTTGTCTTCCGTCAGGGAGATACCCTACTGTTTCCATTCAACAGTATTGTTTGCAAATAAAGGCAGTCTTTGTCTTGGTTTGCATTATGGATTTAAACAGCTTCGCCAGACTAACTAGGAACTGTTTCTCATTTTCATTTCTGCCAGGAATCACAACCATTTCTCTGAACGTTCAGCCTGAAGAAGGTTAGAGGGATCCCGCATCGCGAACTAAAACACCAGGGCAGTATACGTCATGCAGAGTCTGAAAGGTAATGTTAAGACATAGCTTGAACAGCTATCAACAAATGACTTTTGCAATGCCCAAGTTTCATCAGTTCTGCAAAATATGGGGGTTTGATGCTTCTATCTCTCCTGCTGAACTAGATGATAGCAGGCTAAGTGCTGTAAAACTGCAGTGCTCTGGTTACTCCTAGCTCTTTTACAACTTTCCTGTGTGTCGTCACCACCCAGGGAAAGAAACACCTAAATTTAACTTGCCACCTCCCAAAATAATTTCCAAGATTGAAAAAGGGAACTGAAATAACTACTGTCACAAGAACTTTTTCAGGAAAAGAAATGCTTTAGCCTTCTTTCCAAAGATATCCAAATGATATCCAACTGATGTCTTGCTTGCAAGGGACAGCTACATTTTAATACATTCATTGGTTATTTCTTTTCTCCCTCTATGTTCTTAATGATAAAGGATAAATAGGCAGCTCTGATGATAAAGGATAAATAGGCAGATCTGATGCCTGGGTGAGCAAATTCTCACGGAACTTCTCCAATTCAGAGGGGTGAGTTAATTTTCTTTTTCTTTCCAATGATACTTCATGCATCATATGACAAGACACATCTGTTCAGTGACTAATATAAAGGGAATATCCCATGCGTGTAAGCGGCACAAGCCTGCCTCACACTCAACCTTTCTGAATTTTTTTTGAGGGCTGGTTATGCAATAAATAAATGGGGACAAATTCATCCCAGGGAAGAACTTTTAGTCAGCTTTGAAAGCAGCAATTTGCCTTGGAAAAATATCCAACATCAAAATAATAATGAGTGCATGTTAGTGCTGACAGTCCTGGAGACAAGAATTCTCCATGCATCCAGAGCCAACTTCTCAAGTCCTCTGTCCTTCATATCTTAGCTCTTACATATGGAAAACCCTCAGCAGAGGGGGTGGAGGAAGGGAGCGGGAAGGGTTTGTCACACTAAATGCCTTGAGATTTGGCTTTCAGTGAACAGGCATGCCAAGCCTCGAAAACCAGCGGTGAGGACATTGATGGCACCCTTCACAGTTTGCTCCAGTGCTGAGCCCAAGGGATCCCACAGGGAAAGAGGAGGGTAGAGAAGAGAGGCCATCGATGTCTTCATGCTGGCTAAGGTGCCAATAAAACAGCAGACATTTGCCTTTTGCAGTCCATACGCTGGTTCTGTAGGACCTCCCTGTAGGCCACTGAGCAGCCAGCTGAAGTGAATGGCATTTGGTCTGTGCCATCTGGAGTTGTCAGTTTAATGATCTACGACTCAGGGAACAGTTTAATAAATAAATCTAGCCAGTAGCCCTAGCAGTCCTTGGAGCTTTGCAATACTTTGAAACAGTTGTGCAATAAAGAGGAAAATAAGAACGTATTGAAAAGGAGTATTTCATCAACTAGAGGCTGGGAAATAAATCAGAGAAAACCATGTACTGAAAGTAATGTATCTGCTAGATTTGGCCGGACTTCGGGATTTGTTTTCCTTTTTTTTCTATTCACAAATTGTTCATCTGCAAATTGCAGTCCACAGCTTCAAATGCTGTATAACTGCATCATGCCATTAAAGTTTATGAAGCAGTGTCACCAGTGGAGCTCTGTTACTTCCAGTAGCTGAAATGTTGGCCTTATGTATGTTTTTATGACCTTTTTCATTATTCTTGATTGTTTGATGATGGCAATATATTCCTTCCTTTATGTAAGTGACCCACTATGTCTTTTGTTCTCCTTTTTGACAAATTAAAATTCAGAACAGAACTAATCGCTGGCATAGCAGATCTCTTGGGATAAGGGAGGGGAGTACTCCAGGGAGAGAGAACAGTTATAGAATCAGAGAATCAGAGAATCATTTAGATTAGAAAAGATCTTTGAGATTATCGAGTCCAACTGTTAACCTAACACTGCCAAGTCCACCACTACACCATGTCCCTAAGCACCACAAACAGGCTTAGCTCATAGCTGGATAATCTGCACATGAATCACCATCCATTGCATGAGGAATTGGATCTATGGAGTCTATCTCCACCGTCTCATCCTCTGTAACGCTGGTGGCACAGGCGTTCTGGGAACTCGGTGAGCACCAGAGCAGTATTGCTGGTGGTAACGGCAAAAGCAGAAGACAATTGTTTGGTCCTAGGAGAGTTTTAGAGCTGTAGAAGTTCTTTCCTCTTCCAAAGGTGAGACAAAAAGTTGAGTGCCGAGTAATTTGCTCATTACTTTGCTCAAGTAATTTTGGAAGGTCTGTATCTTCTCTTTCTATAGGTGAATTTTAATGTTCTAATCTGGGGGTTATTTTAACACCCAGCCCACCCTCCCCAGTGGAGCTCTTGCATCTGATGACATTTAAATGCACTTTGTTGTAAATAATAGCCTGCTTTTCTGGACTTGTTTAGAAAGGGGATATTGTCCCTAGCTGACCATTTCCCATTAAGACTTTTGATTTCTAACAAACTATTTCTCACAGTCTGCAATCAGCTCTAATGATTATCAGCCACAAGCTGTAGATTAAGTGACTATGCCATTCCTGTGTTAGCCTTTGACTGAAGCTATAGCTCAGTTTTTACTGATCAGCACTATGGATTTATCCTGCTTAGACACTCCTTTGAAGCACACAGGCAGTCTTTACCACGTCAGTGGAAAGATGAGGGTAATATTGTGAATGGCAAGGTTCCAGTTCTTCATAACTGAAGCCGTGGGATGATTGCCTTTTGTTTAAATGTCAGAGGATCATGGATGTCAGAGACGAGAAATGGCCTTTTAAATCATCAAATCATCAAATCATCAGCATGGAAGTCATAGAAGACCGAGGCAAGAGTAACATTGTGTGAACGTCACTGTTATCCCATTGGAGTTACTGTGAATTAGCAGTTCTGACTGACATCCCAACCGAACCCAGCTGATGGAAGGGCACATGGCATGAAGTATTCACTGAAGAATTTTACTGAACAACACATATGGCCATATTTTATATTTCACGGTTAAAGTAATATGAACTATGTCAGGAATTAACATGAAGAAACTTTGGAGGCCAAGCTGATCACAATTCTTCAAAGTATAGGCAATGAATCATAACCTGGACATAAAATATGTCCCAATAGCTGTTATAATACAGCCAGCTGTACTGTGATTCACTTGCACTGCTTAGCTCTTACACTGAAAATAGCTTTAAGATCGATGCTACTGCTCATGAAGGAAAGGACTGCTTTTGGTACGAACCAGCACAGCTCTGTTGGCAGCAACACAACCTTCACTTCTACCAGCTGAGAATCCAGCCAGTATTTCTTTAATACTAATACTGTTATGTAACCCAGAACGTAACCTCTTTCCTTAATCTTGCTAATTACAAACCAAGAATACATCTGTATCCTTATCTTCCTGGGCGTTGCTCAAGCACAGGGTGGTCAAAGAGTTTACTATGTAGACTGTGAGGCTCAACTTGCTTCAAGCAAATTAAGACCGAAAGCAGCACTGTGAGGTTGCAAAGTTCCCCTGTGCCTGTTTCAGAGATGGTAAAAAGGAAGCACTGGAGAGTTTAGTTGACTTGGTTTGTGAATTCTCTGGCAGAGCAGGAAAGAAAAATTATTCTTCCTGACACCTTAGTTTACCCACTAGATTAGCCTGTCTCTCTTTTGCTCTACACTTACTGTATTCTCTTTCTTTTATTACTTTTTTTTTTTCCATGGGTTAAATCTGTTTGATTTTTTTTTTTTCATTTTGTGTTTTTTAAAAATGTGCTTTGGCAGGAGTTGTGATTTTTTGGTTAGTAATCCACTTATTTTGTGGTTTAGAAAATATCTCAAATAACAACTTGGACACGTTGTTGACTGTCATTGTTGGCCGCTCATGTGGCATGAGGAACATGCAAGGAAACACGTCCTTTCATGTTTAACCCCCCCTTCCCAAACAAAAATTGATCTGCTTCCTACCATGTGCATACCTTCAGGGTTGGAGGGGGGCTGCAAATTTCGTATAAAAATACTCACAGGTATGTAACCTTGACAGATAGATATAACCCCAAACATGTGCACATCATTATGTCTTTGTCTCTCTGTTTCTGTGTTTCTGTATATGTAGGTGCATATCTCTGTCTTCACAGTCAAACATAAAAATACACTTTTTTAAGTGGAGGTGTATTTGTTCCTATAAAAATATAGGAATATATAAATATATTTGCCTGTTGTCTGCATTTGCATATACTGTAGCTGCCACATAGCTCAAATATTGCTCAGATAAAAGCTCACTTTTTCTTTCTTTTCTGTAAACTTATGAACTAATGGGAGCATTTTTTTCATAGCCCGTAGATTAAGTCAATATGCCTTTTTCTCAAGGACGAGGAAAAGAAGCTGAACAAATAGCAGCTGTCTTTCAGTAAAATGCATATGATGGCCGTAGGAATGTTTGAGGATGTCAGATTTCATTGGAAATAACAAGTTTATTTGCATACGTTTGTTCGTGGTTGTGGTTACCAGAATACAATTTGCGCTGAAGATGAAGGCTAAGCCCTTAAAGAGCAGATGTAATCATATAGTCGGAATAAGCTTGTTGTATATATTTATGGTACATTCTATAGGTCCCAGTCAAGATCTTGGCTGCCTTGCGCTAGGCACTGCATAAACAATTTGCAAGAGCCTGACTCTTCTCCAAGGAGCCTAAATAGGCCAGGGAAACAGTTTGACAGAGGAAGAATTATTAGTTCCTTTCCACAAATAGAAAAACAGGCAGAGGATGAGGAAGTGGCTTGCCAAAAATCGTGTATAGCTAGGGTGACAACCCAGATCCCCCAAGTCTCAACCCAGTGCTTTAAAACAGAAGATCAGAGGAAATGGGTGCATATACCTCTATAAAGTAGAAGTTTGGAGTCTCAAATGGGTTTTCGGTCAACTCAGGTTATGGGCTTGGAGAGCAACAAAATTTGAGTGGGGACAGAATGTGAGGGATGCAGAAGTAGTCAGGTTTTATCGGCCTGTTGGAAAAAAGACGACCAAATATTATTAATGGCAGCATCATTGTTGAATGTTGCCTGACTGAAGACCACAGGACTCTAACCACGCTTTTGAACCGCTGTCTGCGCAGGCCATTGCAAACTGTTCCATGGAAGGCATGCTGCCACCCGGCATTAGACCTGCTTCACTTCCTCACTCCGTACTTACCATCAAAGCTATCATTCATGTTAACATGTAACAGGGGAACCTCAGGCTTGAATTCATTATGAAACCCTTGGAGTCGAACCAGCCTGGACAACCAACCTTCTGTTTAGTTGCTTCAATGTACATTTTTATTAGGAACCAGTATGGACTTCCTACAAAGTGATTCATAGGTCATCTTCCCTAAGCTGCGGTGATTACCGCAATGGTTTCTTGGTTGTTAACCGTGTTCACTTACAGACTGTCATTTGAAGACTAATAAATCTGGCTCCAGTCACCAGCCTCTGTGGTATATATTAGACGACTGGAGAGTCTAAATTGTTCAACCACTGTCTTGTTTAGAGGCTGTTTTGAATGATGCTTTTCCATTATCACAGGCTTTATTAATTATTTAGTTTTACTGCAGTGATGCTAACAAGGCCCAGTACTGCAGCGGGACAGCACTAGGCAAACACGGTAAAATGTCTGTGCCTGAATCCTGACTAAATACTGTAATACAGTTAATTAACTCTCACAAATAAATAGAGGGCTGGAATGCTTATAGGACATTTTAGGTTGGGTTGGACCTCAGTGTGGGTCCTCTTGCAGATTCTCAGCAGAGGTGGCAAACTCCCCTTTAGCGGAGTAAAACTTTTAAGATTCAGAAAGAAAACTTTCCCATGGCCTTGAAGAAAATCCTCACACTAGGTGAAGTTAAGTTGGCTGAATTTGGTTCTTTCAAGTCTTCTCTCTATGGAAACTGGTTTTAATACCGCCTTTTTGGAGATACAGTAAGCTTTTGCACACATTCAGGCTGTGTTGTTGTTAAATATTGGAAGTTCTGAGTATTAGTCCTTCTACTGATGGCTATTATCTTCAAAAACATAATGAGAGGATGTTAAGCGATGTTTTTGCTTGAAAGCCCTCTCTCGTTCCTTCCAATGGAAAGCTGCTCAGAAGGTCAGAAAAGCAACAGGGAAGTAAGAAGTATCTGTGATATGAAACTTCCTGTGACTCCCAGAAATTAATAGCTCACTGATGGAGCTCACAGTAGTACTTATGCCAGCAAGTTGAAATAAAATACTGAAAGTGTCAGAAAGATTTTCGTCAAATACCCTACAAACATAAAATAAAAAACATAAAAAAGAAAAAAGCCCCAAGGGCAATATTTGGAGAGATAACCAGGTTCCCAACTCCTTGTGGGTGCTATGTGCCTAACTGATTTAAATCTTCTCCTACATCCAGTATTCAGCGAACTGTACCTCAGAAGAGACATTTTACTAATGTTGCTCAAGTTCCGTGTTAATAACTAAACTTCGACTCTGAAGTGAAATGCCTGTATTAGGGACATGGTTACCTTATGCTTCTCTGGCTGAGTGCTGTTTCTTAGTCGCTGGACATTTCTCTCCTTATGCTTTTGATGAACCCTATTGGGCATCTTAAAATACGTTGTACTAAATGGTTTGGGTTAAATTCAGCACTGAGAGAGTCTGAGGTGTGGCACAGCATCTGGAGGGACAAAGTGGGTGAAGTCAAGTTAGCTGCTGCGCAGCAGAAAGGCATTTCAGGTTTTGTACAGAAGTTCAAACAAATACTGCAGTTGACATAATTTATTGTAGAGGGATGCTGGGGAACAGAGGGGAGAAGTAACTGGAAGTGACTAAAGAGCCAGAGCCTAGAACTTCTGACATGGAGCTGGATGACCAAACCACCGTAATATCCTTTTTTTTCCATGTAAATAACATCTGATAAAGAAGACAGTGGAATTTTACAGTGGTTCGTAAGCAAACTAGATTTTCAGGTTCAGTAACATTGCAGATCAGTAGTTGCTGTTTTCAGTTCCCAGGTTAATTTTATGGAATATTTTGCATTGTGCCAGACTCTAATTAATTCCAAATGATTTCTGCTTTCCCTTATTTTTTTCTCCTTTTGCATGTTACTGTCTTACAAAGGAACTAAACTCTCAATTTTCTCTAAGACCGGTAATTATATGCATAAGTGATGAGAAATCTCAAGCATTTTTCTGCAAACCAATTACAGACATTTAGGATAAGGATAATACACTTCCTTAAAAATACATTAAAAACTCATTTAAACAAAAGTAAAGGAAATAACATTGCTAAGCTACCAAAGAGAAATTCCAAGGTACGGTTTTAGAGGACACAAAAACCTTCTTGGTTTTTGCGTGATATGTTCAGACTATGATTTCTAATATATCTCAAAGAATTGTGACATTTTTTCAAAGCAAACTGTTTCTGGTACATCAGCTTGTTGAACTAAATATTAGTCTGCTTGCAAACTGCCTTGGATGAAGCACTTTGTAGTTTTAGGGTATGCTCGTTGCATTTGCTTTTTGTAAGAATGCTTGGGATAAAAGTCAACCTGATAGAGACACTTGAGTTTTCAAGAACTTTAGCTAGCCCTTAGTAGCATACACTTAACCTGATGTAGACAGTGCCAAAAGATGCCTAAAAACTTCTGAGCGTATGAACCTGTTCCCTTTTGCATCGGACGGGTGGAACTAAAGTGGAGATTGACTCGTGTAGATAGAAAGATTTGCACTGGCATCTCTGCAGGTCCTCTGAGAATAGCCAAAATGACTACAGATGCTTTCTTCAACACAGTGCTGCTGATTGGTCTTTCCCCACTGTTGAGGGCTGAAGAATGTGTACAACTTCCATTTGTTGCAGCTTGGCCCGTGCCAGAAAAATTGTCTTCCATCTCCCCACTTCAGCACAGCATTAATCAACCAGTGCATTGTTCAGCTCTCCCTCTTCACTGCTGCTTCAGCCCTGCAGCTTGTTTTAAACACGTTACCGTGCGCACGTTTACGAAGCTCCCGAATCACGAGGTCCCTAAGCAGAGGGCTGAAGAGGTTGCCGGGGCATTTCTTAGGGGCAAAACACTCGCCCTGCCCTTGTGTCAGGAGGGTCGGCGAATGTTCTGGGTTGGTCCTTTTGTCCCATAGTGGCAGCTGTCGGAGTCAAGCATTAGGGTGTTATCTGCAGGAGGAGCCAGGGGCTCTGCCAGGCTGGGAGAAAGTCATGGACTGTAGGGATGGTTCATATTCTGAATTTCTGGGATCACAGGCCTACAAAGAAGGGAGTCAAGGACTTTAGCTAGAGGTGGTACAGCGAGGTTTCTCTGCTGCCTGTGTTCTTCTGTCTGTTTGCATTCCCGTCTTTATCACGCCAGTGATTTCCTTCGCTCGCCTCATTTGTAATAATGATAACATTGTAAAAGCTTGCCCTTTCAAAGAGTGGGAGCCCTTTGAGTCATAGACCTGCTCTGCTGAATCAGAGCCCTTTTCTTCCTTTCCAGTGCTGTCTTCTTCCCATCCTGCCTCCCTGTTCAGGAGCCCTGCCAGGTCCCGAATGACAGCGTGAAGCCTTTCTTTAAAACAAGAGTTTAAAGGGACAAAAAAAGAGAAAAATTCGGAAAGCGAAGGCTAGAAAAGCAAAGCATTGCTGCCTTTTTGTGTGCATCCTCCCCCTTCCCCCTGGGAGCCAGGAGCGGAGTAACCAAAGTAAATGCATGAGACACTAATTCGAACAAGTTGCTGGCATGGCTCTGGGCCAGCGTCCCCCCCTGCGCCGGCTCCCAGGCCCCCAGGAAAGAGCAAGGCGGGGGTGGGGGCTGAGTCAACAGCTCAGATGCGCTTTCTCAGCAGTCAGCTGGGAAGTCCATTCGGGTTAGTCTATTTGAGTGGGATTTCTGTCTCTTCTTATTGATCTGTTTTGGATACCAAGCACCAGTGTTTTCATCTCCAGTCATGAAACAGGAGGCAGAGGGGTAAAAGGGCTGAGGTGAAGGAGAGTGCAGATGCTGAAACAGGCAGGGTCTGCAGCGTGGAGCAAATGCGCAACAAGCCTGAGAAGAGGAGAGTGAAAACCTGGAGAGGGTAGAAAATAGTGGGGGAGGTGGAGAGAGATCAAAGATGAATACGGTAATGGAAGAGCCAAAAAAGGAGGAGGAAAGAAAGAGGAGAAGAGAGAGACCGCAAGGTACGGGGGCAGGTCTAAATGGCACAGGGCTGCGGTGCTTGGTTTATTGGACATGCCAACAAATAGCCATGGCTGGGAGTTGGGGGACCATCTAGCTCTGTGCACTGAGAAAGCAGCAGGCTTTTAAATAGAGACTGATTAAGAAGGAGAGGAAAAAGAATAAGGGGATGATGCAGCAAGGGACCAGGAGGGTGACGCAGTGGTGGCGACAGAAAACAAAGCATGGGTGTATACAGGCGGCGGGATGGGCAGAGGACACAACTGTCAGGCCCAGAGTTGTTATAAACATCCTGCCTAGAAAGAATCTTGCTTTTTTAGATATTTTGGTCTGAAACTGTTCCAGCTAACATCTCTCCAAATAACAAATACTGTAATGGATGTTTACCCCTACTTCCCCCCGTGCACAGACACATTGTCAATCATTATTTTGGCTAAACATTTTTGTGATTACTCCCCCTTCCCTAAAGTTGTGTTTATTATTACGACTAAACAGTGAATTTTCTAATAGCCTTTTTATACATCTTTTTAAACGTCTTCTCTAATAATCCAAGGAAAATTCTCATAAACTCCCCCTTAGTGAGAGAGGGGGAAGATTGCTTGGGCAGATGAGCCAGGCACATTTTCACTGCTCGTATATGTTTTACAGAATATGGTCACTGATAGCTAATGCAGGACTAGAAAGCCACGAGCAGGATTTTCACAAGATATTCAGCTGCTAAGCTTGGTTACTATCAATTTTATGTGCTTATTTATGTATTTGGACTGAAATAGCACCCTATTTTTTATTTCCTTATAACTCCTAGACAATGAAAAGTGTTTGCTTTTAAATCCGTGGGTAAGAGATCTGAACATCTAGGGATTTAGAGCATGACCATGTAGTCCTCTTTCATATCATACTGACCAGTAACTCACAGAAGCTTTACCAGTGACTTACCTCCAAAAGAACCTGCTTCTCCGTTGCTTCACACTGTCCAGAGTCATTCGTACTCATGAAAACTGCTGCCTTATAATTAGAGTAGAAATTGTCCACACTTACTGCATAAGCCTGACGGCGTATTTCCTGCCAGAGGTTAACGACAAGGCACTAACCTACCTGCTCAAAAATTGCACTTACTCTGTAAGGTAGAAGAAATCAGAATTCATCATCATGGGCAGCTTTGCTCCACAGTGAGAACTAAAGGTTCAATTAAGTTTGTCGTCATAGAGATGCCATCGGTCTCTAATCACATCCTGCTTTGACGCTAAATGGGTTTTGGTTTCCAGTTCTGGGAGCTGTGCACTCACATCCCTTAGATTAGGCACGTTGTTCATTTGTGTATCCTTTGAATGTTTGTATAGAAAGCTGCCTTTTCATGAAAAAATAATAATAGTAATGATAATACCTGCATCTTAGATACTGCTTCCTACAAGTACTTTTCAAAGTGTTTGATACTGCATTTAAAGTCCTTAAACAAATCGCTGCTGTAGACCTTTGTTCTTCAGGGCCGCAGTGCACAAAGTGAAAAGGGGCAGGCTTATGCTGCAGCAAGAGTGACTCAGATTAAATACTAGGAAAAACATCCTAGCAATAAAGAAATAAAGTTTTCAAAAGAGCTTAAACTTCACATAAATTTACAAAGAATTTATTGCTTTTCAAGAGCAATTTCCAGCCCAAGCTGGAAATGGACAGGCCTAACAAAAACTGCTTTTGGAAATGGCATGGGCAGAATGCTCCCGTCTTGGAAGAGGGTACTGGATGTTGACCTGCAGTTCCCTTCTGACTCTGCTTCTATGAATATCCCCACTTTATCATGGGAAATGAAGACAGAGAGCAGTGAAAGGCCATATCCAACGTCATGAAGCAAAACTGCAAGTAGAACTTAGGTCTCTTCTCTGTGGCGGCAAGCAAAAAAGAGGGAAAACAACAACAAAAAAAGAAGAGTAAATAATGGATTCATTACAGGCTTTTCCTGCCTCTCAGTTCTAAGCTTTCCTACATTTCTTCAGGCATATTTGAAAGGAATCTTTACCTGCAGTTCAAGAGTAGGCTAACTTATCCAGACCAACTTATCTTCTATCCTAGCCCCTCAGAATCTCCTTGTATGGATCAGAATACCCATGTATAGCCAGAGGAACGCTTATTTCTGGGCCATTTTACCTGGACTTGCTTGATGGACAGTGTGCAGCATTTGTGCAGTACCAGGTTACACCAGCTTTAGGCAATTTGCACTGTGATAGCAGAAAGGAGCTGCCTAAACATAAGAAATTATTTGGCCCATGCAATTTTTCCCAAGCCACCAAAATCTGTTTTATTCTTTATGAATTTTTTGGTTCAAAAAAATTCAAAAAATAATTGAAAATGCAAACCCTGCACACTGAGCAGTTAAGAATTAGAAGGGAATATTAGTCCTTGCAGTATTAGTGGTTACCACTCATTTGAAAATAATTGCAGCCCACGATAAAAACCGATTGCAATAGCAAATTTTGTTCAAGAACGCTGTTCTCATTTTGAGGTTACAGTCACTGTCTTCCTCCAGTTTTAGCATCGTTTGGTATTCAAGAACTTGAAATTAAGACAAAGGCTGCTGGTTTTGAACTGGGTTTCAGCCATTAATCACCAGCTCAGATTCTCAGCTCAGATAAGTTAGAGACTGTCTCTCCATTACCTTCCTTATGTATCCAACCAAGCCTGGCGTTAGTGTTGCAGCTCAAGAATTTATCGAGATGACAACTAAAACCTCCTTCCCACTGCATCCAAAATTCTGTTGAATTTGGAGGGAAAAGCAAGAGGATATTGCATGTAATTAGCCTGTGGATGAAATTCCTACTGAGATAAGCCTGAATCAAACCCCAGATCTGTGCATCCCTAGATGTAGAGGGGAAAGTGAAAAGAGAGGCAAGGCCTGGTCTCCTCACCTGGACCTGGTTTCAAATCAAGCTGTACCCTACCCCTGTCATGTGCTAAACCGGAGAAGTCTAGGCTTTGGGACTGGTAGAAAATTCTTTTGAAGCTTTCTTCTCTCATTTTCTTGGATAAACTTGAGTTTTCAAACTAAATTGAAAACATTCACAGAAAGCATGTTTGCCTCAATTTTTTCATATTTTCACCAGAAAAAAAGCAAATCCGGTTTTATCTGCAAACAAATAGCGTCAACTTTTTGTGAAAAAATAATAATCACAAACTGGAAAATGATCAAGTTTTGATGCAAAGTCATAATTTTCCATGGGAAAACCTCCAAATTCCATTTCAGGGCATGTCAACATTCTAGATGAATAAAACAGATACAGGCAAGCTTTAAACTAGCTCGCTCTGATACCAGTAAGAGTCTAGTACTGGCAGTATGAACTCAACAGCATGGACTGCTCTACCCACTTCTCCAACAGAAATCGGCTACGTGCACAAGCTCCTATTGATACCATGTTGGACAATGGCTCTGAGCCATCTTCTTCTTTGCCTCTGGCCAATATCTTCAGAAAAATATTAATGAACTCAGTAATAAAATTAGTTAATCATGTCCCATTCTGTCTTCAGTACCAGATGTTATATGGAGATGGAGGGGGAACACTGCCAGTGAAGAAAACTTACGGTTTTCACCCTGTTGGGGAGCTTTATTCTGCACCTGATCTCTTCTCTGCAGCTCCTTCAGTGCAGAGAATCTGCAGAAGAAATGAACTGCCAGTTTTGCTTGCTTTGTAACAGGGAGCAGCCATTGTCCCCATTTTGGGGAATCTGAACCTGACTGATTTGCAGACCATCAGGTGGGAAGTGTGTGAGGAAAGCTGAGAACGGGGCCCAGATCTCTGCCACCTCCCATCACTTAACAACAAAGTGATATTTTCTCTGCGCAGGAAATTGGATCTCAGTCTTTAGAAGCAAGACAGTCTAGAGAGCAATTGCCTCTCTCCTGGCCAGACATATGCCAGTAAGTGTTGGCATTAGGCACAAAGAGAAAAGGACAAGAGATTTTCCTATTGACCTTTGCAAGCTTTAAAAAGGCTCCCATTGGTAATGCTAAAGGCAACATACATTATTGTTCAAGAGAGAAGTCCCTCTAGCAAGTTCCTGATGGATAATAGTGGTGTTTACTTAAGGAAACTGGGTAATCACAAAGGTTATTTTTTATTGGATGCCATCCTTTTTAGCATCCTCGTACGCAGCCCACGTCAATGTGTGTCATTAACAATGACTTGTAAAAGGATACAGCAGTTGCTAAGGAAACCTCTGTTGCACAGGAGCTAAACAAATAACAGCAAATTAAGCAGGGAGGAGAGGCCACGAAGGGCCTGATTCTGCAAATCTTTACCCATGCAGGCAGTCTTAGGCTGCAAAACTGTCTCTGGACTTTGCTAGGAGATGCTCAACCCCTCGCATGAGAAAAAGTTTGTAGACGCAGGTTGCTTGTCAGAGACTCCTCAAACTTTTATGCATTTGCTAGAGCAGATCAAAGGCAGCCTACAGTAGAAATAGCACATAGCTATTTCTGGCCTCTGAATATAATTAATTGTCATTTGAAAGCATCCGTGTAATCTTGGCTGTGATATTAATTTCACTGAGAGATGCTAACAGGAAACATCAATGCACATGGCCTTCAATCCTCCGTTACTCTTCAGGAAGTGTATAGCAGATTAGACACCCTTAAGCATTAATGACATGTGTCCTTAGGACATAGCCAGGTATCCCTGTGTTTTTCAGAGTCTGAGAGATTTTCAGGGAAGGTCGTTCTTGGTTGCTGCTTTGACTTATGGGCTGGATGGGTAAGTCAACAGGACCTGTATTTCCAAAGAATAAGACCCCAACGTTACAAGAGTTCTGCAGAGATGCTTTGAAATCCTTTTGCCTGCGAAAGAGAAACAAGAATATTAGTTCAGCAGAGACTTTCCTCCATGCAAAATCCTGTTTTTTCAGGGGACAGGTAGTTTTCACTTCACAGTGATTACACAAGATCAACCATGAGAGTCAATCCTGGAGAAAGACCCAACGACGCACAGCCTCTACGCAGGTATGTAACAGCTGCTGGTGGAGAAGGCTCGGCAGCATCTCCGGGTCATTCATCACACACCACAAAACAGCCCCAATAGCCTGCAACAAGCGCAGGGTTTGTGAAAAAAAGCGGAAAATGATAACTTGAATGTTATGGAAATGAGTAGATCAGATAGGATGGCGTAGCCCTGCAACGGCAGATATTTTTTACCTGCATCCAGGTAAAAATAACAGGGTCTTATGACTGCTGGAATTAACATTCGAAAGAGGATTTCAATACAAAAAACCCACAAAGCTTCTGACAGCGAGGAATAGCCTCCCTCTGCTCGAGGGAGTTAAAGTGGTGTATTGAAGTTGTGATTTTAAACTAGTTTAGTTAAAGGGTTGCAAATTGCTGAGTAAACATTGATTCTTCAATCAGATTTGTTTCAGTTCAGTTCAAGCCAGGAAGGAGAATATTAGCCTGTGCTGGGATAAGCCACTGCAAGCAAAATAATAGTGACTGTTGTAAATTTGTATAAGCTTAAGTTAACCAATGTGAAAGTCTGTAAGTTGACAGTAAGATCTTTAGGCTAAAGGACTCTCTCTTATGCACATTTCCACTGAACCCAGGACAATGGGACCAGGATTACAGGGTGTTACCATGATACAAATGAGACACAGTATTAAGAAAAACAAGTGTTACCATAGAAACAGCTGATAAATGGGCACATGCAAAAAATTTGCACTTAATTTGCTTGTTTAAATGGGAGGGGAACTATTTTGATCCTGCTTAATTGCAGCTGATCCTATTTAATTGCATTTTCTTCTACCAAGTCCAATACAGTGTCACAGTTAGAGCAGCAGGACAAAGCTCCAGTGATCTGTAATCTTAGGTCCTGCCCACTGGGAAACTGAGGCAAGGACAGATGACTGTGCTGGCTCCCACCAGCTTATTGACTTACCCTTGCCTCAATTTCACCCATCTAGAAGAGTGATTGTATAGCAGGAAAATGAAAATTAAAAAATGCATGAGGGAAAAATCGTTTGCTCACCTGATTTGCTTGAGTGGGAATAAGATCGGGTCCTATGGTTGCAAAGAAGGGGGGTCGTCTTTTCCTATTTGTCCTTTGCAAGGTGCTAATGCTGATTTTAAGGTCGCAGGAAAAAGAGCTCCACATTTAGCAAAGCGGAAAAACAGCAGCTAAGTGTGGAGAATCGGAAACCTGATTTGAATAAGAGTAACCAGATTGTAGGAACTTTAAATAGAATGGCAACTAATGTAATTAAAATGAAAAGGTTCAAAGCACATTAAAGGGCATTAATATGCAATAAGGAAATTCTTAACTTGCCATATCTCCACATGCACAGTCCTGAAGGTGAAAGGAGCAGTGCCCATAAAAGCCATTCTTTTGGGCAGGGCATTGGGTTCAGTGCATGAGAAAGGTTCAGTCGCAAAAGCCTTCCGTGGAAAGTTTGGTTATTGCAGGACATTTAGCATGATAGAGGCTTGATAACAAGCGCTAGGCACGCTCAAGTGATGGAGCAGATTCACGTGTGAGCTAAACAAACTTTCATCTTACAGTGTGATGCACATGAGCAAAGTCCTTCAGTCTCTCAAGGTCTGCCAAGGCAGATAAATGTATAAATAGAACAGAGAAAGGGCCACACTGGTTCAGTAGTCCAACTGCTCTCCCGAGCTCTCTCCTGTAATGGCTGGTACCAGCTGCTTTGAAAGAAAGTGTGTTCTGCAGTGAGCAGCTCTGAAATAACCTGCCTTCAGGGAATTTCCTTCCCAGACTCCCTTGTTAGATGTTAGCTTAAGTCCTTATAACAGATTATGCCCCTAAATATAGCTTCATCTCAGCAGCAGATTGTTTTATTTTAGCAGTAGAAATGGAGATGACATTTTTTTGGACTGTGGAACGGCATTAATAGCATCACTATTCTAACATTTTTCAAAGCTTTAAAAAACTAAATTAAAAATTCCCATTACATATTATCCTTTCTACATTGAAAGGATTAAAACCAGCTAGTCAACACAAGCCCTGTATGTCCTTATTAACTCCTTTTCTTGTAGCTTTAAATGATTCATTTAAGCTCCCTGCATAAATACATATTTCACCTAATGGAACTGGAATTTTGCCATGGATACCACTCCAAGCAGGATTACACCTCTGGGCATCAAAGTAGCTGGGCAAATACAAGCTTTGTGATTTAAACTCCACAAAGATAGCAACAAATGCTTAGAAGAGGAACAGAAAAGAGGAGCTGGTAGATGGCAAATTCTCCTTGTTGGGACAGAAATATTTCTGTTTGGAGGTGTCATAGTCACCTCTGGATGGGGAGGCAAAGACCACACGCGCTCACTCGTACCTACACACAGGCTCCGAATATTCTCCCAGGACCTGGTCCCAAGCATACGGTTAACAGATTAGGTTTTAGACAGTGTGTCCCACGTACGGTAACTGCCATATGTCAGATCCCCCAAATGAAAGACTTACATTTCTCTTGCGTGGTGACAATGCAGCTTGTTCTCCTGCAGGAATCCTCATGTCCCTCCTCAGACTGTGGTCCGAGGAAGGCTCTTAGACAGTTTTTTGGACCTCGCATTCATCAAGAGCTGCTGGGGCATACTGTTTTCCCAGTGTTGGTGTTTTAACTCAGAAATGCGGTGTGCTGTCTCTTTTAACTATAGGGACATAGTTCTCCTCCTCGAATTTTAAAGGAGTGCAGCTAACAGTATACCTCTTAAATATTTGGTTTCTGTGATCTACTTTTTTGCCTTTTGAAAGGAAATCTTAAAAAACCCCAAACACTCAGTTTTCAGTCTCAGTGGAAGTTGTTTCCTACTAAGATAAATAAACAGATGTGAGAATAGAAAACATATACCCATTCTAGTTACACCCTAGGTCTTTATGTTGTTGCAGCATAAAAAACCTCCAGTTTTAATCCCACATAATGGAAGATGATCCTCCTAGGGATAAGATTTAGGCAGGAACCATACGAGTTCATCCACAGCTTCTTAAAAATAATAGGCCCATGGTTGAATTCTCTGCTCTGGGATTTGCAAGTGTCTTTACAGTCTCTATTGGACAACAGTTTTCTTCAGAAAGGACAGTGTTTCCCAAACTAGAAAATACCTTCTTGCTTCAGCAGGGGAATTTCTCCCTCCTCTTCCCCTTGGTGTTGATTCCTTTACTGGGGCTCTCGCCAGGTCTGAATGGGACAGGAAAGACAGAGAGAGGCTGTCCTCGATGAGGGGGAAAAGGGGCCAGACACAGTGCCATGGCAGATGTCACGAGCAAGAAAAATGAGGGATGTGTCTCAGCTTTAATTAATAACAACGAATCAGCAACGATGGGCGAGATCTTTGGCTGATGTACGTCCATGGAGCTAAGTCAGCGAGTGGACCCAAAGGCATGGCACCACATACGCTGCTATTTTTGTTGTATCTGCCTCTGGCCCTCTGCATAGTTTCTAGCGTTAAAACTGATTTTCTACTTCTCTCAACTTGCCTGCTAAATCACACGGGTTTCTCCTGTTTTATTATGTAACTTCATTGTCTTGAAGCAAGAGATGAATCCCAATGATTTTCGTTCTCCTCCCAGCTGCTATTTGCTTTTCTATTAAGGGAAGCCAAAACCCAAACACAACCCAGATGCTAATGTGAATTCTAGAGACTCGGGTAGGATTCAGTATTATAGGTTTTAGCTGAGAAACTAGAATATTCTGAATCCAGTGATGGAAATGTAACTGAAACCATTTCCAAAGGGAGGCACAATAATGCTAAAAGAGTGGATAACTAGGAAGTTTTTATAATTGCATCAATTACAGATATGACCACAGTCCATTTTGCATTTGAAAGGAAGTGAAATAGATGCTCTGGGTTCGAATATCATCACATACTGGCATTATTACTTGATATGAAAGAAATCTTTGGCCCTGAAGGCTTTACAAAAGTCTCTTCTGGATTTGTTGGGGCATGAAATGAAGTTCCTGCTGATTCTAAGCTTATCTTTCATAGCCCAACATGTAAGGGTATAACATTGGCTCACCTGAAAATGAAGATGGCACCAGACTTCTCAGTGTCTTATAAAGGAATGACCTCACAGAAACTACTGAGGTTTCAAAGGGAATGTATTTGCTTCTAATTACAAGCCCAGACCAGAAGTAGGAAACTTATGCAACAAAGTAATTAAACCAAATTCCTCTCAGTCCCTGCGCACCTTATGTCCCATCAGGAAGGAGCTTCCATTTTAAACGAGCCATGTTTGTCAGCCAGGGTCTTGTGGTGGGTCACGCCATGAGAGTCAACAGGTCTGTGTTTGTTCATGCCAGCTGAGAGCGTGTCTAGGGGACACCAGAGGGTGAAATACCCAGGCTGGAACAGAAGGCAAGGCAGAAAATATCAGTGGCATAGAAAAAATTGGAGTATTAAGTCTTAATTGTGACATGTAAATTATATGTCATTAAGCTTATGAGGTTTCTGTATTGAATCCTCAGTGGGACTGGAATACTTGCACAAACTCAGGGTACTGCTCATCAGGTGGAAAATAGGTTCATCAGGCTCAGGTTTTTTTCAGTGTGATACAATTGGGCCTTGAAGTAGCCCACTCCCTTCCAATGACCTTTCTTGCAGCATATTTTGGACATTAAGAAGAGCTGGATCTGGGGCAGAGCAGTTCATCCCTCAAGCCAGGAAGCTGATATGCAGCCAACTCAGAGGAACTTTTGTTGGGTTTTTTTTTTTTTTTTGGACTGTGCGTGTTGCCAAAAGATTAGAAATGACAATCATCAACAAGAACGAGAGCCAGGGTAGGACAGGGCTGCCTGCAATAACAGAGGGAGCCCCCCTGACAGCGCTGGAAATGCTCCTTCAGGGTTCACGGAGGCCAAGGGGTTCTCAACCCTTTTCATAGGGTGGATGATGTTTTAATACTGAGATTCTCTGCTGAGAACATGATCCCACGGACCCCACCTCTCCTTTCACTGGAAAGAAAGAGACCTTCAGCAGTTGCTTACGTGGGAAGTGACGGTAATGGGAGAGAATTGAATGTAGCTTTAGCTGCCTTTAAATGATTTAACAGCTGGATATAAGGAGATGTGACTGCCACTAAAGTTGTTCCATTGGTTTTAGGAGCTGGACTGCCTTCCAAGCGATTGAGCCAATTTAAGAGATGATATATGGTGTCTGTGGGAACCCCAGATAGGAGCACCAATTTGGGACAGTTATCTTCTTAAGGCCCCTTTCTCAAAAAGGGAGATACAGCCACCTCTACCATGCACCCAGGGAGGTGAGGGGGTGATTTTAAGATGCCTTTGATGACATCGACTTTGTCATGTTCACTCTTTGCTTTCATTTGAACTGCTGGGGAGACACTCTGGCAGAAATACCATTTTAAACTTTCTGTAGCACCACAGGCCGCAGTGAAACAGGATGGTGGTCTGCGTAGCCTTTTGTTCTAACCATGGCCTTTTTTATATAAACTAGTAAACCCCAAACTGCATGAACCCCTCCTTGTTAGTATGCATTTTAAGTAGGTAGAGCTTTCAACCAAAGGCCTGAGAAAAATGTGTGCGTGGCCAAAATAAATCTGCTGGGTGTTCCTTGGGGCAAGAAGTTTTGGAGGAACTAGTAGTTAGTGAATTCAGTAGAAACACATCCAGAACAAGTGTACCCAAAAGCACACTACAGAGGGAAAAAGCCATGAAACTGCAGTTTTCATAGAAATCTGACTTCTTCCTTCAGCAAAATATCTTTGCATTTCTTGCATTTGTCTCTTACAAATTCCAGCTCTGTCCATTCCTTCCGGTGTGGGTGATCACAGAGCTTTGTGTTATGCTTAAGAGTTCAGAAATCTTTGTCCTTGTCTAAACTTTGCACTACAGGCCTTGTTTATGAGCTGTCTGGAGAGGATCTGTGAATCAATGCAGCATTGTTCAATAAATAATAAAAGCCAGACACAACTATGTTTCTTTTTATATGAGGCTTTTCCCATAGGAGATAGTATGTAAAAATTTCTGATGTGTAAGAACATGGTTTCTTCCTCTATAGAATGTAATTTAAACTCATCAAATTAATGACCACTTTGACATACTGTCACTTGAAGTAATTTGTAACGTCACATGTGAAACATAAAGTCGCTTTGTAAGATGGGACCTTGTTGTGATTTAGATTCTTTTATGATCATGCTGGAGGAAGCTGTAATTAATTTCTGTCAGTGTGATATATAAGTGGCACTTTGCTTCATGTTTAATACAAAAGAATTAAACAGGCCTTTCTGGCCCACCTCACTTGTGTTGAAGAGTCAGATTTGTCTTACGTCTTTCATCCTACTCTAAGCTTATCATACGTATTGCAGTGCTAGAGCAAGACGTGATGTCTGTCTCATTTAAAATGCCTACACAATGGTCAGGGTTAATGTGGCAGATACTCAGATTTGATTTGTACTTGTGCAAGACCCAGAGTAGATAGTCCTGCTCCATAATCGCTCTGTTTTCTTCTGGTCAGTAACGCTTGGTTTCATCATCACTGAAAACAGAGTTGTTGAAACCAGAGATACATGGAAGGCATTTCATGATAAAGAGAATCAAGCCTCTAATCTTTCCGAAGTCCTGTTACTAAACAGTGCAAGTGGTGACAAACCTGTTTGCTCTTCTTGTTCCAGGCAATTCCTGATTTTTTAATAAAATATATCTCTTTTTGAATCAAAGTACAAAATTGCAGCCGGTGCTCTGGTATTATTGCTTTTTCTATACTTCCCTGAGTCAGCCGGTACCCACTGCACATATCCATCAGCCTCAACCTCTTCATTAGTTCATCTGTTTGAAAGATATAGTGATCAGGTATGAAACAAGGCTTAAGATAACACGGTATCATCTCTTGGGTTATGAGATAAGTGATACTAGTAATGAAATGTTCCATAAATCATCTTTATCTGCACAGCTGGATGGGACTTCAAGGAACCAGGTCAAAAAGACAAGTACATGTCTTCACCTTTGCATTAGTCAAAATGCCTAAGGCCAGACTGTAGCTTCACCTGACACAGCTTTCATCATGTTGCCTTGCAGAGCTCGTCTTGTTAGAAATGCTCTTACAGCTCTACACTATTACTACTCCTCGTTGCAAACAACGATATGTCATTGGACTCCTACTTTGTCTGCCAAGACTCTCTGGTTATGTCTACATTTTAGTGGCAATAGAAAGCTCAGGAGTGCGTTTCTGCACACGCAGTGACCCACACGCTCTCTGTCTTTGCTGGCAGTTTGTCTTGCCCTAACTCTGTCTCTGTGTGCCCTTTTTATGTTTAGGAAGAGCTAAACTGAGAATATCTGCAGGAGGAAATGATGTGACAACGCTCACTCCAACTATTTGTTAACCACAACTAGAATTTGGGGACCTGTGCAAAGGTGTTGCTGAGGCTTTTCCACTCAGGGATAGCAGCTGAGACACCCCAGAACCAGCTCTGAAGGTGAGCAGCAGGTAAGCAATGAGGCTAGGGAGCAAGTTTGACCTCAAGCCTGTCTTGGTGGCAGTTCCAGGCGGCAGGGCGTTCATAGCCTTAGTCTGGGTGATGTGAGGATACATATGGCTAAAGCCTTGCATGTCCGTAAAGCCATGTGACAGATAAATCCCACCTGGAGCTTTGGGTTGTTTTCATTAAAACAACCTCTTTCAAGGATGTACTGGATTCTTGAGGTTAAGGTGGGAAACAAAATAAAATAGCTGGTTAAAAAAACGCTGTGTCCTAACCCAAAGGCCAGTGAAATCCAAGGAACGATTCCTCTTCATTTCAGTGAGGTTTGGATCTGGCCATCACCTGCCCTATGGCTGGGAGAGAAGTGGAGAGTAAACACAAATGAGAAGTGGGCAGCCAAGTATGTAATTTCTGTTTGTGATTGACCATTGAATGAGCCCGTTGTTTGTCCGGGGCATTCAGTGGCCAGATCCACACGTCCAGTCTTGTTTAGATCGCTCTCACAGGAAGGCAACTGCATATTTGTGGCAAGCCTTGGTTGGGAAAACTTCAGTCAAGCCTGTAAGTATCTGTTCTGCTCTACCACCACCACCACCAAAAAGCATCTGGTATTTTAACAAGCTTGCATTGCAGATTTCCATATCTCCAGAATAAAATTGCATCTGTGGGGGGGAAGGAGGAAGAGGAGTCTCAAACCAAAGCATTCAGGAAGCCACAGAAAGGAGGCTCTGTGGCTAACGTCTGTCTTCTCAACCCAAGCTGGTTACACTGGATACACTGGAGTAGAAAGTCTTGCTCAAAGTGCAGAAATTGGAAACAGCCTGTACTGAGAGCTTCCCCACGAGGTCTGCCAACGACAGAGAACAGCCCCGATTTCCAGCACTGCACTAAAGAGGACAGGGTGGACTGGTGAGGTGCTGAGCACTTTAATGCACATGAGCATCAGGATGAACCAAGGACAGGAAACAAGTTGCCAAGTGGGCTTCAGAGTCCTTTAAGGGAAAGCCAGGGCAGATTCTCATCACACCTCTGGTCTAATGCAGGGCCGGCTGAAGTCAGTGGGCTTCAGTGGATGAGGCCTTGACCACAAAGGGCTTTGAATTGCATTTCCAGAAGGATTTGCAGAAGTGTAGCTCCAACAATTTCAGCATTGTGTCTTCCTAAATGAGTAGAAAATCAAGCCTAATGATGGAAACTTTTCTAAGCAACCTGATACTCCAGAGCCTCCTAAACACAGAAGTAGAGGGATAATAATGGTAATACAATAAGAGCCATCCTGAAGGCATGATCCAAACTGTTACCAGTTTCATCCAGTCCTTTCTGCCTGCTGTTCACCCTGGATGACTGTAATTCCTTTTAAAAAGGGAATGTACCTCGAAAGTACCTTTTTTGGGGTGATCATACAAAACGTTTGCAAAGGAATGTGAAAATTTTCTGGATGTGTTACACACCCCAGGTTGCTCAAATAAAGGGGGACTTCATGAGAGGAGGGTACAGCTGAGATGGGCCACGTTTGAGGGCTGTCCGTAACCCACATAATGCTTACAGCGCATGAGAAATGGCTCTGTTTCAGAGCAGTAGAAGATGGCTCCGAGAAGCACTTCCATGCTTCTCTGTCTCATCCAGGATTGTATGTTTAATTGATCCATCTTCATTAAGTATTTTGAGATCCTCAGAATTACACAGCAGTACCTTATTTACATTCTCATTAAGGAAAGCAGATGAAGTGAAGGAAGAAAAGAGAGTGTGAAAGACAGCATCAAAGTGAAAGGAAAGGAGGTTCTCTGGAGAATGTTTTCTCAGGTGTAAGAAAGGGTAAGACTGTTTCTAGCCAAAGACATCAAAGGCAGGGAGCCCCCTCCCCAAGCTGTTGGGCCGGTTGGGTTTGGTTAGGCTTGGCTCGGCAGCTGAGGAGTGACTCAGAGAGACGGGGAGCAGTGTTTTTCATGTGTAATCCGGAATGGGTAGGAGCCTTTGTTTGGGAACCTTTACAACTCCCTAAGTGAGTTCATCCCAGTGAGGTCAGCGGATAAAACATATCAGAGACAGGTGAAGAAATCACCCTGACTTTTTAACACTTGTGTTTTTAAATACTTCTTTAGTACTGTGTGGATTAGTCCTGTGCTGTGTCTGTTCTCAGCTTGGTTTTCTTACCAGCAAGAGATTGCTGAATGCAATCAAATGGTCTTGTGGTTACAGTGCTAGCTAATCCAGGAGCCTTTTCGTCCACAGACATCCTGCATGACTCGTGTCCTTCCATCTTAGACCCTCATTTGTAAAATGGCAACACCTGCAGCATCCCTGGAGACGTGACTTGCCTGGGTGTCTGCAGTCCCCAGCCTTGTGCCGACTTCACAGAGCCTTCATAAGTTACTTAAGAACAAAGAGTAAATAACAGTACATTGCTCAATAGTTACGCCCCACAAATGTACATGGTTAGGAAGAAAATTTCTCTGCCACATGCAACAGAGCAAGATTGTTTGGTTTGTGCAGGAGATTGTATGACACAGCTTCTCCACGAGCAGGGAAAAGAAATGCAGTGACACAGGAGACCTCCTCCGTATCCCTGTGTCCCTTTGACTAGGGGACAGGGACTGAAGGCACTTGGAGGGAGATAAGGAATTTTTAAGTGTGGGGCTGCGATTTGGAGCACTTTGAAGTTGCATGGGCTAATGAAGAGAACAGTTTGTCCTGGAAAATGGGAAGTCGGGGTGGGACTGCTGGCTCTCGATGACCTGTTGTGTAGCACTGGCTAATTTGCCCATTGTCTCTCCCGTCTATTTAAATCTGAAGCTCTTGGGGGCACCATATGTATTTACACAATGGGGCCATGATTTCCATAGCGCTTGTGCTAATTATCCAACACAAATAATTAATGGATGGAACAAGTTCTGGCTCCAGGGTTGAGCTTCTAACCACCTGCCCTGCTTATGACTTTAGGCCAATTTGATTGCAGCAGAGTGAACACAATGCTGTGAAGAAAACCCAGCAAATGATTCAACTTTTTTCTAAATATAAAGGCTAAATATCCAGTAATCCTAAACCACATCAGCCCTTTTCTTCACCTAGGCTGGCTGCATCCTCCTATAACTGCTAAACACAAATAGTTGAATCAAACACCAAAACCTTAATGCTATTAACCACTGCTGGATATTACTGTGTTGCAAGAATAAGAGCGGCAGCAGCAAGCTCTTGGATCAGTGCCATCACTTTATTACTTATTACTTATTTTTATATAGCCTTTGGCATGGCAAGAAGTCCTTCTTTAATTATAAACAGGAATGAAGAAGCCACAAGAGGAAATCATACAGTATTGTAGCCGGATAACTGGTACTGCACTGATTACACAGGGGCTCTTATCAAAGCTGACACAGTGCCGGGGCTGTGCAGATATTGTGCTGGAAGCCACAGGCTGTGCGTGGGAGAGAGCCTCGAAGCGGACGTAAGAGCAGTATAATTCTGCTGAATTGAATTCTCCATGGAGAACTTTTTTGTTTCCTTTTTCTCTCTTTCTCCCTCTCTCCCCCTGCATTAAGGAAATAGGAGAAAAGTAAAGACAAGTCCTGGGAGACGAAGAAATAAGATAAATGTGTAACCTTTTCACTTCTTCTTTCAACATGTTGCAGGGGGGGAGGAGAAACCTCAGTCTGACACAGAGATGAGCTAAGGATAGTGACAGTTGTTTGTGGAACCATGAGAAAACTCTTGAATCTCGTTTAAGTCTCTCCCAAGAAGTGCATAACTACTGTTTGTTTATCTTGCCAAAGCCTTTTCAGTTTTCTGGAAGGACTGTCAGCCCCACCTTCTCTGTGGGTTCTGAGGATCCTGTCCGTAGTAGTCTCAGCTTCTGTCACTCTATCTTGGTCTGCGCTGTCCTCTGCGCTCAGCCTCGCCGATATGTGAGGCTGCTCCGAGCACTCCCGCATGATCTCAGAACAAGTTTGCCTGGGACTCAACAAGAAGTCACCAAAGGGCTGCTGGAACAAAATCTGATTTTTTAAATTGTTCCTCCAACACCAATCTGCTGTGAGACCATGGGAAGATTCCTTCTGCTGTTTTGGAGGCCATTCTCTCCATGGGTAGATGCATCTCTGGAGAGAAGAACAGCACAAGGCTGTATCTGTCCCCTTTCAGCCCTGCTTTAGGTGGAGCTTCTGCTGGGCACTGCCATTGCTCAAGCTCTCTGCACTGCACGTTAGGGACTGCGCTTTTAACAAAGGTAATGGTGGCCTGGCCAAACCTCTGACTGCACCAAAAGAGGGATAATATGAATCAGTCTTCTTCCCTGCTATTCCCTTGCAGAGCAGAAGGTAGTTGTAAAAGTGCTAGTTTCAGTTCTATAGCTGATAAACCCCTTTCTATCATTTCAGGCTATAAAGCATCTAAATTGAAAGTCAAGGGAGGTTTGTACACACACACGCTCAGGGCTTTAAGCCAGGCTGCCTCAAGTAACTATTCTCCAAATGTGACCAATGATTTTTTTTTTCCTTGAGATCTTCCCGTTTGGTCAGATGTTGGCTCTGTCTCTGTAGATTTGAACTCTTGCAGTGATCTTATAGCAAATCCTGTGGACACCTACAGATTTTCAGAAGCCCCTTTATTTTGTGGGGTTCTATATTGGCAAAAAGAAGCCTATTGAGGTTCATTGTCTTGTTTTTCCCCTCAGTTCCCACTCTTGACTATTTTTCCAGCCAACACTTATTGAAGGCCCATAAATAATCGTGTCAGAGCTGCAGACATCTTCCAACCCTTTTAATTTTTTTTCCGAAAGCCCAAGATACCATCTATGCTGACTGAAGCCAAGCACTGTGGAGGGTTGGTGAACTTGATGCTTTCATTGCCTACAATCTATAAAGGAATAGAAAGCCAGAACATATTTTTATTGTGCCCAAAGGGGATTCAGATCAAGGGGTTTGGATGAACTTCCTTGTCTTTCTTTGCTTCAAGTACTCCTTTCTTAAAACAAAGTAGATAATTTACTAGTGATTTGGGTGATAATGTGGAGCCAAATTCTTGGTGGTTTCCTTCAGTTAGTTCCCTCTGCAGAGAACTATGTTTTGGTGACATTTCAGCGCTATGAAATAGAGTCACGGACAGATCCTGCTGAGAGCAACCGCTCACACTGCTGTACCTGGGGATTACATCCGCTCAGGAGGACTATCAGGTCATCGGATTGAACATAAACGCCAGGTAGGAGAAAATCCTCCTGAAATTGAATGTGATGAATCACCTGATTAACAATGGGAGGATTTCAACAGCTTAGCTCTTTCTCCAAATCATTAAAAAGCCATTAGTTCCATTATTTTTCCTCCTCATTCCTGCATCCTCTTATCTTTAGCATGGGGATAAGGCAAGGACAGGCAGAGATTCTCCTGTAGTGAGCAGAGTAAAAAGAACAAACTGGGCACAGAACAAGGATGAATTTCCATCACACATTCCAACACATCTAGCTCTGGCATGACACTGGGATGAAGGAAATCTGTTTTGCTTGTAAAAATGTTCAGAAGCGTTTTGTCCAGAGGTTGAAGCACAACTTCTACTAGAAAGACAGGAGGGCATGTCCTAGGCAGGACTGACAGATGTCTGCCATCTCTGTTGAGAAATTTGCTGAGCCCCATAGCAGTGCCAGTAAAGAACTCCAACTGTAGGATCAATGTAATGTCTCAACAGATCAGAGCAGTGTCTACGTGCATTTACCTAAATACTAAAACAAGCATTGTATAAGAAAATTATCTCCAGGGTCTTCTTTACCAACACACCCTGTTAGTGTAAAGTCTTCCTCCTTCGCTTTCATTAGTCAGATTTGTTAGCCATGTATCTATCATACTTCAACTTGTCTTGTACTCCCTGGGCAAAATAGTAATTTATAGTCTCATAAGGTGCAGGGAAAGATCTACCAGGTTCAGAATTTTGCATTTTATTATTTTTATTTTTATTACAGAAATAAAAATTGAGCCTGAGTTGCAGTTCCCAGTTTACCTGCCCTCTGGACCTTTGAATTGAGGTGGGAGAGGAAGAAAGTGTGTTTCTGCTAGGGTAGCTATTTGCCACCTGGTTCCTATAGGCTTATATCCCTTCTAACTGGTAAGTTTGGGGAGTTTCTAGTATTTTTTATGATTGCTCTTCTTTTTATTCTAAAGAAGAGGGTAGGCCCTCAAAAGTAACTGTTTGGAGTGGGTTTGAGTAATATGCAAAGCTCTGAGTGAGGTGTTGGGATGCATCTGATTTGCTTTGTGTTTGTGACACTGAATGGTTTGATTCACATAAGGAAAAAGATGGTTTCCAAAAGAACTTGCTTATGGTCTTTGTTTGGCTGTCCTGTTGTGAAGGGCTCTCGGGCCCCAGAGTAGCTGGGTAGTGCCTCTGTTGGTTGCTGCCTTGTCTGGGATCTGGTATAATTTAGCCCTGAGCTCAGGTGGGATCTCTAAGAGCTGTTGTAATACATTTTCTCTTGAACAGCTTAAACTGTGAATAGACAAAACAAAGGAAAGGAGGGAAAAACAGGGGCACAAAAAATGATATAACTAGCCCAAGGTTGTGCAGTGCAGTTAAAAATAGGCCATGTATCTCATTCTCAGCTTAATGCCTTGCCCATTTACCTGTGTCTTGCTCTGTCCTTATCTGTGGGTTGATGCCATGGGCTCCATCTATGCACAACACAGACAAATCCAGCTGATGGGGGGAGAAACGTGCTGCTCACCTCTGAGCTCCCTTGGCATTGAGGAAGAACGGCAGAGGCTATATTTGGTTAACTTTCTGCATTTTCAGTTTTATTTTTTGCTTCTTCAGGAGATTCCTGATAATGAACTAATTTTATTACTTGTATAAAAAAAACCTCTCAAGGCCCCAGTGTAAGGACCGGCATGTCCTTAAACTGCTCTACTGGGTACAGCCCCAGATATTACAGTGTGTAGCTGAAAGTGGGGCAAAAGGGAAAAATGGCAATGTGAAAAGGAACTCTCCCCTAACAGGTGGAAACTGAGGCAAATGATCTTCCAGACCTGACCCTGCAAACATCTACATGTGTGCTTAATTTTAAGCATGAGTGGTTCCTTAAAGCCTGTGATTTAAAGGATTACTCGCGCTTAAAATTAAAGACACATGTATGGATATGGGGAACTGGATCTTCAGTCTTTCTGTGTGTGAATTGGCCACTTCTAACTTGGAAGCACCTCCAGGCTCATGTAACTTTATCGCATAGTAAATACCAAAATAATCTTATTAGCGATGTCTAGGGGGTTGTATAGCACCTAGCAGAACAGATCCCTGCAATTATCTGGGGCCTCTGCTATACTAGTACAGGATAAACCCAGCATTTAAGCTGTGCTGTTTCCATCCTTGTCATCTACCTGCACCTCTGGGGTCTCTGAAGTTTCATTTTTTAGGATCTGCTCCAGCCAAGGGGCAGAAACTTAGTCTCACCATATTTTATTAATCTACCCTGAAAGGGCTTTACTTTAAAACCCTCCCATTCTGTCACTTCGACTGGTTTTGTGTAATGTAAGTAATCTCATTGGGTCTGCTTTGAGGCTGGGAATAATGATTCCATGCAAGACTGAGAACAACTTTCTTCTACCAGTTAAGATGTGCTAGCAAGGAGGAGGACATTGGCACTTGGCAGAAAATAATACTCCTCTCAACCCCCAGTTGTTAAAAATGGGTCTCAATTTGAAGCATGAGGGGTTTATGTTCTCTTTTAAACCCTTGCCTGGCTTAAAACTGCATATTCTTTATCTTTATTCATGTCTAAGCTCTTTTTAAAAATCCTCCTACGTGTCTTCAACAATATCTTGGAATAATGAGTCCCACTGTCTAATTATGAAATATTTTTTCTCTCAAAGCTTTTTTTAAATCGTGAAAAGTGAAAAAGTTACGATCCAACCCCACAGAACCTCTGCAGCAAGAACTCCAAACTCTGCTCTGAGTTGGGTTGCGTGTGATCAGCATCGTCCTCTCTCAGCAGCTTATCGCCAGCTGTTCCTTTACAGAAACCAGAGAGAGAAACACTGCACTGGGCACTTGAATAAAATCAGGGAGTCGCGTCACCTGCCCAGAATACTGGCTTTAAGTGCAATGGGGTGCTCTTTAACTGTTTCTGGAGAACAGCTCTGAAGTGACTGCATCTTGTGTGCCAAACGTGTGATTGTAGCAAATTAGTGCACTGTAGTTTTCCCTGTTTCTCGAGTCAGGCAATAGCCTGTGATTTATCAGCAGGAATCGCGTTACCAGCACGTCTTCCAAATTAAAGAGAAAATGTTCCATCCTGCCTCATTTAAGCCAGGGAAAGGGGAGCCTGTTTTCCTTACATCTTTCTCCATCAGCTAGCCGCTATGTCACTGAACAAATTTACCTAGCTCTGGATTTGTCTTGCCCAACTTTATTGTAGACATCAACCTTTCAGAGTGAGCAGAGAGAGACTCAGCCTCTCCAACACAGTTGGAGGCTTTTCCTGTTTCTGCTCGTCTTGGACCACAGACTGCCCTCCCCAAGCAAGGGCAGATGTTGCAGTAGTCTGGGGTGTGGAGGAGAGGGAATGGGAGAGGACGTGGAGCAAATCGGAGGCGTCAGCACTGGGAGCTGGAGTCAGGCTGGGCTTTTTTCTTTCTCAAGAGAATTTCAGGAGCTGCAACAGCAGTTGGGGCTGAGTCCATCACCCTGGCCCACAGGTTGTGATTTGCACCCTGAGGACAGCAAATGCTCTCTCTGCCTTTCTCTGTCGTTCAAGTGATGCAGAACAAAGCAGCGGCAGCTCAGGCTCGGTGTTATCTCTTTCCACCTGACACAGGCCCTCTGTTAGGGATTTTTTTCCCCCAATGGCCTTGGTTTCTTTCTAATCTACCAGCATCAGTAGAGATACAGTGATGGGATTGGGTCCCAAAATTCATCTTTCTCTCCAGTCTTATTTTCCACAGGGATGAGGGGCCTGGAGAACATCGCACAGTCATGCTTTGCAAGGTTTGGAGCTTGAACTGAAGCTCGCAGTCCGCTCCCCCTGCTCCCACACAGTGGGCTGCTGTGAAACTCAGCAATAGTGGTAGTGCCTAACAAGCAGAAATCGGCCATGCTGCAGGGAGCGTTGTGTGGAGAGGGTTTTATGTAACGTGGGAGAATAGGGGAACCCAGTGTCTGAGGAGGGAAAATTGCTTATTCCATAATGACTGTTCCGCTGCCTAGTACAGAGTGGAATAATTAGGGTTTCTTTTCTCTTTAATTAGAAAATGGCAAACATAGATTAATCAATTACAAATGCCTCTTTATACTGCAGTGCACTGCAATTAACATTACTTAAATGTGTTAACAAAGTAGGAGGGCTGTATTTGTAAAGCAACTTCTTACTGCTTTTTCTTTCCCCGGTTTCCCGGCTCCCAACATGTCTGAACCCCTTCCGTTTTCCCTTTCTGCTCTCGCCCCTGCTCCTTCTGCAGAGATTTAACAGTTCTAGATGAGATTTTTAAACCATTATATACCGCACAGTGTTAGCGAAACTGCTCTTTCCAAAAAACCCCTTTTGGCCAGGCTTGGAGGGCTGGCGGAATGAACCCAGGGGAAGAAGTGGAATCGGCATATTCACTGGGGTCGCACACTACAATAGCAGAGTAAAATCCAGGAAATACAATAACTTGATTCATTACTTGTTTCTTATGCCGCTGCCAAAAGCGTGATTAAGTCACAAAGAGTTCGATTAGGGACACTTAGTAACAAAACCCCAGCTCCATTGACATGGTCTATTTTCAGAGTACATCTAGTGCTTGTGCTCACTGCTACAGGCCTCTTCCTCATTCGGGATTTAATAGCCTCCACCGCCGAACAAAAGTAGCGGAGGACCGAATAGGGGAGGGCAAGGGGAAGGTTGGGGGGAGGAAGCTGCTCGCATTCAAGTGCACAAATAATGAAGCAGCAGCAAAGGCAGGGTGGTCTGGAGGCGGGCGCCTGGGTCCTGCTCTGCACCCTGACGCTGCCTGCATGGTTCGCTTCTGCCCGGGTGCTCACCTGTGTGCGAGGCTGGAGGAGGCTGGGAGGAGTGCCTGTGTCTCCATGCATTGCTGCCATCTATTGGGAGGAATCGGCTCGCTCTCACCCCGATTCCCCTGCGGAGCCGCATTTCGGGAAGAGCGTGGGACTTCCAGCCCCAGCTGCTCTGAGCGTGTAGGCGTTACTGTGCCATGACCGCCTTGATGTGAGGTCTTCAACCTGTGGGGTTTTAGGGCATACCCTTTCTACGCGCATTGCTCTCCTTGTATCTTTGTGAATTGTGCGGTAGCCCCGAATTGCCCTTCTGGACTTCTAAGTGTCGGCGGCGCAGTTCGGACTGAGGCAGCAACAGCATTGCTTGATAATACTTAGTTTTGTGGTGTAATGGTGGTTTTATGCTGAAATGAACGGCCCTGTGATTGTAACAAGTATTGGACGCATAGAAAGTATTTGGAAGCCAGCAATCTTAAATTTGGATGCTCCAAAAGATCTGGTCCCTTGCACTGGTTCTGCATTGCTATTTTGGATGGATTTTGAAAAAAACGTGGTGACTGGAAAGAAACCTGTGGCCTGTGGAGAGGGAGAGCCATGTGTGCACGTGGTGCGTGTGCTGCTCTCCTGGCAGCACGGCGTGCCCTGGCCGGGAGGTTTACAACTGTAGCAAGCAGCTATCAGTTTCTGTAGGTGGTTGCCTGCTCTTTTCTTCTCTACTGTAATTTAAAGACACTTAGCACCTTGGCTCTGCCCCAAGATGAAATAGGTAGAACAGGGAATGATACCACTCACACGTTCATCACAACACGAAGCTAATGGAAAAACAGGTTTTGCTGTTAGGTCACGTCTTCGTCCAGGTGAAGACTAAGGCACAGTTCAGTGTTTTCCGCCCTGCCTAGTGAGTACTGCCAGTGTGACATAGCGTATTGCTTTGTCTTGTAATGATCCCTCCAGCTGAAGTAGGTGGAAGGGGGGTTTATGGTGACACAAACACGAGCCTCCCCACCTTGCCAAGAGCATCCCTGTTCTCCGAGAGGTGGTCCCAGTCATCTCCCTTAGATTGGTGACAGGTTGTCCCCTTTTGTACTGCCCTTGGTGATGGCTGGTTGCAAGATGCTGTCATTTAGGGGGTGATGGGCACTGCATCAAATGAAACAGATGCTCCTTCCCAGCAAAATCTCTCAGGGACTAGCCAAATATAGCAGCAGCGTTCTGCTCTCTTGCAAAGCAGCTCCATTCAAATTCACAGCTGGTGTGTTTCTACCTCCCGTATCACCACGCAGCTCCTCCAAGCCCCTCTCACTTCTGCCTGAAGGATGTGTACTCAGGTTGCTGCTCTGCTAGCATCCAAGGAACGGGGCGTTCAGCTCCAGCCCCACTTTGTTTGAAGGGGAGAGGGCAGTATGTCATACAGAGTATCTGCATCGCTTGGCTCCATTAAGAAATATCTCATAAAACAGAAGTCGTTTCTCAGAGAGTTCGTTGTATGCCACCTGTGTTTTGTCCTCTGTTGGCATGTTTTCCTAAGACCTTAGATAACAATAAAAAGGGCTTTTATGTTTCATTTCGAAAACTTCTAGAACTGAGTAGGTGAAAAAGACTCCATCTTTAATATGCTACACATGCACTGCTCAGTGGCCTGACTGCCAAAATCTGCCCTACCCAAGAGGGAGACCACCTGCAGCCATGTATGGAGAGACCTTTCCTACCGGGGGTGTCTTCTGGTGAAGGGCACGGAGTCTCTGGACCCCAAATGTTGGTAGAAAGCAGGAGCCTTTGTGCTGTGCTGCAAGCCTGGCCCTTAGGAAGTGGTTGCTTTCCACCTGATAGTAAAGCTAAGCATGCACCGAACTACCTGCTGAACTGGGCCCCCAAGGAAGGAGCCCCTTTGGCTTTCTATATAGTTTTCTTTTTTTGACGAGCCAGTATGTGCTAAGTTTGAGATGTAGCTGATTAGGGTGCTAGCTATCAAGTATGTGGTTTCAATTTGGGATGTTGCTGGCCATCCTCCCAGGAAAGATGCTTTGAACTGAAGCAGTGGTATGTGGCTCACCACAGCTCTGCTGACACAAGAGTCGCCGAGCCTTTGAGAGAAGAGGCAGAGAGCAGAGCTGCCTCCCTGCTCCTTTCATGCCGTTATGTTGTGAGGAAGCAGGGACCACAGAAACACGCTGGGTGGGAGGCTAAAGAGCTGTCTCTCCTCCCAGATATTGGCTGCCTTGGAACAAAAGTGCGTGTGGGAGGGATTGCATCTTATATGCTCGAGGATGCAAAGGCAAACAGCTTTGTTATAATGTCACCGACGATGATTTTGGAATTGATAAGGCCGAGGCAGCTGGCGCTTCACAGAGCAATGAGGAGCGCTGTCATGAGGGCAGCGGGGGAAGGAGACCAGAAGTTGGGATGCCAAAGGGCTGTTCCTGCTTCGGAAGAAAATGGGATGCAGCGATTAAATAGGAGTGACTGGGAATGGGGCTCTGGGGTTCTGGTCATGCCTCTAGGAAAGGATTTTGATCCACTGGTGAACAGTCGGGGGCCAGGCTGCCTGGGTCCTCATCTTATTCTGATTACATCTGTGCATCAGTTTTCCGCTCTGTAGAATGAGGACAGAAGGCTTCCCCTTGAAAAAAGTTTGTGGGACATCATTAATGAAGTAAACTCCAGTGTTGGAGGGAGAAAATATACTAACCTTTCTATTTCTTGTTTTCACACAGATTTTTCCCTGTGTGGTTAAGATTAACTTGTCAGGTGGGCTTATGTTTATCCTCTTAGAAATAAAAATGCAAACTGAATCAACACATGAATGTAAATAGGGTAAAATCAAATTTTATTGCATGTTCAGCAGTAACATGTGCTTACCATATCATATAGCTTATGTATGTTTAAGTAGCTGCTGTCCATCATAGTGTGCATTTATATAATAACTTAATTGGAAATTGGTTATGCTTGGGGAGATTAACTTTGCAGTGTTCAGTGCTTTCAATTTCCTGGAAACATGTTCAATGCAGTAACTCCTGGTTAGGCCTCTCTTATTTAAAAAAAAAGCACTGTTGAAGATAAAATTTCGTGAAGATGCATTTTGAACTTCTTGTGTATGAGAAGGGCTGGACCTGACCAGCATAACCTGGGAAGTGACATTTGCTTTTTCTGAGCAGGGGTACTTGGGCATTTTGTTGCAGGCATGTTGAACTAAAAATCTGTATGTTTCTTAAACAGGAAACATTTACTAAAGAAATAACTTGCAACTAACAAACATAAATAGACTTGCACATAGCTTGAGTTCCAGTTTTGTCTTCTTTGTTTACCAGGAATTTGTCAGACAACTGTCTAGGGCTCTAATATAACTCATAGAGACTTCAGGCAGCTACATCATATATTGCAAGAAAAACTTTATGCAAGGCATCTCTTGCCCAGAAATTCACAACCTGTTCTCGTGCTTCTTGTTTCTAACCATACCTGTGCTGAAGGACTCACCTTATTTAATAACTTGCGAAACCGAGTATGTTAACTGCTTTCTGACACATAATAGGTCACCCAGAGAATACCTGGTGGTCCTCTGGTTGTGTGCTGTCCTGTGCGTGCTATCACCAGTTCGCTTCCCATAAAAAAAGGCAGCGCAGAGTGCAGCTCACCAACACAGTAGACTGTCAGTGAATGTACGCCTGTAGATTTTATGTCATTTAATTCTGGCCAGGACATCTGTGCCCAACCTGTGCCCAGGTCCCATGGTTAGAGGTATCCATAGGTGTTAGGGTGTGGTTTACTGCTGCTGGGTTACAGCCATCCACTCCAGCCTCCCAAAGACAAGTGATCACTTTTGCTATAATGAGAAGAAGCCTTTTGCCATGCAGGTAAAGACCCCGTGGATAAATTTGGGAAGGGAGCAGGCTTGCCTGGATGTTGAGGCTGGTACTGCCTTTGCAGGCAGAAATGTGTAACAAGTGCAGCTCTATTCAGCCGTTTTAATGAGGAAGCTGAGGCTAAAAGGCTGCCAGGGGGATGGGAAGGCAGGCACAAGTCTGGCAAATCCTTTGAACAGTTTGGACCAGCAACTGAAATGTATTTAACCGTTAGATATGAAACTCCAGCCTTTCTTCCCCCTCGCCCCCCTTTTCAATTAACAGTTGGTCCCCAGGCTAACAGCCTGCTGATTCACTCACAGCGGCCATACAGCTGATGCTTCATAAAGTCTCTGTGTTAATCTAATCCCTAAATAGCTCTGGTCTCCATCACAGTCACAGCGGCGATTTCAGTTCCAAATTGTAATTTTATTCTTGTAGCCTCTGAAAAGTCAATAGGTTCCTGGAGGCGTTGCCTGCTATCGGGCAGCTCGGATGGAAAAGGGCTATTGTAAACCCAATTTAACATGCCCTTCGGTATGGACAGGGCATGACCCAAAGCCTGCTGAAGTCAGAGAGGCTTTCTGAGAGCTTGGAGTGGGCTTTTGGAGCAGGGCTGTCGCAGGCTATTCTCAGTTTCTGTCTATATATTTAGATGGGATTCTGTGCCTCTATTAGGGCCTTTCACTGCTTCTCATAACCAGAGTAGCTGAGCAACTCGGCATTCTTTGCATCCTTGCCCAAATTTGCACTTTTATTCCCGGAAGCCATGCTGAAATGCAGAGCTGGTGTGAAGGGAATGAGTTTGCAGATTTTGCTGTGTGAGCTGGCTGCCTGGTGGCATTGTACACTAAAATAACCAAAACTCCAGACTATTTTTAGAACTAGAGCATTCTCAAAAGCTTCCTGCCTTGATTTCCCTACCTCCCCCCGCTATTGTTCACTACTTTGGGCTACGCTGTTGCTCCAGGAGTAGCCCCAAAAGCATACCTGCCCCAGAGAAAAAAATTTCAATTTCCGTGACATGGACTCTCGTATTACATTGTTGCACCCATACCTCTTTTAGCCAGCTATTAAGTGTTGTTAATTAGCTAGCCTTCATCTTACAGCTTTAGGAGATTTTTGCTACCTGAATCCAGGCCATGGTGAGCATTTCCAAGTGAGACCACACTTCTTGCCTGTGATCTTTGGAAAAGATCTAAGCAGTTTTCACTTATTATTCCAGGCCCCTTTCTCTCTCCTGAACCCTGTCTGGTAAGCAGGAGGCTTTCAGCATAGCTCTGAAATCCCTTGAAATAATACCTGCAAATACCTATCATGCACCATAAGAAGTTCTCCACAAGAAGAGACAGTCTCAGCTGAGAAATCAGGAGCTTCCTGGTAGAAGATTGCTAAAAGCTTTGGTAAGCTCTTTGGATTAGCTATTTGGTAGCTATTACAGCAGTCACTGTGGAGCAATTGTCTTGATCTGGGGCAGACTGGACACCAGCCAAATTGTCCTGTAGCTCCATTGATAGGTCCCTGGCTATAGCAATCTGCAACATCTGAGATTTCAAAGCCTTGACACTGGATCGAAAGTGTGGTTACTGTAGAGAAGGGCAGGGTGTATTTGGGAGGAGAGTGAGAATTTCCAAACAAGTTGGCCAAAAGGTGGAAAAGTGAGGATAAAAATGGTAAAATCTATCCAGTCCTTCAGCTCGTCTTTCTGAATAGCGCAGGTTGGTTTCCAGTTTTTTCAGGCTTTGTCCAGCCATGTCTTAAATATCACAAGAGATTAAGCTTCAAATTACTTGTGTAGCTTGTCTGGCCAGGTCTTAAATATTCAGATCTTAAATGAGCGATAGTGAGTGGCTGGATGCTGCCATGGTGCGTACGGGGGTCCTGAGCAGTGGTGGCTGGAGACACCCACCCGGGTCCCTTCAGTGGGAAGGCAGCTGGCAGGAAGCAGGCCCCTTCCTCAGGGTACGAATAAGTATTTCCTTGAGCGCAGGGATTAACAAAGCCTGGTTTCCCACAGATTTGTGTCTTGTGGGCAATTGTTAATTGCGATGGAAGCTTTTCCCACAACTGGGGCATCTGACATCTCCCTTCCCCCTTCTTCCCCCATGGAGTCTCTGGTATCCAGTGAGGGGTGACGAGATGCTGTAGGTTTTGAGTGGAGTGGTTTTTAGGGTTGTCTTCTAACAACTGTCCTTTCTAACAACTTACTTTTCACAGAGGTGATGGGGAACTCTGAGGCGTTTATGTCCCCATCAAATGCAGCTGTAGGTGCCCAGGGAATTAAAACCGTCAGAAACGTGCACACACCCGTGCATATACCGTGTGTTTGTAGAAATGTCACATTGTTAAATCAGGCTATAATTGCTAAGGATGGATTCGAAAATCATGGCAGACTTCATAAACTTCATTGGGTTTTAGTTAATTTAGTGGTTTGGAGGGGTTTTTTGTTTTATTTTATGGGTTGGGGTTTTTTCGTTTTGTGATGGATTTTTGTTTTATGTAGAGCCCAGTGTCGAATTTTTGGACGAAAAGCATGCGAGGTTAAATTCTGCTCATCTTGAAATGAGGATTGTGGGCATTATCCTGGCTTGCTTAGTACGGGCAGAGCAGGACCAAAGTCCTGATTTTTGTTTTATGATCTAGCTGAGACGTTAGTTTCTTGATACTGGCCATCCACTTGTGGATCAGGCCTTAAAGTCTCTGTATGGGTTTCCCAACTGTTACATGGGGATAAAAGATCTCCTGTGTTCTATTTAAAATTTAAACTGTGAGCTAAGACAATGGAGTTTCCCAGAAAAAGACCCTTGGTGTTCAGAAGTTTGCGATGGATGAAGCTGCTGTTCTGGGAGATGTAAACTGGAAATCCCTGGCCAAATCTTTTAATGTGCTGGCTTGAACTGGGGCAAATGCCCAGTTCATATAAGGCCTTTAAGATGCTTATTCTTATGGCTGCACACCAGATAAGTGACAATTAGAAAAGACAATCAATTTGTGGCTGCTCTGGTTTTAGTTTCCATCTGATGCAACTGCAATCTGGAAGACAAATCTTAATTTAGGACTACAAAGGGATTGTTCTCTCAGAAGATAACACGCTGCTGGCCAGGCTGTTATCTTCCATGAAAATTGATTGTCCCGTTTAGTGATGTCTTTATTTTCCCATAGCTGGTTCAGAAGGAGCTGCTGAAAAGCGAACTAAATCAAGGTTGTGGATGCTGTGATTTTTGCTGTGAGAGGACCGTTAATTATCTCACCTCTTCTCTCTTCACCTCTGCAGGGTCCCTAAAACTCACCTATTTGCCCTGACATGATACGGATGTTTGAAACTCTCTTCTGTAAAATCTGCTTTCCTCTCACTTTTAGTGAATGGTGTGAAAAAGGCAAAAGCCTGTTTTAAAAATGTGGACATGGAGCTCTGATCTCTTCTGTATTACTGCATGCCCAATTAGGAAAGGCATGGAGGTGAAATTTCCCATGGCAAATAAATACATAAAGTCTCCTTGGAGGTAGGGGACAGCCTCGGATTAGTTCTTCGTTGTCACCCCCTTAGTGTCCTTTATCCCTTTCCCTTTCATTTGGTCCACTCCCTAGATTCCAGTTTCTTTCTTTCACTGGTGTCCGTAGACCTCACCTGGCTAGCTGCTTTGATAACACCTTCTCCTGTCTCTTTTCCTAGTAAACGGGCCAAAACAGGTCTTCTGACGACGCTAAAAAATCAGGTTCTTCGCTGTTCTGCTGGTTACCGCACTAGCGAGAAAGCTTGGAGCAGCTGTCAGATATTTATGCAAGCCCTTTTCCTCTTCTATTTTAAGTTCAGTTTTGATCAAAAAAGAAGGGGGGAGAAATCAGCTTGGAAACCACAATACATTATTCAGAGCTCCCTGCTTCTTTTTCCTGCTCGTTCGCAAAAGTAGGTGTGAGGTGTAGCGACGAAACGCACTGTTCAGACTGAACCTGCTGAAGGAGACAGCAAGCAGAGGATTGGAGATGCTGACTTGCTTCTCTACAAAACCCAGTCTTTCTCACTGCCCAAACTATGCTGTCGAGTTAATCATCGTCTCCCTTGGAGGCCAACCCACAGTGAACTTCAGCCAGACAATACACGCGACTCTTCACAGCCCTACTTATTTAGCAATGTTCAGGGTTTAACATCCAAAGCAGCAGATGGGGAGGATAGCATGCGCTGTGGAGGGCAGCAGGCAGAGCAGGGTTGGGAACAAGCTGTTCGAGGCCTGTTTCCTCTTCGATTTAACCTCCCATCTGAACTGGAAGTAACGCTACGCTCAGCCCCAGCTCTGGACGCTCCCATGGCTTTGCGTCGCAAGTAGGACTTGGTAGGGGTGAGGCATGGCAGAGAATGCAGCACCGTTACTCTCTGTACAGGCTCGGGGAGGACAGAGGTGTATGGTACTGCCTTTCCCTTCAGTTAGCGTAATAAATATTAAATCGTAAAGTTTCCAGGGGCAATGAAGCACAACATTGTGGTTGAGTTGACGGTGAGTGAGGATATGGGGGATATCTTTTCTTCTGAGACCATCGCTGAGCCAGTGTTTTTTACCAGGACCCCTAAAAGGAGAAGAATGGCTGTGTTACTGATGCAGAACCTCAGAGAAAATACAGAAAATTTCCCTGGTTTTCTTCTTCTAAAAATACCCTGTGTATGTTTCTACTGTGACAAACAGGTATTGCATATGGGTATTTCAGGGTGGGGACTGGGACAAGAAGCATCCAGTGGCCTGTGCTTTGACTAGCCCAAAATCCAGCAGGGACAATGATTTCAGGGACCTTCAGCCTCTGCAGTTCTGGGGTTGCGTCGGCTGCAAGTCAACCTCTGGCACGGAGACCAGAGGCCATAATCCCCAGGGGAGCTTTCCCATTTGCTTCTATATGTTTTGAATTACGCTCTACTCACTCAGCTCCTCTTACCTAACAAGGCACTGTGTTATTTAGGCCTTGGCAATTAATAGTTTTTCCATGAGAATAATCTTTCTAGCTTCTGAAAAATCACGGGGAAAGTATGATTCTCATGTTAAACGTTCTTGTCAGGATGGTAACCAGAATATTTAATACACTAACTTTAGGATCTGTGACTTGTTACGGTAATAAAAAGAAAAAATACAAAATGACACTCTTGCAAAACAAATTCCAGTAACTATTGGCTAGAAAAGTTTCAAGAGACTTTCTCAAGAGTAAAGTGAGGAGGCTGCCATGTCATTGCCTTTTTTGTTGTTTTTGTTTTTTTTTAAAACAGCTGCTGTGCAAATTGAAATGTATATTGCTGGCTGATTCCTGCTTGCCTTATTTCACACCTAGTGCTGAGGTCACCCTGCAAGAGGCTGAGCGGGGAATGCTCTTGCCTGTCTGTAAACAGGGGAAAGATCTTCCCAAGGATCCTTCCACAGCACACAAAAAAAGCAAATTCATGATTCATGAAGGCTCTGGCCATAGATCTTGCAAAGAAATGCTTGGCAGCTTTAGAGAATAGCTGGGTTTATTTTAACCTTTAAGAATGACACCAATTTCACAGCTGTTAATGCTATGTGGCTCCTACGCTTTCCAATGCAAATTGCACATGAAGGGCTAATGCATTTTGATGAAGGAGGGGGGGTGAGGCAGAATCTCCATATTAATGTGCCAATATCTTTGTTCTGAAGTGTTTAATTTTATGCTTTAATGAGAGATCCTCTTTCTGGTTAAGGCAAGCCTTTGCAAGAAACTATTTAGATATTTGCTAGTGTCATCAGGCTCTGGAGCAGGGGGAGGGAAATACTTATTGCCAGTGCTGGGGGGGTGCCTCTGTGGCAAAGACTGTTGCGGTGGGAGTCCCACGTAGATGGGGGAGTCCCTGAGTAAAGGTCTTACCCAGAGCCCCTCAAAATCAGGTTTGGGATTAACTTGCTGCAGTCAAAAGAATTGGGGATTTTGGATCAACCGGCTGGTGAGCTGCTGGCTGCGCAGAGGAGAGTAGATGTGATGGGAGTCCAACCACTCTAAAATTTTGGGGGGCTTCCTCCCTCTCTCCATCTGTGCCAGCATCTCTGAGTTCCGATTGCTTTTACTTCAGGTGAACAACTCTGTCACTGTGTGCAAAACCTGGCGTTCTGTCTCCATGCGCATCCTCCAAAATACATTACTCATCGGCATGATGTGGGATAACCTGCCAAAGCATATTGCCGCGTATAAATGCAACCTCCTCGCCTCTGTGGGCCACGTCCTGCTTCTGTAACTCCTCTCGGCTAGTGCTTTAGGGCTGGGACTGGCACATCTACCTGCTGAATGGAAGGATTAAAAAACCTCTGACTCTGTTTTTCAGGTACAAATCCAGTCCAAACCAGTGATATCCATGTTTGGTTAGAGTGGAGTAAAGCTGTCAGCCTGCCACAGCAATGCCTCTAAAGGACTGTTTCACCTTCCACAGATGCATATTTTCACTGCCTGGATCAGGCCAAGGTACCAGGAATTGAGTCCTGAAAGTTCTTTATGTATCTGATATGTGATGCACATTTGGTTTTAATCAAAATCCCGTTGAAACAGGCAGTCAGGATTTAGAGCTAATACCGGGTTATTATTAGTAATCACTTTTCATCATGCATTGCATTTACAAGATACAAAACAATCCCAGCAGAAATACACGAAAATACATAATTCCTTTTATTAAAAAATCAGATTGTGCGAGGTGAATAAATCATGTAATATGGTACAGTAATATGAGAAGACCTTTAATTTATGTTTCCGATTAACTCAAACACAGTAGAAGACAATAGTTGCAACCTTATGTTGGGCATTCAACAACTGTACCTTAAACATACAGTGGTCATGACACAATTAAACCTATTCTGACTTTTTGCATATAAACCAGAGATATTAAATCCCTTTGTTTAATAAGAAGATTTTGAGCAGATTTTTTTGTTGTTGTTGTTGCCAGGTTTATGGAGCGAAGGCCAAAGCCTGTAGACAGATCCAAGTGGCTTTGTTGGGGCAGACACCCAGGTAACTCTTAAATTGTATCCTGCCTTTTGGAACAAGTTCTGACATCACTTGCACCGGTGCAGCCGGGGTTATTCATTTGGGCTAAGCAAATTAAAAGGTTCTGCTTAGCCTCTCCCTTACTTTGCTTTTATACTGTCAGTGTAATTGAAGCTACTCCTGGTTTATAACTCTACGATGGGGAATTGCATCCAGACAGCGTGTAGTGACGCATCAGAATAATGGCATAGATGAAGGGCTAATATTGAATTCGGCGGTTATACTAATGTACACCTGTTGAGGATCTGGTCCAGCGAGATGTGCGCAGGCGGCTGGCGAGCTATCAAGGCCTCGAGACAGCGCAGGTTTGATCCTTATAACGCACGGAGCGTTTCCCATGAGGTTCCACGCACGTTAAAGTTGCAGATGGAGCATGCTCTGCCCTTTGCTGGACATGGGTCCTGCTCTGTGCCAGCCTACCCCATACGCACAACGCTGCTCCGTGGCGGCACTTTCCGGCCATCCCTTTTGCGCGTTAACAGAGTTAACTGCAGCGTGTCAACCGGCCGAGCCGCGAGAAAGGGTGGGGTGGCTGCGTACGTGTGTGCCGAAGTGTCGCTGCCGCGAGAGGCGGCATAAGAGGAGGTTCGTTTGCTTGGAAGGAGCAGACGTGCGGGGACGAACCAGCGGAGCGTTGCTAACTCCCGAGGTGATGCAGTTGCTCACGTCCCTCCGGAGCGGAGCGAATGGAGGGGTCCTGTGCTGGGGAAGGGGGGCTGAAAGGTGGGCAGGGATCGAGTTACACAATGGCAGGGGGGGCCGCTGCCCTCGCAGCAGCTTCCAGCCAGGCAGCAGCTGAGCACAAAGCGGGGGGGTTATTGACTTTAGGTTCCCCTCTTTTCTTTTTCTTCTTTTGTTTTCCCCTATATTTCTGATTGAGGTTGGACAAAAATCTTAACACCTTGGGCATGGACTAACAGTGGTACAATAGTGTCTACTGTTCAATTTAATAGGATCTCTTGAATGGAAATGGAAAGGAGGGGACAGTTCGCTCAGGGCTAACAGTGCCTTTCTTTTTTTCCTTTACATGTATCGGCCAGGAAACAAACCCTTCTACTTCAGGGCAGCATTTAACCTGTAAGGGAAGCTACGGCGAAAATTCTTCTAGCCGGTTATGTCGAGCCTTTAGTAACAAATAGTGGAACTTCTTTTGGGTTTTTATTTTTTGGTTTGTTTTTTTTTTCTCTTCTGGTGAGATCTCTAGGGTTTAGGCCAGCTATTAACTGAGAACAGGAGGAGGGAAGATTTTTAGGGAAAATCTTATCCCATCATGAATATTCTTCTGTCCCTAAACCTTCTAGCAACGGTCTTAAAGGCATGACCCTGGAGTGGGCAGACCACCGATCTTTGAACAGTCTGATGATTCCTGCACCAGTTATTTCTTTTTCCCTTTAAAAGCTTGAGTACCAGAGAGAAGCCAAGCTCCTCTGCCATCATACAGCGAGTGCAGAATGGAAGTTACAGGGGGATTTTGCAGTTCTTGTTGCCTTCACTATGCAAAATAAGTAATGCAAATATGCTCTGGTACCAAAGGACTCAAATGTCTCTTGCAGAAATTTGCTTGTACAAGTCTCCTGCCAGATTTGACAGCAACTCAGTATGGGTCCTTCACTCCTGAATTCGTTTTCCCACTTTCTTAAAGCAGTAATAAAGGTACTGCCTTCACAAGGTCTTTTTGGAGACTCGATAAAGTTTTTCTGGTATTATAATGTTTGCATGTGTCCTGATCCAATATATTGGACTGTATTGTAGTGCCCGTTCCCATTACCAAACTGAACCTCATCTTAATCTCCTGTTACTGCTATCTGTAATTAAAACTGGTTGCTGTAAAAATATGCAGCAGGTACAAATACTAAATATGTCCCTAAAGGAGTAAATCAGCCCTGGAATAATGATATGAGGAAGAATAGAAAATGTGCTGGAAGAATTTTAGTATCAATAGGAACTACTTGCTACGAATTTTTCCTTACACTTGGACTCAAATCAGGATGCATACGTGCTCACAGGGCCAGGACAACCTGTTTTGTTTTGCAAACTACTTCAGTTCAGATTGAAACATTAAAAAAGACAAGTAGGAATGTTCACCTTGGGGGTGAAGGGGTGGAGAAATTGGGCTTTGAGTTTGAAATTCAATTTTGTGGAAAATGCAATGCTTCCACTCCAAATAGGACTTAGATAGAATGGTGATTCATCCCCCATTGAAGTCAATGCCAGAGTTGCTTTTGATTTAATCAGTATCAAACCCTATGGGATTATTGTCACTTGCAAACTGGACTGGTCCTATTAAGTAGAGAAACCACAGTGCTTTTGCAGGGCTGCTTCTTTTTTTATATTTTTCTTTTTTTTTTTTTTTATTTATTTAATGAAATTGGCTCAGTGTCACAAAACTGAGACGAAACCCGAAACCCTTCTGTTTCAGTGCTTTTTGAATGTTCTTGGAACATCTGGCACAGCTGTTATTTTGACCCCAAGGCAGGAGCACAACCTCACTCCTGTTCCTATTCCAATTGAAGCTGACACCAAATATGCCAACACGAATGGAGCTGCGCAGCCCAAACTGAGCTGTCAGCTCCCTCTCGGAAGAAATGAGAGCTCAGGGATGGGGCGAGGAACCAGAGCGGTCCCATTGTCACGGTCAGAGCTGTCAAACCTACACAAAAAAAGACAGGAATGAGGTAAAGCAGTGGGCACTGTTTCTGGAGCTCCACTAAGGAAGAGGCTACTTACGTTTTTCTTTAAATTGCTTCCTTATTGACTTTTAAATTTAGCCACCCATAAACCTGAATGAATGCTCACAGGACAAGGGTTTTTTGCACCTCCACTTAAATGAGATTTGTAGAACTGGTTCATCCAAACGGCACTTCTGTACGTGGACGGATCTATGAATCTTTTCGAGCTGCATTTCCTTGCCTGACACCACAGAGACAAGAGTATTTTTCCTTTTGACAGAAAAGATCGTGGGGATAGCTGAGTGAGAGTCAAACATGCTCAGGATCCAAAAGAAGCTATCTCGTCTCTGATCAGTAATACCTGATATCTAAATCTTTCGACTTATTCTAAGCTGCAGGAACTTGTAACTTTTTATCTATACATCTCCTTTCTCCATGCACCTTCCTGATTTCCTTTCAGCCTTAAGACTTAATACTACTGCTTATACTTTCATCCCTTAAATACTCAGAGCCCTAAATTGTCTCTGGTATACAGGATAATCAGTTCTCTAGTGTGTTAATCCTCATTATGTGCCTATTAAAATGAAGATTAAATCAAGCATTAGAGTTCCTCCTCCCGTTATGAAATCTGAAAAGCAGGATTGAATTGGGGGGCGGGGGGGAGGGGGGACGACCACCAAACACCTAAAAAATTGTTTCTTGAGCTTTACTGGTTTACTGGGAACCAGTAAAAGCAAGGCTACACTGAAGTCTGAGGTATGAACACAGGATTTTATTAACGTAATTGTGCAAGTGAGGGGAAGATCAGGAATGCAGTGTACGAGGAATAAGGTTTTAGGCACCGGGAGGGTATTTGCATGTGCCTACGTGAGGTGTAGTGTGTTTGTACACGGGTTCGGTGTTGCGCGCACGTGCTTTGGCAGGCAAGAGGCGATGCCTCCCATCTGCACGCACACAGGTACGTCCTCTTTGCCTTTCTGGGGGGCTGAGGTCAGGTGCAGGGCTGCCCCGCCGCGTGAAGGCTCGGCGCCAGCCCCCATTGTACGTGCCGTACAAAAATGCCCCTTCCCTTCTTCCAAGCTGCTGTAACCCTGGGATAACTGCTAAACGGATGGGAAAATATCTTTTCTTAAAGGGCAGGTGATTTTTGGGGGGTGGGGGAAGATTTAGGACTGCCCTGTCATTTCCTTGAGCTCAATTATCCATAGGAAGTCCCCCCCTCCCTTTCCCACCGCCTCTCCAAAGATTAACTTTTTGGTTATTGTTGTTTGGCAGGTACTTTTAATTGGCTGGAAAATATTCTTCCTGTGAAGTTGCAGTTTTCTGGGGCTTGAATGAGTCCAGTCTGCCATTGGCTCTGCCCAGCGCCTCCCGATTGGCTCGGCAGCCCGCGGGGGGACCGATAAGGGCGGCTATAAAAGCCCTCGGCGCTGCTCCTGGTCCCCCAGCGAGCAGGAGCCAGAGGGGCCGGGCAGAGCGGGGCTGCGGCACGTCCCCGAGCCTCGGCAGACTCCTTTCTCTCTCCCTGGGAGCGCGTATCCAGATCCACATCTTTGCTCAAGCCGAAGTGGAAGAGGAGAGACACACACACACATACACCAAAAAAAAAAAAAAAAAAAAACCCACCCAAAAAGCCACACTTAGCGGAAACTTGTCAGAGAATGCTCCTAAAGTCTGGTTTTCTCCTGCTGCTGGTGATCAGTGCATCTGCATCCTATGAAGCTGAACAGAATGACTCTGTGAGCCCCAGGAAACCCAGGGTTGCAGCCCAGAACTCAGGTAACACCCAGCAAGGAGGGCTTTGAGCCTGAACCCTGATGTGTTAAACTGTTTCAGATATCTCTACTGCTGATTTTTCTTTTTTTTCTTCTTTTTTTTTTTGCTTATAAACTTAATGGCTGGTAGGAACAAATATTAATTTAAGGGTCTGATTCAGGAGGATATTGGTGCATAGCTGGAGAAGAAATCTTCTCCTTTCAGGAGCTGGGTCAGGGAACCGGTGTGTGATCTGCTTGCAGGATGCAATCCATTCTCTCTCCTCCTCCCCCATCTACTAAATGAGTTCCATGTACTTTTTTTTTTTTCCCCTGCTTGCATGTATCTTTCTCTCTTCTCCAATTGCAGTCATACTTTGGTGTTAAATTCCTTGCTTTTTAGGAAGTTGATAAAATCCGTGGAAATTTGACTGAACCATTGTTCTGCCAAACATCTGTCTATTCAAAGAGGGGGAGAGAGATATGCGACTTTGAAGAATGCAGTAACCTAGAAACTGTCCACTGCTAGCATTTATTTTCAAAAACTGATTGCTATCAGTTAGATGGTACCATAAAAATACGATTGTGACATTTAGCAAACTTGCTTTTACAATGGATAAAAAAATTGCTGGCAAGTCAGCTCTGGATGTCTCTACTTTGTGCACTATAGATGCTTAGATAAGTTGGACACATTGTCTTGAACAATGGAAATTAAAAATGTCTTCTAGTATACTGAAAAGATATTAGGTCTCTAATTTGGAGCTCATTAACAGATGTCTTATTTTAGATCTGCAAGGCTCTGCAGCATTATACTAGGGTGTTTGCTCAATTTCCTTTTGTATTTGGTTGCTATAGAAACATAGGGTCTCACTATTGCACCGTGCCTAAAACAATAAAAGCTTAATGCATACTAAGTCTGCTGAAAGCAAAGTTATAATTTGAACCTGTGGAAACATAATCATGGGAATGACTTGTGCAATGGTAAGGTTATGAACTGGGGAGAGGATGATCTTACTAAATATTTCTCCCTTCAGGCGCATAAGCAAGAGTGGAGAATAAGGAGGGGTTAATTGGGTGATTCTTTTAAATATTTTTTTTCTCCTCTTTTCTGTAAAGATCCTAGTTCTATAGATACGTCTTTAGGCTACAACTTAGCTCTTAATAAGGTGTGTTCTCTTCCACTAAATGCAAATCCTCACTTTTCCCACACCTAGGATCTTGATGGGAGACACTGGGTTTGCATTTCTTCCTAAAGAATGTCTCGTAACATGATCTGCAAAAGTAATGAATATGCCTTGCACAGACACATAAGGGGACAGATGTTCAGCTTACCAAAAAAGGTTAATCCCTACTAATTTCAGGGCAATCATGTGGCAATACTGCTGATTCATTGTTAAAATGCATAGTATCTGCACTAAAAAAGATGGGATGACATGGATACCCTCCTGTTCAGACTAACTACTGCCTCAACGATTTTAATTATACATGGTCAGCTCCATTACCTTAACTTTCTCTGCCCAAATGTCCCTTCTCTCTGCAAATCTTCAGCAGTATGACCTTTCTTGGCTATGCTTGCAAACTGCCGGGTACCAGGTTAGTATTTAGCACCAAGCTGCTCGTTCAAGTCCTTTGTAGTACTGATAATTGACACGCAAACTAAAATCTTATTTCTAGATACTTGGCGCTTTTTAGAAAAGCACAAATGCCTCCAAAGCTAGCAAAACCAGTGCTTCCTCGCAGTAAGTGCAAATTTCGTGCCAGCTCATTGGCAATCGCCATCACTTCAGTCTCCTTTTAAATGAGGTTTGTGAGCCAGATGCTGCCAAGCTGCTCTGACCTGCCTTTGGTCTAAGACCGTGGAGAAGACCTCACCACCCAGTGCTCTTCATGGGCCCATCCTCACTACTTCTGCCTTCTTTAGAGGAACTCTGAATAAAGCTGTAAATGCATGCAATCAGAATTAAGTTGCGATGGACCTGTAAGTCTTCATCTAGGCAAAGACTATCAGATGTTGCCTGTCTTTTAAACCGTATGTAACCGATTGAAGGTTTTGGTAATTGCAGTTTCTGTGCCTTGATTTGCTGGTGATCTGTTGCATGATTTCAGTTAATAACTCCCTTTGGCAGCGCCTTTGGCCTCTCTTCGTTACCTCTCCCTCCAGTCCCGAAAAGCAATAAGGCTACTGCTTGACTGCAGTTGAGCGTGACTTGATGTTGTGCTGGAGAAGGGCTTTACAGCGTCAGGCGTCGGGGAGCGGTGCGTACATAATGTTGTGCCTGTGCCTCTCTCTGCAGCCGAGGTGGTTCGCTGTCTGAACAGTGCCCTCCAGGTGGGCTGCGGGGCCTTCGCCTGCCTGGAGAACTCCACATGCGACACGGATGGCATGTACGACATCTGCAAGTCCTTCCTGTACAGTGCTGCTAAATTTGACACTCAGGTACAGTACGAGTATAAAGGGGACAAGAATAATACCTTGCCGTTAGAGCTCCCTTTTCATGCCCCGATTCAATAAAGTGCTTTTACAAGCCCTGTGACACTAAAGCACGTGCTTAAATGCTTTGCCGAACAGATGCATTAATTTCTCTGTCCTCATGGAGATGGGGTCTGTGCAGGCTTAACCCTTCCTTTCTTGCAGCCCTTCCTGCTGCTTAGCTACTCCTCTGAACCATGATTTTGGTTTTTGGCTACAAATGCATCCTTCAGGGCTATTTTCTACAGTACATTTTCCACATACTGTATGCTATGTGTGAGGACTTGGCAAGGAGTGTTTTGTGGGGCGGAGAGCTAAGTTTCCTCTTCAGGAGGAAATATAAACGTTCTTCTAACAAAGTAAGTCTTCTGACTGTGTGACCTGGCACAGGGCTGGGATTTGAATTGGAAGTCTTCGGGCCTGGGAATGCACAGCCAGATCAGCCTCTCCGGAGCTGCAGTCACTCGCAGCAGAATAAATAGGATAATATCAGAGGACTGTGGCTCTGCCAAGGGCCCTTTTCCTTCGTACTTTCTTCCCAAAATGTGCACACCCCCTCATTCCCTGCGCTCTCGCTCCCAAGGACAAACTTAAAAGCTCTTAAAGCATCTTGAGGTCTGGTGAACCAGATGTGTTAAATCGCTGGTATGCAGCGAGCGGTCCGGCCCCCTCCCGGAGGGCAGAGTTGGCCCATCTCTGGTGCTGGCACTTCTAGGTTTGTTCACGCAAAGACTTCCATTGCCTAAATCTTTTGGGAACAGGAGCTCCCTGTTCTCTGTGGACTGTGTGCATCCCAACTTAAACTGCTGTGACTGTAACTATGCAATAATTGCGAGCATTTAGGGTCCAATTCCCTGCTGTGCTTGGTAAGGGACCTCCAGCAGGTCTGTAATTGCAGCAAGGGTAATTAATAGCAGCCCACCACAGCGGAGTATCTGTTAATAGATCCCTTTCTATGAAATCTGTTGCAATTTAACGTTTTTCTTCTGTTTCCAGGGAAAAGCTTTTGTGAAAGAAAGCTTGAAATGCATTGCAAATGGGGTTACGTCCAAGGTGTTCCTTGCCATCCGGAGGTGCTCCACTTTCCAAAGAATGATCTCCGAAGTGCAAGAGGAGTGCTACAGCAAGCTGGACATGTGCGGCATTGCGAAACGAAATCCTGAAGCCATCACGGAGGTCGTCCAGCTTCCAAATCAGTTCTCGAACCGGTACGTGGAGCTTTACTCAGCTAAAATGCATCAAATGCAAAAATGTGAAGCACAGAGAAAGAAATGAGAGGAACCAAGTTGACTAACTTCTTACAAGTCCTAATATAGCTTAGCCTAAGTAATGTTCTCTGCCTTTTCAAATCCTTGTTAAGTTTTACCAGCATTCTTCTGATTCTCTTTTTGGTAAATACGATTATAAACATCTCTAGGGGAGAATCATAAAATTAACTAGACGTACATTACTTCAAAGCCTGGAGTTTGTTTAAATGTTAGTTCTTTTAGTTTGAATGCAGTATAATGGTACACAGAGGTTTTAAATACCAAACCAGTCTGATTAATATAGCATCTCTGGCATATTGAGCACTTCAGAGCTTCTCAACCTATTGCAACTTCATTCACTTCTTCAGACTGCAACCATCCCCTTTTTGGGGTTTATATGGCACCTAGCAAAAGAGGCCTTGCCCTCTGACTTACCATGGCAATATGAAGAACTAGGAAAGCTTAAAGGGAACCAGCGAACAGGCTCCTCTATAACCTTATTCTACCATGATCCCGTAGTTCATATTTCTAGGGATAGTCTGGTGTTCTTAATGGTCTCTTTTAGGGTTGTCTTCATCCCTGTTCCTTCTTGATAGCAAGGCTGCCCACAGAAATGGGCACGTCACGCTGCGCTCTGGTGCCTTTGTCTGAGCACAGAACTGCCCTGTCCCCATCCTCCAAGGACAAGAGACAGAGAGAGGCTTCAGGGAGCTACTGCAGTCTGCGCAGTCACACTGCAAGGGCAGGGATTTCTTCCTCTAAATCCTGGAACAATCAGTGCTGAGTCTTGTGATTGGGATAAAAGGGATCTTTTTGAACAGTTTGAGTAAATATGCTCTAGAATTTGAGTGCAAACAGACCAAGCTGCAACTTAACGTGTTGGCTGGCTGCGGCAAATGCTACAGCTCCTCTGGGGTGGCTGTTTGACTTGATCTAGAAGCATCTTAAACCTTCAGACCTATCCTGGGACAGGTGTAGAAGTGATGTATAGATGTTGCATCTCTGACCAGCATAAATTTATTATAGAAAACTCTATTGTAGATATTATATCCAGAAAATGATACTTGTGGGAAGGCAAAAATTATACTTGGGTGTCTTTCCCCTCTTCCCCTAAGCAGATCTGGAAGAGGGCTGGGACGAGGAGCAGGCAGCACTGTGGCGTCAGTGTTGTACAGGCTGAAAGAGTAGTTCAGGTTAATACGACGGACTGTAGAGTTAAACAGCCCTTGGCGGGGCTGTAGGGGCATTGGGGTGAAGGGGGGACGTGTGGACACTTGAGCGAGGTGGGATGCAGCGACAGCAGCAGCGGTGTTATACGTGTTGGGGATGTTCCTCTCCAGAGGGCCGAGCCTGAACTGGAGCTGCTGTCTCCCGAGGCAGAGGGAACTCCTCCCCCACAGCCGCCAACCCTTGTCTAAGCCAAAGGATATTATGACATGTTGAGTAACAAAAGCAGCAGGATTTCCCAGCTAATAGTTTACATTGAGGTCTCCTAAAGCATCCTGCTTTCCCAGCCCCTTTCCCAACATAGCCACAGAATAAGAATGTGCCACTTGGCCTGGGACACTGAGAGGAAGTAGTTAAAGGTCATAGCATCTTCCTGTGATTTAATCTCATGGCAGGAGCAGGAGGAGAGGAAAGCCTTCTTGCCTTTGCTTGCAGTCTGGCTGCTGAAAGGCACTAGCGAGCTGTTCGATTCCAGCTCCAGCTATGGAAACCACCAGGCTGTATTTGTATGAAGGAGGTGTAGAGGAAGGTGGATAGGATCTGTTCCTCCTGTCCTGTTAGACTGGACAGATTTAAGCTGGGTGCATGGCTCGCACAGATGTATTCATCATCAACTACTGGGCACGCTTCAGACCTTAATATTAGCACTGCCGAGCTGTGCTTGCGCTGTACTCCACCGTGCCAAAGCCTGGTCCTTTTGTACGTCAAGTGCAGCAGAAACTTTAACCTCACCTGACCTCCACTGGCTGCTCTAAAGGCCAGAGCTGAGAGTTAGGAAAGGAGTTTGAATGTGAACTCTCATTTCCCTCTTCCTTCCCCTCCTCCACCTGCAGGTTATTCTCTTCTCTGCTCCTGTGGAAAAATGTCACGGTGACCTTAAAGGCTTAAAATAAGTTCCCCGACATCCTTTCAGGCAGAAGTAGCCCAGCAAATATGGGACTGTTCCTCTTTTCCCAACTTTCTCTCCCTAGGAAGATGTTCTCTTGTACAGTGAGGTCCCACTTGCCAGCTTTGCTCTCCCTGCCCGAGCCAGCCGTGCACGCAGGGCTGTGCTGATTCTGCCTTAGCCCCGCGGAGGATCGTTCCTTTGAGCACTGTTCTCCACTCGGCTCAAGCAGCGTTGGGGAAACAGATCAGCACAATTTCCTGGCTCCCTCCTTGAGCAAGGAACGAGTACTCAAGGCTGCTGGAAGGCGAAAATGCAGCACCAGGCCGTAGAGGAGGCAGGCACGCAACAAGGCAAAGCATAAGGTCCTCACTTGTGATTTAATGCATGGTCAGCTTGTTGGAAGTGACAACTGATTGTATGTCCTAAAGATCTGTCCCCAGGGAGTACGTGCATCTGTCAGGCTCTGACTTGGACTGGGCTTGCTTCTCCCTCCTCTGGTCCCTTGCTGTGCATGGAGCAAGGGAGAGGGACGAAAGGGAATGGTGCCGCAGGGATGGATGCATTCGTAGGAAGGGCTGTACTGGCTCAGACCAGTGGTCTGTTTAGCCAGTTATCCTGTCTGCTGATGGGCAGTGTCTGTCTATTAGAAAGATGCGATTATTCTTCTTCCTAAAGCTCTAGAAACTCAGGTTGTTTAGCGGAGAGTAAAATGCACACTTAAGCCAATTACTAGATCGTCTCAGCTCCTTGCTCTCACCTTCTTCCCGATCCACTAGGGTAACACCAGAATCACTTGTGCTTACAGCCTTACCTTTCAGAGCTGGAGCAGCTCCTCATTTAGGACGACTAAATTAGAAGGCTGATGCGTTGTGTTCCTTCCGTATGTCATGGGCCCAGCATGTCCAGCGCCAGGGCATTTGTTAGATGCAGTGAGAGCATGGACATTGTGCACTGTCGAAAGTCAATTTCAGACACACCCTGAATGAGTTAAAAATTCTGATTCTCATAGTATTATCGCTTGGACTGGTCTCCTGGCTTGAGATCAGCTCTTACCTTGTTTCTTTGGTCTTGCTGGGAGACACCTTGGAGTAACGGATGGTAACTCTCACGCAGGTATTACAACAAGCTGGTGAGGAGCTTATTGGAGTGTGATGAAGAGACTGTCAGCGCCATCAAGGACAGCTTGATGGAGAAGATTGGGCCCAACATGGCAAGCCTCTTCCACCTGCTGCAGACAGATCACTGCGCCCAAGGCCACCCGCGTGCGGACTTCACCAGGAGACGTATCACCGAGCCGCAGAAGCTAAAACTCTACTTCAGGAACCTCCGAGGTGAGGGGTCCGCCCCGGCCCACGCAAAGCGCAGCTCTGCTGAAAGCGCGTAACGCCTCGGGGGGGCAACAATGGGTGTGTAAGGGATGCTAAGCACTACCAAAGCTGACGTCTCTCTTCTAGAAGAGTAATGCACCCAAACCAAGTGTACTGTAGCTAGTTTTAATAACAACTAGGAACTGGTTTTAGATTTAGTCATTAATATTTTCTATTCCTCTTGAACAAAACTTTTGCATGGATCTGTGTTCAGTGTCTCAGCTTTCCCGCCGTCAAAATGTCTCCATCTCTTTTCTTCCCCACAAAAAGATACCCCAAACAATCTTAGTCTTAAATATAACCGTACAGTAGTCAGGCCTTCAGACACCAAACTCTAAATGTACTGTAGTGCTAACACCATTGAAGTCTGAAGATTTGGCACCAAGGAGAATAGCTTATTCTCTCTTGTAGTAAGCTGGTAGGCGATGATAGATGCACTAATAACTATTGCACATCCTAAAGATGTCAATGGAATTCGTGTTATGAATCTGTGCTGGCCATGGACGAATATGAATGTCATATTCCTGGTCTCTTAGTGTCATACAGTCCTAATCCTTCCAATACAGCTCCGTTAACCCGTTGATTTACCAAACTCGCTAGCTGTGGATGATTCTAGTTACCGTGACCTGGCACCACAGTGCAAAATGAGTTAAAACTATCCCCCTGACACACACCAAATCAGGAAAGGAACATTTTGTACTACGGAAATGATTAAAAGAGGTGCCAGTCTGTGGCTGAAGCTAGTCAGAAGGTTACATAATCTTGCATTGTATTTAGAAGCTAACATCTATGTACTGTATTTAACTGTCTAAAGCTTTAAAAGAAATCTAACAAAAACAAACCCTGTCTTAAGACTAGAGTATTAAAGGTCTTGCTCTAACTGTGGTATAAATAGTTTTAAAATCTGTCATGTACTGTACATAAATTCCACGAGAGTCTGCTTAAAAGGAGCAGAATATAATAACTTTATTGCGTAAACTTAGTTTTGTAAGTTAGCTATTTCTTTTTTCCTGGAAACAGTATCTCTGTCATATTCAAGAGTTCACATTCTACTCTGTGGCCTTTTTATAATGAAAGAGAGAAAATGTTTAGGACAGAAATTACAGAGCCAGAAACAAGCCTCTCTTCTCATAGTTAAAATGGAGGAAAAAAAAAAAAGAAGAGTTCCAACTGGCCAGTCCTATCTCCACAGAGCTGCTGTGAGACGCAGTTATACCCAAGGCACGAGTGCTGCTGGAGAGCTATTTGGGGACTTATCAGATGGCTGACAAAAAGCTGCGTGGGGATCTCATAGCTGCCCCAGGGTAAAACCTACTCTAGAAAGTTGGTTTCTGGGGAAAGGCAGGAAAAATCCTTAAATTCTCTTAAGCTTCAGAAGTAAAGCAACGTGCCTGCTTTTAAGAGGACGCATGCATTAATGCTCTCAGATCTGCCTTTCCTCCCATCCACCTCCTCGGCAGCCTCAGAACAGGAGCGGAGCAGCCGGTCCCGCAGCAGTAGCTGGGGGCCTCCCCCAAACGCCGCTCTCTGCACAGTAGTCTGGCCGGGCTTCGGTGAGCCAGAAAAAGCCACATTGTGGCATGCGATCAACAAGGCCAGTTCCACGCTCCAAATCTATCCCGTTAGAGTCCGTCTGCAGAGTGGATGACTCTTGCTCAACTAGTTAGAGAGCTAATAAAGGAGGGATCTATTTTTCTTTTCAAAATCTAAAGCAATATAACTTTTTTTTTTTTTTTTAAACCACAAAGCCTTTAAACAATAACTTGCTGCTAATATATTGAAACCAGATGCAGTGGCAGCATTTCTGATATTGCTGTCTTCATTAAATGTAGCCCAAAAGTGCTGTCATAAAATTGTAAGCAGCAAAAAATGTTGCTGATGGTAGAGGGTTGTTACTTTATTTTTTTTTTTTAATACTCTGAATCGTGCCGTCCAGGGCAAGCAAGATGCAATATTGCTCGTTCTTAAATCACAGTCAGGTATATAGAGTCCAACACAAAGAAGTTTTGCAAGGTGAAAACCAAAGGCCCCTTGAATATCCTGACCCTAAAAGTTTGACTTACGCTTAGGAACTGATCCCGGAACTGTGCACGTGCGACTCTCCACCCTACAGCATTCCACCTCACGCTGCACCGTTAGGAGACGGGGATTACTAAATAGGGAAGTCTGCTGGGGGTTGTGCATCAAGTGTGTATTCCTATTTGGGGAAATAGTTACAAAAAGGTCTTTACCTGGCTCGAGGCAGTGTCCAAACAACGCCCGGATGGCTGCACTGGTGCTACGGAGCCCAGCTCTGGGCTACGCGAAGCAGCTCCCGTTTTGGGTACCCAAGGCCCCTTTGGGCTCGCACCAGCAGAGCTCACTGAGGACATCTAGCAGCCACGATTTTCCATGGAGATGCTCCTAATGGCAAGTGGCTTCTCTGTTGCTTTGTGCATCCATTTCTCTGAAAACCCAAAGAAGGTTTATAAAGTTGATTTGGGGCTGGGGAGGAGGGTTAGGTAACCCCAAACCCTATCTTTTTGGGGTGTCATAATTAACTTTCTTTTTCCAGTGGGAATTTAAACTTCTTGTCCCCTTAATACGGGTGGGAAGACGACTGGGAAAATAATTCCCCCCGATTCGATTTGCTCTGGTATCACAGGTAAACATCACCTGTGCAAACCAAAGCTCTGCCTCTCGGCACCGGCACTGCTGTTGGGGACTCGCCGGATGCCTCGTGTCGGAGAGTGCCTCGACTACATCACGAGATTTTTGAGCTGCTTTAATATGTCACTTTTTTCCTATGCTGAAGTAGTAAGGAAGCCGCAAGCACACATCCATAAAATCAGAAGGCCTGGGGTTCACCTTGCCTAACTTTTGCCATCTAGCCTAAGCTGGTCATTTAAAGCTCTCTCTTATCAGGGGAGGGGGACATGGAGATGGGAGAGGCGCTTCCCATCAGCTGGGAAGGGTGCCTGATTTTCGATGGTTTGAATTAGGTGAGAGAGATCCCCCTGGGGATGGGGAATGATTCTCAATATTAAGTCCAGCTATTTCACGTTTTATTTAATCTCTAATGCTTTATTTTTTTAATCTTGCGTTCATTGCAAAATGATTTCTCTTGGGGGCGGGGAGGGGCTTATCTAGAAATGTTTGCATGATTCTCATTGTGATTTGTTTGCACTTTAGATGTTTTGTGCCATTATAAATTTGCATTATGTATTTATAATTTAAAGATAGTTAGAAGGGGGAGAGAGTTTGGGTTTTTTGTTTTTTTGCTGAGTACTGGAATAAACAGTGAGCATATCTGGTATATGTCATTATTTATTGTTTAAATTACATTTTTAAAGCTCAGTGTGTTCATATAAAGGTTATTTGAAACATATCATAGTAATGAGAAAGATGCAAGTTATTTTCTTTGCTTATTTTTATAATTAAAGATGCATAACATAATGAGGCCTATGTTGGATTTTCTTCTGCAATGAAATAAAATGTCAAATTTAAGGCTTTTTAGTGTCTGACTCTTTCATTAAACCTCACTGTGACCATGATACTACCCAAGAAGCCGGTTGTTGCGGTTCCCTTCGCCTGAGCATCGTGGCTTTTACGTCTGTGCTGGATACCGACTATCTCGGGTTCAGATCCTGCGGTGCAGGTTGTGTGAAGTCAGAGGTTCATCTCTCTCACTCTTCATCTCTGGATGCTGCTCAGCGGCGAGGCTGGAGAAAAATAGGAAGAAGGGGGCGAGTGCAGAGTAAATGATTCCCGAAGTAGCCTTTCAGCATCTAGACCGCCATGCCGAGTATCACTAGAATAATCTGGATACTTGGTCTGACCAAAACCTCCGATCCTGGGCGCCGCAATGTCCAAGAGCAGCTGTAAATCCCAGTGCTAATAAAGCTCTTGTCATGGTTCTCTTGGACAGGGGCCTGACCTTGTCAATTGTATCTTATTTAGCCTGATAACAAAATTAAGGCTGAACCATTTTTTAATGAATGCATCCATTACAGCATTGCAGGAAGAAGAAAATACCTTGATTTTGGCTTCGATGTACATGTAAATGTGCATTTACACTTCATTCAGGAAATCTCCAATTTCCAGTGGAAGATCAAAAAACATTTAATACTCATCAGAGGAAGAGTGGCAAACTAATTCAGACGTACTGCTCCAAAAGCTACTGCAAAGTTTAAAAAAACTATTTCCCCCATCCCATTAGAGTAAGACTTGTCCAAGAGAACCAAAGAATAAATATTAGTAATACAGTTGGGTTAAAAAAAAAAAAAGTCTTCTTCCTTTTTCTTTTGTCCAGCAATGTAGAAATTCCTTTCGAAAGGGGCTGTTAAAACTTTGCTTTCGTTGAAATCCCTTTTCAGTCCAAAGCAAAGTTCATAATAAGATGCAGTAGCTTACCAAAATCAGAAATTATCATTCTTCGCAAACAAACAGGCTGCTGTGGTTCACAGCAGTGAGAGTCGATGAGCCAGCGCGACGCTCATTTAACACTGCTGCACACCAGGGCCGAGGCGCCAGGGCAATTGGACCTTCCTTGCGCTCCCATTTACTGCTCTTAATTCATAGGGGGGGACGAGCCAGCCCCCCCTGCTTACCTGGATACCTCTCTGGGAATTCTCCCTATTCCTGGCTCCAGGTGAGCTTCACCGTTCCAGCGGGAGTTGAGCTGACGTCTCAGGAAGAGGCAGAGGGCGATTACGTGCATCGTCCGAAGCACTCGGCTGTACTGCCAATTTGATTAGGTTTCTCATAAAATTCCTTTCCCCAAATGAAAAAAGCAAAAAGGATGACTAAGAAATGTCAGCATCGCTGCCATAACTGAGCATCGAATCAGGTTTACAAGGGAATACAAAACCAGTTCCCGTCTGTATGGAAGTGCCACTGAGTCATCTGACGTGCCAGCGGTCTGAGAAACGGATGTCACCCTCCGGCTTTCTCATTTGCTTTGCCATCAGTAGGAATCCCAAATCACTTGCTGAACACATGCCTCCACTCACCTACCTGTAAAGCACCGGCTGCTAAATAACACCCCCCAGCCCGCTTTCTAGAAGCCGGAGCAGCAAAGGGAACAGCGTTCAGATAGGAACGACACAAAAATTTAGGGATAAACAGTGAATTACACGTTGCTAGAAACAAAGCCAGTTCACATTTCTGCTCCTGCACAAAGAGCGCCTTGGAAATCGTACAGATGCCACGCTTCCAAAAGCTGGCTTTCACAGCTATTTTGTAATTAATAACCACTATAAAATAATTACTGTCAATACAATGTACTATTCATGTGAAGTCTTCATAAATCTCAGCCTGTACGGCTTCCTCGACAGCCAACCGCATCCCTAAAATGAAATTGTTCTTAGAGAATTTGAGGATTTTGCTGGCCCAAAGCACCTCACCCCAATGCATGGAGTTGCTTAGAAATCTGGACATTTCTATAATAATTCTACGCAACAAATTCTCTTTGAAACCCTGCTCATTCTGGGTCGGCTTTTTTCTTTCTCCCCTTAGCTCCCCCGAGTGCTAAAACTCGACCCCAAAATGAAAGGAGTAAATGACACGAGAACTCTCCAGCATGGATCAAAGCAAGATCAAGTGTGCTCCACCAGCCACTGCAGCATTATGATCAAGCTTTCCTTTCTCCTCCCAAATTCAAGACCGACCTCGTGGTGGGAATTATGTACCCTGTAGATAAAAATGTCAATGATTCATTTACATAGCATATAAGGCAGGCAACATGAGTCAAGTGAAATTCTTTAAAAAGAATAAAGGTGTTCAATCAGGCTGTTTGGAGGGGGGTGGTGGTATTATTATTATTATTATTATTATTATTATTATTATTATTATTATTATTTGGAGGGTGGTGGTGGTATTATTATTATTATTATTATTATTATTATTATCATCATCATCATCATCATCATTATTATCATTATTATTATCATTATTATTGGAAATTCCATTGGAAATTTTTACCTGGCGTCCCCAACTGTGACAATATTTCTGAAGTGCAACGACTTCTCAAGAGTTAGAAAAAAAAAGACATGTTTAGACCAGTGCTAGTAACCAGGGGGTTGATTCCCCAAAAATGGCAGCAGCAGGGCTCTAATCAAAACAGCCGCCACGGTGGAAAGACTCTGCGGAAACAGTCCCAGGAAAGGAAATCTCGGCTCGATGACGACGGGAGAGCTCGAGTGCATTAAAGTCCTGGTTATCATCTTCAAATGGAACAAACAGAGCAGGAGTTAATTTGATTTGGCCGAGGCCCAAAGTACATGATTGACTGATGGTCTTGTCTTGTCCTTTTTTTTTTTTTTTTTTAAGGTTTCATTACAAAACAAGGGAAAAATCATTTCAGATTTTCCTGGTCCTCACCCTTCCTGCTTGCTTTGCTGTTCTGAGCAAGGGGGGAGCGAGAGAAAGAGCGAGCGCAGGAGAGGAGGAGTGTGATCTTTGGCACTTCCAATGACACTGGACAAAATGACTGGGAGTGAAATTTGGGAACAGACTTCACTTCCTGCCTCCCGTGAACTTAGAAAAATAAAAAGCAGAAAAAAACCCCTTCCACAATATAATAAAGGACATTGTCTTTGCCATCATGATTCAGCCAGTACGACCGGGAATATGAAAGAAGTTTAAAAAAAAGTGAAGTAGGATGCTAAAAATATTATCGGAGTTCAAACAAATTGACTCCGCAGTGGTCGTTCCCATCGTGCGAGGTTCGATGGGCGAGATGCAAAAGGCAGAGGCAGAAGGAATGCAAATGGGTGCAGGCTTTACCGTAGTATAAACTGGGGAACTCGCAGTCGCGGGACACCGAGCTCTACAAATGCAATGGAGATTTTCATATATTTCAGTGTAAAGCAATGGCCAAAAATTATGCTGACGGGTTTTGGGGGGGTAACACTGCTTGCAAGCCCTCTCTTTCCAAGGCCTGATGGGAGGGAGGGATACTTGGCACGTATGGAAAGCTTATGGACAATATTGTTCAACAGCATAAGCCACTCAAAACAATTACTTTCTTTCAATAAATCAGCATTTTCCAAGGAGGCGGCTCTTCCTCACCTCGGTCACAATATACAGACTTGTATTTTCGAAGGCTGGGTTCCTCCTCAAAAAGGCCAAGTTAGGCGTTAGAGATAACGAACGTCAGATAATTTTTGCTGTACACCCCCTTATCTTGGCGATGGAGCGGGGTCCACGTTGCAAGCGGCTGGAGAACCTTAGGCACAAAATACCTGCGAGAGACGCGGGAGTTTTATTCCAGATGACAGCTGGAAAAACTAGTAAAACCTGTATGAACTCATGGGGGGGGAAATGTAATTATTTTCACACAGACGGGATTTTTTTCTCTTTTTCTTTTCCTCTTTGGTTTGTATTTTTAAGCAGACTGCAATGCCAGGATAGCCCAGATTGTGGCTACAGATGATTGATCCCTGTTACCTGCGCCTTCCCGCTTCCCCCTCCAGCCTTTCCCCCGGCCGGGACAGATGCTGTGGGTCCAGACGCACAAAACTGAGCCGGTCATAATGGTTATTTAAAGAGAAAAATCATTTTATGGAAACTGCGTTCCCTGTATTCTCAAGCCGGGATAAAATTCCAGTTGGTTCCTTTGAATTTCCTTCAGGGTTATTTTTCATCTGCAGGCTTAGAGCGTTTTGTGCTGCGAAAACAAATCCCTGCTCATCTCTGGATGTGCTGTTTGGCTTGGAGTAATCTACTGGGCTCAATAAAATCATCACCCATCTCCAGCCAGTCGTGCCGAAACCCTAGCACGATTTTGCTCTCATCTGGGGAATTTAGACAGTCCGAACCAGCAGAAAGAGCCCAGCTATTTATTTTTATTAGTGTGCTGATAATTAATCCTAGAAGTTTTTTCAGGACTTGAAAAATCTTTTTCTGAGCCGTTGTTTGCTTAACTGTTTCACATGTGTTTCTTAGAATTACTTTTATTCACTGGCCATGATTTTTCATGGGAATGAGGTGTCCGTCTGTGGGATTCGAGTTCACATTCATGGCTAATTATCTGAAAAAGGTCCCTTTGATCTTTTCCTAAATACGCCTTTATTCCTACAGCCACAGCGAAGAGCATGGTCCCCACAGGGTAGACTCGCAGAGAAGCCTCAAGCATGAAAATTTAAAAAATGAAATTAATCTGAAAAATAAGAGAAGAATACAGCTGTTTTCTCGGGTTTGTCATTCCTCCATCACGGTTGCTCACTCCAGCGCTCCCATGCACAAGTTTCCACGAGCGTCGCTCAACTCCCTGCCCCAACGACCTTCCCCTTCGCCCGCCGTCTCCTGGCCGGGCAGGACACGCTCCTGCCATGCAGCCGTGAATCTTTCCTGCCCGAGGTAAATCTTTCCTTCCTTTGGGCAAAGGCACTGTTCTCAGGAAGAAGGAAGGAGGAGGCTGAGAGTCCCGGCGGTTCACGGAAAAGAGCGTGACTGGTTAGGCGGAGCTGCTATCGGTGAGTCAAGAGCGTCCCGACGACGCACAAGCGTTTTCCTCCTCGTCACTCGCACGGGGGCTGGCGGGAAGGGACACCTGAGCCCCGAGCCCCACTGACACGGTTAAAGCTTTGATTGATGGAGCTGGAGAGGGCAGATGTTTTATCGCTGCATCAGAGGAAAGGGCTCCGGGCAGATCCACCCATGGGGCCCCCGGGAGATGCACCAGCCCTGGAGCTGCATTCCCAGGTCAGGGAGCAAACTTCCCTTAAGGATGGGGAGTGGTATGTTCTGGCCAAAAAAATGAGATTACCAGAAGGACAATATTGGTTTTTCCTCTGGTGTGGAAAGGCGTTCTGCTCTGCTCCCAGCATTGTGCGGCTTTATTCTTCCTAGGGGTGTATTTGGAGTTCACGGAGCCTGACGCTCACCCCGTCGTTAGTCACTAATCAGCGTCAAGTACGAGGGACCTTTTGCTTGAAGCCTCGGGGCCCCTCGGTGCTGCGGGGAAGATCAGCATCCAGAGGAATTTTCCACAAATACCCGGGATTTTCCTGGCGTCCCTTTTGGGGCTACTCGGGACGCTTTGACAGAGCCCTGGTTTCAGCTCACGGGTACTGAGCAAAGCTGAAAAAGCAGATCGACACCAGCTGAGACAATCCCAGCCCCAAACATCAGCCCTTCTCCATCGCAGCGAGCCACCGCCGCCACCCACATCCCATTTACATGCAACTGAGTTGCCAGGAGCATCTGGCTGCGACACCTCCCAAATTTCACATCCAAGCACGGCTAAAAAAGTCACGTTAGTGTCGTAGAAATCCTGCATGCATTGGTGCCTGGCTCAGCTTTACCATCTCCTACTCAATTCTGCAGCAGCTAAGGGTTTCATCTGCCATCAAAATACAAATAACCCTCTGCTCTGATATTCAAACTGCTACAGAAAGCTCATCATTTGCCATAGAGAGAGCAAAATCTTCCCTATAACCTGAATTTCCAGCAATTTGCTAAGCAGACGCTGACCGAAAGGCCAGCAGAAGCAGCACGCATCCCTCTGTGTGGCCGATCTCTGGCAAGATGCGCATTAGTTTTTTCAGCATCCCCTGATATTCAGCTGATGGGCACGATATGAATGAATGAATAATACAGTGGTTTTTCTAAATTACATGTGTGCTCGGAGAGGTCTGGCTGCTTGTCACGCAGGCGGCAGTTCCTTACCGAGGCTGTAAATGTTGTTTTAATGCGGTAATAAGTTTCTCGCACGCTGAGTGAAGGATTAGCCACGTTCATTGCCCCTAAGTGCCTTAAAAGAAGTGAGCCAACCGTCCCAGCTTACTGCCACCTTCAACATCCCAACGCTCGGCTGAGATTTGAGCTCCCAAAGTATCCTGTTGGCCCCTGGGATAAGCCTAACTGAGCCAAACTAAGCACGGATTTGGTTTAAGCAACGACAGGAAAGAAAACATGGAGATGCTGTCTTCTGGTGCGGCGTTTTGGGCTCCCTGCTTAGACGCAATTTGATTTTAAGACAATTATTGACGAAATCTCAAGAAGTTTGGGATTCAAGCATCATGGCAAAGGGCAAGGCTGAAGCTTGGTGTTAATCCCTACCAAAACCCCTCCCGGCTGGGAACGGGGCGAAAGCTGCGTCAGCCCTCGCACAGCATCACTCCAGAGGATTTCTCATGCAGCTCCAGGGCTGTCAGGAAGCGATTAAGAAAGCAGAGGAAATAAAAGCAAGTCAAAGAGTTTTGATCCCGCTCACCCTCTTCCCCCCACGGCGCTGACGCCAGAGAGCAGGATTATTCAGGGTCCCCTTTGAAGCCACGCTTGCGTCAAAGGACAGCACCTGAAAACGGGGAATTTTCTCGATTCCAGCCCGGATTCAGCGGCAGAGAGGAGCAGGGGCTGGTTCAGGGCAGAACCTCATCTCTGCAAACTCTTGACGGTTTGTTCAGTCACCGCCACCCCAGCGCAGCCGCCTCGACCACCGCGTTTCCCAGTACTGCTGCGGGGATCGCACTGGGCAAGAAAACCAAAGCTGGTCTACACCCTTTCCCCCAAGCTGGGCTCAGACCGCTTCACCGAGCCAGCAAAGCACATCGTGATCCCCATCCCCATCCCAGCCGGGGAGCGCAACCCCGCCGCGTTCAACTGCTCCCCCAAAACTGCTCTCCACTGTCACAAAAAGACACATTTCAGAGCAAGCAGGCAACCGCAAGGTTGATTTCTCCAAACCCACCCAAAAAGTCCGGGGTATTATTTGCTTTCCTCCCCTCTCTCCTCCTCCCGGGAGGCTCCGATGTGTTTTCAGCTGGTTCGGCCGCCCCCAGAGCCGGCGCGCAGCCTGACGTCACCCCCCTGCGCTGCACCTCCAGCTCCCATTTGTGCTGGCAGCGCTCGAAAGATAGATCCGAGCAAAGATTATCAGCCCGAGCGGTATTAATAGGAGGCAGCTGCTCTTTAAAGAGGCTTTTAAATAATGTAAAGAAACTTCATCGTATTTTTAAAAGCCTTTTAAGTGAGCCAACCTACCCCTCCTCTTCTCTCCTACCCCCCGAGCCCACGTGCACCCACACCCAGGCGATGTGGTGGCCCTGAAGGGTGCCATTTTGTCACCCTGCTTGCTCAAAAGCAGCTCTCCCGTCGGCGTGGGCCGGGGGACGCGGCTCCATCCCTGCTTCAGCCCGAAGGAGGGTGGCGGCAGGTTTGCGGAGCTGGGAAGGGGTGAGCTGACCCCCCGGCTGCCGCGCCGGGCCAGCTTAGAGCAGCGACCGCTCAAAAGAAGCCATTGGCAGAGCTGGTTTCAAGGAAAACCCAGTGAGGTGCCTAAACTAGCCCCGAGCAGAGCAAATACATCCCCGTGGGTCAGCAGGGTTGTACCCCGGGTCTCGGCCACGCTGAGACCCCCACGCGCTCCCCGGCTCCGCAGCGGGGCCGTGCACGCGGCACGGCCACGAGCCTTGGGACAGGCTGGTGAGATGGGACGGTGTCCCGCTGCCGTGTCTGCTGGCTATTTTAACGGCACGAAGGGAAATAACACAAGATCTCAGTCTTTTCTCCAGCCAGCGCCGGTTCCCGGGCCATGTTTAAGCCAACTAAATGGCTCCCGAGTGCAACAACAGCCTGTGAAAACTGTGAAAGGCAAAAATAAATATTGTGAAACTCGCGGCTGTAGAAACCAGCTGCAGCTGCTGATCGGCACATCTGGCCACCGTGGCATGGCACAGGCAGGACCCGCTCGGAGGCCGGGGCGAGCGGGCATCTCCCCTGCGCTCCCCGGGTACCCCTCAGCAGGAGCCGTGCGGTCCCCGCAGCATCGCCCTGCCTCTGCTCGGTAACCTCATCTCCCTGTTAACTGAATAATGGAGTGAAACCTTAGCTGTGCTGCTCTCGGCCTGAAAATAAAACCCTCCAACACAGCGCAGGCTCCTGCTAAAGACTGCTCGGGGCTGTCTGCACTGAAAGGGGAGTGGGTACCACGTAAATCCCATCTTTATATAAAGCCAGTGGGCAGCCGAGGGATGCCCAGCACAAAAGGGTCTGGGTTTGGGCTGGGGCAGGCAGAAAACACCGCAACGCGGGCACCAGGCGTGCTGCCTCCTGGCCCCGAGCACAGCGGAGCTGCAGGGGCGACGCTCCTGCCCACGGGCAGCAGATGCCTGTGGCTGGTTGATGCCTGCAGCATGCCATTACTTTTAAAGGCCAAACCAGGGCAAAATTTATTGCCGCGATGTGAAAAGAGATGAGAGCAAATCCCACTGGAGTGGAATAAACGTTACTCCCCGTGCAGATAGAGGCAGCAAGGGTGGACGGGCGCAAACGCCGGGGATTTGTGCCTGTGCAAGAAGCGGAGCGTGGGCACGGCCACGACCTGCCTGCGTCTTGGCCGGCTCTGTCTGAAACAGGGGGACAGGGTCCAGGTTTGGGACCGGGCTCTCAGGAGACTCCGACTCGCCCAGCCGTCAGGCCAAGTCCCACGGAGGCGTTTCTAACCCTCCACACGCACAATTCACACCCTTGTGTTTTTAAGGAGGCTCTTCCTTTTGGCAGCCTCTTAGTTGAAAGTGGAAAATTACACAGCTGACCCTCGGAGCTGATGGCCGTATCATTAATCATGATATTTTTATTAAAAAAAATAAATAAATTCCAAAGAAGACGCCACAAACGCGAGCACCGCGGGGGCTGCTCGGGTTGACCTCCAGTTGTATTTCGCTCCGGCGCAGGAAGTTGCTCACAGCCAGTTTATATATTTTAAGGGTGGGTAGATTGACAAATAGGAAATCTATGACATGTAATAGCTGATAACGCATGATGCATTTCCTCCTGCCCTGTGAATTATTTGAGGCTGCGTTTTATTTAAATATTATCACGCCTAGGATTTCAGCGTGTGGCATCCACAGATGACATCAGAGAGAAAAAAATAAGCAATTCTCCTTATTTTAGGAGCTTATTTAGTCCAGATATTTTAAGTTACGTTTTTGGCCCAGTATCCAAGCGATCTTTCTTCAATCTAAATAAATGTCTCCCATTAAAAAAAAAGAAAAGGAAAACAAAACAAAACACAAACCCAACAGATGTGGCGAGCCCCGCAGTTGTTCCAAAGCAGAAAGCAAACCCAAGCACGTTTGCCAGGCCCCGTCCGCCCACTTAACCGAGCCTGTCAAAAGCAATAATAAAGAACACTTGCGCAGTGCTTGATCTTTGCAAACCGCGGGGCAGCTTGCAATGGGGACCTACGGAGAGTGTGGGGTGAAGGAGGAAGCCCCTTTCTTTAAGTAAGGGTGTTGAGGTTTGGGGTTCGGGGAGGTGAAATTGCGAGGTCGGGGGATAACCGAGCTCAGCTTTTCCCCGATCCCGCTCATGGGCATTTTCGAAGCACCTCTCCCATGTGGCTCAGAGGGCGATGGAGGATTTTACACCCCACTTGCACCTCTGAAGGCAGGGAGAGCACACGGCTGCAATGCATTCGGGGTGCCGCTCTGCACGCTGAGCATCAGAGGCACAGACCAAATTCCCCCTTCCCCGAGGAGCGTTTCCATCCCAAACGCCCCATACATTTCCCACCACATCTCATCCCTATTTTCCTTGCCATAACCAGGGGTTTTTTTGGCTTCCACCGTGCTCACAAGCCCCCTCAGCCCCCTGCTCCTGGGGGGCTAACTAACCCCTCGGGTCCCTCCCGAATAACCCAGCCAGCACCGCCGCAGTCTCGCTGCGCGGCGGAGCAGCAGGATGCAGCTGCGGGGAGCCCGAGGACAAGCTGGGATGCTCCAACACTAACGGAGCTGCTGGTGGGACAGATGCTAGACTGGGCTCCCACTGGGACTGACCGGGAGCTGCAGAGGAGGCTGGACGGGACCAGCACTGGTCACCTGCGGTGCCTCCTGCGCTGCCCTTACCGTTCAGCAAGCTGCGGGGTGATGCACTGGGTTTTTTTCCCAGTTATGTTTTCCCAGCAGCTCTGCTCCCTGGCCAAGGCGCTCAGCCACGGCTCTTGTGCCATCTGCCGACCGAAGGCCGCCGGCTCCCTGGCCCCTCCACGCCCCAGCACCCAGCACCCAGCACCCACTCGGCCTGCCCGCACCCATCCTCTCCCCTCCGGCAGCCCCCAGGTGCCTCCTGCCCTGCCCTCGCTCCCGCCACCACCTCCTGCCCAGCCCTGACTCGAAAGCATCCCCAGGACTTTGGCTGAATCCCAGAAAGCCCAAAGATGAGAAAATTCTGCTCCTTGGTCATCCCCCCCTAAGGCCACCCAGGCGGCACCAAGGGCAGAGGAGGACGGGGCAAGGCTGCACCCCGGCTGCTTCCAGACCTGTTTTTGCAAGGAAAGAGGGTAAAAGCAGGAAGGGTCTGGCCAAAATATCCAGGTAGAGAATCATAGAATCATTCGGGTTGGAAAAGACCTTTAAGATCATCGAGTCCAGCCGTAAACCGAACACTCCCAGGTCCAAATGCTGCCACCGGCCAACCCTCCGCGGGGAGACTCTGCTCTTGCTCAGCATCATCGATGCTGTAAAACACCCCCACACACACCCCCACACCCCCACACCCCCACACCACACACACACACACACACCACACACACACACACAAAAAAAAAAGAAAAAAAATTTGTCTGCCCACTGCAAACCAGAGGATTGCACTCTTCGTCATAGAAATACTGAGGGGAAGGAGCAGGTAGCCCGATGGTTCGATGAAGGATGCTCCCTACAGCTGTCTCATTAGAAAAAGTGACAGACAAGCACCCAGAATGTAATTTTGTGAATTCAAATTTCCTCCATCTGCCAGCACTGGGGGACACTGAATTATTCATGATGTTTCACCAAAATAATCCCGTTTAAAAATAACTCTCCTGCTTAAAAGACAGCGAGAGCACTTTTAACACCGACCACTATTTTTATCTCCCGAGCATGACACAGCAAAGCCCCAAATCTCAGCCATTCCTGCCCCGTAGCCACCGCTGACCCTCTCCTCCTTAACAGCGTGGGTGACGGAGCATGGGGGAATTTTTTGGTCCCCTTTCAGTGGCCAGTTTTGGAGTTGAGAGAAGCAAAGCTGCACATCTCCGGTGTCCAAGCAGAGGGCACTGCTGTCTAATGATTTGGGCCAGGGCTCTGCTACAGCGGTTTGGTTTAACTCAACCCCAAACTTCTTCTGGCACAGAAAACCTCTCCCACGAGCAGTTGTTGCTGTAGCAGCAGCTGAGAAACCCTCTTTCCATTTAATCCCCTTGATTAATCCCCTTGATTGTTTAATATCGTCATCAGTGACATTGACAGCGAGATGGAGTGCACCCTCAGCACGTTTGGAGATGACACCAAGCTGAGCGGTGCGGCTGACAGGTCTGAGGGTCGGGATGCCATCCGGAGGGACCTGGGCACGCTGGAGAAGTGGGCCCGTGTGAACCTCATGAGGGTCAACAAGGCCAAGGGCAAGGTCCTGCGCCTGGGTCGGGGCAACCCTGGCGTCAATACAGGCTGGGGGATGAAGGGATGGAGAGCAGCCCTGCGGAGAAGGACTTGGGGTACCGGTGGATGAAAAGCCGGACATGAGCCAACAATGTGCGCTCCCAGCCCAGAAAGCCAACTGTGTCCTGGGTGCGTCCAAAGCAGCCTGGCCAGCAGGGCGAGGGAGGGGATTCTGCCCCTCGGCTCCGCTCTGGTGAGACCCCCCTGCAGTGCTGCGTCCAGCTCGGGGGTCCCCAGCACAGGAAAGACACGGACCTGGTGGAGCGGGTCCAGAGGAGGCCACAAAAATGATCCGAGGGCTGGAACACGTCTGCTGTGAGGACAGGCTGAGAGAGTTGGGGTTGTTCAGCCTGGAGGAGAGAAGGCCCCAGGGAGACCTTAGAGCAGCCTGCCAGGCTGATAAGAAAGATGGGGACAGACTTTTTAGTAGGGCCTGTTGCGATAGGACAAGGGGGAATGGTTTTAAACTGAAAGAGGGGAGATTCAGACTGGACATAAGGAAGAAATGTTTTATGCTGAGGGTGGTGAAACCCTGGCCCGGGTTGCCTGGAGAAGTGGTAGATGCCCCATCCCTGGAAACATTCCAGGTCAGGTTGGACGGGGCTCTGAGCAACCTGATCGAGTTGAAGATGTCCCTGCTCATGGCAGGGGGTTGGACTAGATGAGCTTTAAAGGTCTCTTCCAACCCAAACTATTCTATGATTCTATGATTTCAACAGGTCCCCAAAAATCCAGAAATAATAGATAAAAAATGGTGATAAAACCCAGCCCAACAGAGCAGCCAGGAACGGAGCAGAGCGCCAGGGAAGTGCTGGCTTGTCTCAAAAGGGTAAAAGCTGGCTAAAGTGGGGGAAAAAAGAGATAAACAGAGGGTAGAAGATGACAGCCTGCCCCAATTTTGGCGTTTCAGCCTTGCGCCTGTACTGCCTGCGCTTCGTCACGTCAAGATGTCCTCCCACCCTGCCCGCGCCCTGCCCACACGCTGCCCTCACCCCCTGCCTGCCTCTGCCAGCGCAGCAGCGACGTGGCCTTCGTCCCGGAGCCAGGCACAAAGAGGGTTCTCCGTGAAAACTTGCTAAAGTTTCAAAGTTATTTTTATCCCACAGATTCTGAAAAGAAGCACATTTTTCTGCCTTTTTTTTCCCCCGATGTTTATTAGAAAGTCTTGGAGAGGGAATCTGCTTTCCCTCACCCGCCTGCAGCTCGCTCTCTGCCATCACTTCCATTTTCTCTGCTTTTTGTTTTATTTCACTGATGAAAAAGGACAGAAAGTAGCTGGGAAAAAGAAGAGGATATAGAAAACCCTTTTAAGTTTAGTTTCAGCTGCATCAAAGCATTCGCAAACTCCTTAGAGATGGCTATATACATACTCTGTGCTTGCAAGCCCCTGTGCATGAACCCCACTCGTTATTCCCTTTATTCCCATTATATTCCCATTATTCCCATTAGTCAATATTTCCATTATTCCCTCGCTCTGAGCACTTTAAAAACAAAACCTTCTGGCAGCGCAGCAGTGCCTTGGGAGGGCTGGTTGCCCCATCGCGCTCCCGGCAGGCAGAGTCAGGTTTCCAGGGCCTCGGATGCTCCTCCGACATCGCTTCGGGATCCTGATGCGTCCCAGCGATAGCTGCCAGAAATCAGATACTTTAGGAGCTGCGGTTGTGCCGCTGCCATAGAAATCCTCCCGTTTAAACACCCGACGGTGGCGAGAAGCAGCTTTCTCCTGATTTCACCTAACCTAGTTAAAAAGAGGAGTAATGTCCCTGGAGAGTTGTAATAAAATTAACTTGCCAGTCAAAAAGAAGCTCATGATTTATGATCGCTTGTGATAGATCCTCTCAGTCTTCTTCCCAGAAATCCCCCAGTGGCCTCTCGCTGCCAAAACGTGGCGGCCGAGAGCCACGGCCCATCCCCGGCACCGCGGGAAGGGCCCGAGCCCTTGCCAGTGCCCATGTCCATGGCACCGGGAAAGCTCCCAGGCACGGGGCAGGGAGTGGGGCCGGGGCTGGGCAGGCTCGGCAGCGAGTTTTGGCAGGGGAACACCTGCAGAGATGATTTACAAGCCTCGTCCAAGCCTCTGGATGCATCAGAGACCGTTGCTGCTCCGCAAGCGAGGGAGGGCTGGATGCGGCCCATGGGGACACACGGAGCGGGATGGGGAGCAGCCAGCACAGCCCCACAGCCGTCGCAGGGCACTAATCCTGCCCCGGAGCCGCCCTGTGTGAAGCTCCGTTTTCCTTCACTCTCCCCCAACTCAACTCACCCAGTGCCTCATCTCTCCGCAGGTCCCAAAAGCCAAACTCCAGCCTCGCCATTAATCTTGGCCGCATCGAGTCATTAGGGGCGGATAAAGCTACTTACCCCAATTCCTTCCTGCTCGTCTCGATCCCAGCCAAGCATTTTACCTTGGCGCCGGCTGCCTCCCGCCATCAACAAGCCAAGGTGTAATGTTACTGTCTGTTTGCTCTCGCCTTTTGGTGCTTCGAGTCCCAAACAAGCCATTTAGACGTGGCAATGAATCCAGCTGGGGACGAGGAAGGGGCTTCGCGAATGGGGCGCAGCCCTGGCCTGGTAGGATGAGTTTGCAGGAGCTAACCTCGTCCGCGGGGACCGCAGCGAAGGGCTGCAGGGACACACGGCCGCTGCGGTGGCTGGCACGGGCAGGAGGCTCCAGCCCGAGGAGCCTGGGCTGGTTTAAGTGAGCTGCAGTGTCGTTCCTGCACAGGATTAGAAATTTTGGGGTCTGGGCAGCAAGTGCAATAGCCCAAAAAAAAGGCAAAAAAAAAAAAAGTACCTCCAGGTATCCTTCCAGCATGCAGCAGTCACACTGAAAAACTCACACTCCTACCAAGTGTAAAGAGAGCAGGATCAGGCCTGCAGCGAGGGACGGCACGACTCGAAACCACCTCAGAGGAGAGTGAGTGCTCTTTAGGAGGGCAGCCCAAAAGAAATCGCTTGAGCAGGGCCTGAGCTTTACGCCCGCCAAAGGGATTTAGCAGATGCTGAAGGAGGGCTGCGCTGTGAGCCTGCAAAGGCATCGCCGCACACTGTGAAACCCTCCCGGGGAAGGTGAGCTCAGTGTTCCCCTCACAATGTGCCCGGTCACAATTCTTACTTTACACTGGAAAATAAGGCACCGTGTGCAGGGATGTCCCATGGGCGTGAAGGCACACAGAGCTAAAAACACGGACTACAGGTGCTGGGAATGAACCCCTGCATTACACAGAAATGAGGACCGACCTGTGGGGCTGTGAGCACTTTTCTCCCCAAGCCACTGTATTTATTTTCCCTCCTGTTCCACCCCCTCACTTCCTTTCCTGCATTTGGGTAGTTTATTTATTCAGCCTCCCCTAACAGTCCGGTTTGGCTATTTCAGTGGTGCGAGAGATACCGACCCAACCCAGGCAAAAACTAGCTCTGCTCTGTCAGGGCTATCAGCAAACACCAGCCCCTGAGGCCAGCCAGGAATTTTAATTGAAATAGCCGGTCACTGGGCTCAGATAAGGCCCAGCATCACCCCACGGGCGGTGGGGCTCCCCGCTGCCCCATGGGGCTCCCAGGGTCCCAAACTCACGCGGGGGGCCCTGGCCCCTCTCCATGCCCTGCCGAGCCAAGCTCAGTGCCCCCCGCCAAGGCAGCACTGGGACAGACTGGGAAGGAACTGGGGCCCAGAGCTGCTGTGGCTGGGCAGCCCGCGTTGGCAGGGCCCCTGGCAGCATCCCCTCGCCCCGGCCAGCAGGAGCCAGGTGGTCTGCGCCCCTTATCAGCCCTTATCTCCCGAAGCCGCTCGCTAATGTGACCTTAATGGAGCTAAAATCCACTCGATTTGTTTTATTGCCGCGTAGCCCAACCCCCCCCCCCCCTTCTCCCTTCCCCTTGTTTTGGAAATACAGAGGCGAGGGGGTCTGGCTCCTTCCTCGGGAGCCGAAGGGGGGCAGCGCATGGGGAGCCGTGTCCGGGCCGCCGCATCCCGGGCGGCAGGGAGAGCCCCCCCGGGGCCCCACCCGCCTTCCCCTGCTCCCCCCAACCCCCGGGGACCCCCCCCCCGAGCCGGGCCCGGCGGCGGGGGCCGGGGGTGGTGCCTGGCCCGGCGGCGGCAGGAGGGTCAGAGGCGGGGAGCGGGGCCCGGAGCGCACAGCCCCGCTGCGGGCACGGCGGCTCCGACGGCCCCCCCGGCCGCCCCCCGCCGCCCCCCGCCGCCCCCCGGCCCTGGAAGATGCTGCCTACCCCCTTCTCGGTGAAGGACATCCTCAACCTGGAGCGGCCGGGCGCTGCCGCGGGACCCCGCGCCCTCCCCGGCCCCCGCGCTGCCCGCAGCCCCGGCGGGGAGGACGAGCCGCCGCCGCCGCGTAAGTGACCCGCGGGGCCGGGGCTGCTGCGGGGCCGGGGCTGCTGCGGGGCAGGGGGGACCCCGCGGAGCCGCTTTCGTTCCCCCGGGGTGGAAAACCGAGGGCAGCGGAGCCGCCCGTTGCATCCTCGCACCTCCAGCCGCGATCCCGCCGGAGCCGACGTTCCCCGCTGCCCGCCGCGGGCCGTAAGGGGTTTCCTCCTTTTTTCCCCTTTTTCTGCCCAGGGTGGGGGGTTTGGGGGTTGTTTGGGGCATTTCGCGGGCAGCCCCGGCGCGCGTCCCGCCCCGTCCGCCCCCGCCGCTGCCGCTGCCCTCGGGGAAACGAAACGGGGGGGGTGGATATAGCTGCGGGGTTTTTTTCTGCCGAAAGGCACAAATCGCCACCGTTTTCCACGACGCAACGCCCCGTTCCGATGCTCCGTAGATTGTCCCCCGCTGGGGACGGGAACCACCGCGCCAAGGCACGGCCGGCCCCGGGGCTGCGGCAGCGGGGAGCGGCTCCGCAGCGCGGCCGAGGGGGGGTCGGAGGGGCCCCTCTGCTCCCCGCACCTACAGTCCCACCAAGTTTCCTCTGCTGGTGTTTTCCTAATGCCCGGCGGCTGCAGAGTGGAGAAACGGGGAAACCAGTAGGACCAGAGCCCGAGCACTGGGCGGCACTGGGATACAGAGCTAGAGAGCCGGGGAGGACGAGGGGAGCCCGGGGAGGACTCCGTCGGCTTCACACCTGCAGACGGAGCCCTCCAGCACCCCATTTCCCCGCAGCCCCCCCCCCCCCTCAAATTCCCTGAGCCCCTGCTCTGGCTGCCAGGGTACCCGAGCGCATCCCACCAGCCGGGGAGCGACCGCCGTGCGAGACCCCCGGCTAGCTCGCCTGCAACACGAAACCCCAGCGAATTAAAAAAAAAAAAAAAAAACAAACAACTACTTTGCATCTTCTCTCGGATTTAACAATTTTTCATCCTTCGTTCCCAGCCCCTTCGTTTTTCTGGTTTTGCTTTAAACTCAGAGAGCTGCGGGATGCCCCTTTCCTCGGGCGCTGGAGGTAAATCCTGCCAGAGGTCTGACTGCAATCGCTTCCATCCCTCCGGAGCAGGACGGTGGGGAAGGGGGGTTGTGTTTTGGGGTACCGGCGTACCCCACTTTCCTTGTGCCCCTCCAGGCTGGGGCTGCCACAGTGGCAGCACCCACAACAGCACAGGCATCGTTAGGAGGGACCGAAAGGAGGCATTGTCCAAAATTCACATAACAGTCGGGCTTCTAATTCCATCCAAAAAAAAGGGAATTCTCTTGAATTCCCATTAAACACCACAGGAAAGTTCATACTAAATTTATCAGCTATCAACCCTACTTCATCTTATACCCAAGGGTCCCCCTTCCCAATTCGATCCCTCCTTCGGAAACACACCCTCACTGGGAACAGAACCGGACTTGGGTCTCACTTCGCTTTGGGTTTTTCTCGCTGCAGGAAAATGTTTGCTCGCCCACCCTTTCGAGGCAGACGAGAAGAAAGCCGACCCCTGCCACCATCCCAAGCAGCGACAGCGGAGAAAACCCCGAGTTTTATTCTCCCAAGCTCAGGTGTTTGAACTGGAGCAGCGATTTAAGCAACAGAAATACCTCTCCGCTCCGGAAAGGGAGCACCTCGCCAGCGTGCTCAAGCTCACCTCCACGCAGGTGAAAATCTGGTTCCAAAACCGGCGGTACAAGTGCAAGAGGCAAAGGCAGGATAAATCCCTGGAGCTGGCTGCCCACCCACTACCCCCGCGGAGGGTGGCAGTGCCTGTGCTGGTCAGGGACGGCAAACCCTGTCTTGGGGGCTCCCAGCCTTACCCAGCCCCATACAGCATCACCGCCAGCCCTTACCCCTATAGCTCCTACTACAGTGCCTATAGCAGCAGCCCCTACAGTGCTAGCTACGGGGGGAACTACGTGGGGGCATCCCCCAGCGCCGCCCCCGGCAGCCCTGCCGTGAACGTGAGCCTGGGCATGGCCAGCGCTGCTCAGCACCAGCCCGCATGCTTGCAAGCCACCGGGCAAGCAGGGATCAGGGCTTGGTAGCTGGCCGTGGAGGTCGGGACCGCCTGAAAAGCATCGAGAAAAGCCCCCTCCGCTCTAGAGCCCAGCCTTCGTCGGGACGGGAGCTGAATCCGGAGGGTTTCTGCCACGCTGGACAGGGGGACGACTCTGGAGCATCCGGCCCCTCCAGGCAGCTCGTGCGGTTATGTCTCTGCAAAGGCAGCTCGGGAGAGAGGGGGACGCTGCCGCTCCAGCACTGTGACTTTGGGGACCCAACGACTGAGGGCATTTATTTATTTAAACACAAATGTTTCGGAGTCCGGCCCTTCCCGCTCCCAGAGGGTTTGCTCCTCCAGGACGTCAGTGCACGGCCGTCAAGAGGGTCTGAACACTGCTTTTCTTCCTAAGGACAACTGGAAAACAGGGTCTGTGCACATCCCTTGTGCATTCACTTTTTTATGAACACTATTTAATGCTTTGAGTTCCTCTAATCTTTCGAGATACATTTCTGATATATGTTCTTAATATCTTCCCAGCACAGGTGTTAATTTCTGTCTTTATTATTATTATTATTTGCAAATAAAAAACAAATTGGTGAAATTGTGTGTTTTCCCTCGCTCGCCATTCCTCACTCAGTATTTTGACTTTTCCCATCCACAATTTGCATTTGAGCATCAAAATCTGATCCAAAGAAAACAAAAAAATCAATTTTAATACTAATAATTAACACAGAAAGATAATTAATTGCCTTGTAGTCCAAGCTTGGGGACCTCCCAAGGTTTAACCCCCTCCCGAACGCTTGGCAAGTGTTTTCAGCTCTCTGTTGCTATTTCCTTACTGGTAAAATGGGTTTGCAGGTACATCGTGGGGAGCTGCGAGGGGCAGCCCCGAAGTTATGGGATCACCCGGTGGGTTGGTGTCACCTGAATTACACCGACGCCACCGGTGCCGAACCAAGAGGTGCGGGATCCCCAAATCAGGATCCATCGGCATCAAGTGCCCTGCTGGATCAAAGGACTGTATGTATATTTTTATATATATATATCTATATATATATATTTATGGAGTGCAGGAGGGCTGAGTGCCGTTGCGGTGTCCCGGGGCAGATCAAAGGGGAGCACAGCCACATCGTGAGCAGGCGGCACGAATCCACAGCCTCACACTTACAGAATAAACCCAGCGAGGCCTCGTTAGACTGACCCATTCATCGGGCTGCCCACGGCCCCCCAGTGCAGGCTTTACTCGTATCGGGGAGGGGGAAAAACCACACAAAGGCCAATGCCTGATGCAAAATGTTGGTTTAACGGAGATCTTTCCACTACAATGCCAAGATATCCCAGTGACGGAGCCAGACAGCAACCTGCACACAGCTCCCACTGCATGGGACAGGCAAAATCTTCCCCTCGCAACCTCCGTCTCCCCTCCGGGCTGCTCCCCCCTCCTCCCCGCTCCTTTCCCGACAGCTTCTTATCCTCCCAGTGTCTGGTGAAAAGAGACTTGCAGGAGGCAATTAAGCTTTTATCTCCAATCCCTCTCAGCCCCATCACTCCGGCTTTCGCTCGCTTCCCAAATGGGACATCCCTGACATCCAAATCAAACCAGAAAAACCCTCTCGGCGAGATAGCTTGCTCACCGTCCTGCTGCTCCGAGGCTTTGCAGTCCCACCGAGACCCTGGAAATGACTGGGTAAGGCGACAGCCACGCTGGGTGCTGCCCCTTCTCCTCCCCTTCATCCATCCACACTCACTCGAGGATATCTCACAAAAATCAGCTGAGTCTCAGGTCTCTGTCCTGGCTTTGGAGCAGCCGGGAGAGTCGACAGGGTTCTTGCACCGGGAAATCCTGCTGGCATCGGGGAAAAGCCCCAGCAAACAGCAGCATCCCCAGTGCATGGGCTCACCTGCAAGTCTTAACAACACTGAGAGTTTTTCCTTCGAGCTTCAGCAATCAAATGAGGCAAATCATGTGAAACTCTCCCCAAATAAACACAGAAATCAAAGAAGGAAATTGCTACCCGCCCCAGCTCGGGAAAAAGCCTGAAAATGGGAATAATGAATGCTGAAGGCATCTTTTATGCCCCTCCCTATATTTTGGAGGGGCTTCCCGAAAGCTCGGTTCCCATAGGGTTGGGATACCTTAAACGCCTGGTTTTTGCCGGATCCCCTCTGTCACCTGCCTCTCTGCAGCACATGCCAGGGCTGCTGCTTTAAACCTCCCCTGTTTCCAGCCCAAATCAGAACCTACTCGCTACACCAACCACTGTAAAACCGAGCTTTCCCAAACACATCCACATCCACAAACCAGCCCACATTTCCCCAAAGCCTTCTCCTGGCCCAAAACTCCTGTCCTGGGCCAAATTACTCCCTGCTTATCAGCTACGAGTTATTTTCACCGAGCGAGCCATGAATGCAGGCACCGGCAATGAAGGGAAAAGAGACTTGACCACAAAATTGCCGTGCAACGAGGCTGCCCAGGACAGATCTACAGACGGAGGGGTCAAGCACATGAACAGCACCAGGAGATTTCACTAATAGCTACGGTAAAGCTGTGGCAGCCCAGCTCTATTTGCAGGAAAATGCTTAATTGAAATGAAATTGTCCCCCTGGAAGGAAGGGAACTGCCCAGCTTCTGGGGAGAGAAACCCTTCTGCCGGGTCTTATGTTCATAGCTTTGCGACAGAGCCCAAAATAGTTGGGGCTGCAGGACAGGCTGAATCCCTGGGCGTGCGGCGGGGGGAACAGGCACGTGCTGAGCTCCGGCAACAGCAAGGGCAGCCTAAAATTGGCAGGGCTAGGGTCTCTGCAGTGGGAAAATTGGCTCCCAAATTGGGCGCAGAGTGCCCCCAGGGAGCGGCACGGCTTCCTGACCCGAGCGAGCATCCCTGCAGGGTGCCGTGCTCGCAGTCACGCCGACACGCCTTTGGGCGACGTGCCTTTGGGCGACGTGCCTTTGGGCGACTTGCCTTTGGGCGACGTGCCTTTGGGCAACTTGCCTTTGGGCGACATGCCTTTGGGCAACTTGCCTTTGGGCGACTTGCCTTTGGGCGACGTGCCTTTGGGCAAGCCCTGGTCCTGCCAGGGGACCCGCCGGTGCCCCTCGGGGCTCCCCCTCCGTCTCAAGCCCCCCTGGGCAGCACGGTGGGATCCAGATTAGGCGCTGGAGCGGGCAGGCAGGGAGCCGTGGGCAGCCCACCCACCCACCGCGGCCACAGCAGCACCTTATGCCAGCTCCTAATCCGCTCTCCAGAAGCAAGGCCAGGGCCAGCGGCCGCGGCACGGCTGCAGTAACACTCTTGGGCTCCAGTTGCTTCATAAATCTTTCCAGATTCCCTTTCCCGGACTATAGGAGGTTAATGAGGCTGAATTATTGAAGCCACTGAAGTTTTCCAAGCATACGGTGAATATAAGGGGACATTTTCTAAGCCAGGAGCACCAGCAGGTTAAAGAATGAGAGAAAAGGGCAGGTTAAAAGCAGGGTTTGGGGCACATCTGCACAACCTGCTCTGGGCTTCGGGCTGCCGTAACCAAACACCCTCCTAGAAAATCAACAAAGTCCTCAGGGGATTTCAAGGAAATCTATTGTTTCCCTTTTTAAGGTTAAAAAAAACGTGCCCGGGCTTTTCGGCTGAGGACGAGGGGCTGGGTTTGAGCGAAGGCTTTAGGCATAGAAGAGGTGATCAGCGCTACGTTGTTCCAACAGCAAAAGGAGTCTGCAGACAACAGGGCTATAGGGGCTCACTGTATATCCACATACATTGCTCAGAGGGTGCCTGCAGTTCCAAGGATGCTGCTCGTCTGCATCCGCGGAGCCGAGTCCTGCTCCCACGGGGTTGCTTTGCCTTATGATGGGGCAAGGTGATTTTTTAATCATGTGCTGCCCACATCTGGGGGGGGTTCACGGCTGTTTGTGTGGCGAGCGGGGAGGTTTTTTTCTAACAGAAACTCCAGAAGAACAGCTACAAATAAAAGTGGATACTCCAAAAAAAATCTGTTATAACAGAGAGCTCGACTCACGGATTTTCTTGGAATCGGGAAGGTTTTGCTCCTTTCGGGTGCCTTTGAACACGAGACCTTGCAGGATGGTGTATAAAGGCACTAAGGCTTCTTAAATAAATGCTGTCCCATTCCACAGCTGGGATTAGTCTGAGGTATAGGCTCAAATTTTCATGTGAACCCTCTGCCCCTTTCTGTGCAAGCATTTGCCTCTGGAGCCGCTCTCCCTGTCTGTTATATCTTAACTTTCATTTTAAAGCCCTCGTTAGAGCAGCTTTGCAAGGCCGATGAAAATGTCTTTGATGTTTTTCAACAAACTGCACCAAAGTCGAAAGTTTTGAAGAAAACCCTCAAAGACCTCAGAATACAAAAAAAAAAAAAAACCAAACCCCACACCAATCCTTTTATTTTCTTCACTTTTATCCCCTGAAAACAGCATTTCCCCAAAGAGCTCTAGGGATTACCCTGGGCCATAAATCATTTCCATAACCAGGAGCGAGCAGAGCACCGGCTCGCTGGGGCTGGGGCAGGGGATGCAGGAGCCGTCCCCTCGCAGAGCATCCCTCCGAGGCAGCGATGCTGCTCCCCCCTCCTCTCGCCGAAACCCCCACCCTGGGAGCATTTTGCTCCCAAAAAGGATGAACTCACTTAGGCATCCTTCTCTCATCGTGAAAGCTCGGGGGTGATTTGCCAGCAAAGGAGCGACAGAGGGGCAAGGGAGGAGGATGAGGTTTGGCTGTGGCCCCATGGATCTGTGGGGAAGGGTGTCCTGAGCAAGAGGGAGAAGCAAGCAGCCAGAAAACCCGTGGGAGCCAAGACACAACCGAAGGGCGTAGACTCCTGCCAGGGATCTCCAATCAGGCCTGGGAGGCTTGGCTGCCTGCCGTATAAATGCAGAGCCGGGAGGGTGGGAAGCCAGCGTGCCTCTGGGCAGGGAGAGGAAGAGGAGGATGAGTGCCGGGGTCCTCCCTGCGAGGAGGCAGAGAGCACCCAGCAGCACCCCAGCAGGGACGAGCCGGACCCCGGCGGCAGCCCAGCAGACCATGCCCGTCTCCTCCAGGCCCCGGACATCCTTCCTCATCCAAGACATCCTCTGGGATGGGGCAGAGCGGGGCAAGAGCGGAGGGTTTGGCAGCCCGGAGGATGGGGAGCCGGGGGCGGCCTCGGAGGAGGGGAGCGAGGGCAGCCCGGCCCCGGGGGCTGCCCCCGGGCCCCCCGCCAGGAGCCCTGGTCCCCCAGGAGCATCCCCAGCCCAGGCCCGAGGGACACCCCACGAGGCGGATGCAGGTAAGGGGGTGGAAGCTCCTGGCTGAGCCCGCTGGCCGGGGACTGGATCAGCAACGCCTACGCTCGGGTCAGCCGAGGGGCAGGATCCAGACCCGGCTGCCTCGAGCACCCCAGAGCCGAATAAGCTGGGCGTTAAATACCCGGGAGTATCTGTGCTTTAGCAGTGGGAAAGTAAGAGAAACAGCAACTGCGCGCAAACCTTTTGCCAGGCGCTTCAAGTAACTCAAAGGACTGAATCTGCCTAAAACTCTGTTTGTATAAAGCCCAGTCAATGAATTTCTGCAATACCTTGGGAAATAAAGTTCCCTTTCAGTGCAGAAGGTTCCCAGCAAGGGCACCTTAGGGCTGCCAGGTCAGAGGGGCAGTTAGTGCCCGTCCTTCACGCAGCCGTCAGGGCGGTGATGCCGCCGCGGCCGAGCTCCTGGCTGCTCCGGTCCGGGGATATTTTGCAAGTCCCCTGTTGAATTTGTGCCGTTCGCAGCAGGGCTCAGCTTTCCCATGTGCTCGGCAGCGTGCTCCTGCATGTACCCCTGCACATCGCGTGGTTTATTTATTAATAACCATCTTGCTCCTCTTGGTACAATACTACCAGCACCTCTTTCTAGCATGCAACTGCTAAATTCATTGCAGGCAATAACGTTTCACTGCAGAAGCAACATACCGAAAATCCCACTCGGAAGCAAATTTTTTTGACCAGTGCCTCTCTCATTGCAGCAGCACGAGCGCGGCTGGGGCTGCGGGAGGGGACTCAGCCTTTCCTTGCCCAAGCAGTCCTGGGCTGAGCTGCAACAGCCAAAAAAGCAATTTTGAACTCTCTAGCGACCGGCTCTTGCTTGCTAAGAGAGCCCTTGCCAGGGGAATTTTGGCTTTACGTTTCAATTCTATTAAAAGAAGCTTCTACATAAAAGCGAGTTCAGAAAGAGCCACCAGGCTGATTATTACGAAAATCATTAAAAGCCGTACCAAATCTCCCAGAAAGCGGCTAGTGTAAACCGGCGCAGCTCCAGGGATTTCAGCGGGACAACCATGATTTATACAAGCTGGGAATTAAGCCTGTTGTTTCTATCTTGAGCATTATATTCATGTCTTAAGAAAATATACTAAGAAATGACTAAAGGAAAAAAAAATTGGCCTATCTCCATCCTAAGCTGGGTAATACACAAAAAGGAACTAACTGCATAAATAAATTAAGAAGTTTTAATAGTTATAGGTGACACTTCCCAGGGAGCTCAGCACCTTTCTGGGTCGTGGCTCAGGCGACCCATCGGTGCCACGAGAAATAAGTCGGAGGCAAACACTGAGCTGTTGCTTTGGAGCTGTGATCCGAGGCCAGGTCTGCAGCTATATATGTAAACCCAGGCCTGAAGGTTTAAAAATCTGCCCCAAAATTTCTTGGCATTGCCTTGGAGTCGTGAAAGAGAAAAGGGAGGGATTTATTTTCAATGCTTGCTCACTGCAGCCTGCTTTATGCTGCACCCGTTTCCCATTTCTGAGCCATCCTCTGTAGCTTGAGGATAAAAATTTGTTTTCCTTGGGGATCAGGATTTTCCCACAGGCACAGCAGAGAGGATGTTTCACAGAAGTGCCTAATAGTATGAATTCTGCGATAAAAATCTCAAGAGCTGCCGATGCCATAATGTACGTAACAACAGCACCTTGAGGTTGTAGGCAGACCTCCACCAACATTGCAAAATACCCTTTTCTGTATTATTTTAGTCCCTTGAATGTATGTTCGTATTGAATGCATGCTTATATGAATTAAGGAAGTGTGATTTAGGAAGAAAAAGCTCCCTTATATGACTTTTAGACGGTGTTCACTCCATTAAATGAAAATATTTCCAAGATAATACGAATATTTTGCTCTCTGGAAAGGAAAAAGCAAGCGATTCGGGCAATTTCCAAGCGGGTAATTCTCAGCTCTTTCCTCCCGCAGATGCCACGGCGGAGACCTACCTGTCTGACTGCGACCCCCCCCTGCGACCCCTGCCCATCGCCCAGCGTCCCCCCAAGCAGGCGAAGCGCTCGCGGGCGGCGTTCTCCCACACCCAAGTCATCGAACTGGAGCGGAAATTCAGCCACCAAAAATACCTGTCGGCCCCCGAGCGAGCCCACCTGGCCAAAAACCTGCAGCTCACCGAGACCCAGGTGAAAATCTGGTTCCAGAACAGGAGGTATAAAACCAAGAGGAAACAGGTCACCTCCGAAATCAGCAGACTGGACACGCGTCTGGCCGGGCAGAAAGCGGCCGAGCTCCCCGCAGCATCGCTGCTCATGCTGCGGGGCGGCTGGCAGTACCTGCCTTGCCTCTACTACTTGAACGGCTGGAGTCCTTCGTGGTGGTAACCGCTTTTTTAAGCAGAAAGCATTCTTTTCTCTTAAAATGTGGGGTGTTTTTCATACCGTGTCACTCTTTCTAGTGCTAAGTAGGAGAGGGAGACCCCCATTCGCAGTCATGATCAGCATCTTCTAGTTGTCACACAAGCCTCTCTTGTTGCTAACAGTAAAAAAAAAAAAAAAAAAAAAAAAAAAAAGCCAAAAAAAGCCCAAGATTTTAAAAGTGTGTAATTCAGCACACTTGACAGCACTGCTCTGGGGTTGATCTGCAGCTGTAAAATATTGCAGGCTCTTTTGGGGGCAGAAAGCAAGGGACGGTCCAGCCTCGGAGACAGCGATCGCCCCGCTCTGCCCCTCCTCAATCGCCTGTGCCCCTCTGAAGCCTTTGCCCCTTGCTGAGATCCAGCGGGCATAAAGCAAACTGCTGATCCTGGGCTGGCACCCATACGGCCCCAGCTTGGCCACTTGGGCCACCAGCTGTTGTACAATCTAAAAATTAGGCTAAACAAAACAAAACAAAACAAACAAAAAAAAGTGCATTTCTGCCATTGATACCATAATTGCTAATGGTCCTAGAGGGGACTTAGAGCTCCCCCAAGATTTCTGTGTGCTGTCGGGCAGCACTCCAGCTGGGGCAACAGGCTTTTGGGGAGAATTAAACCCTTTTCTGCCATGAGCAACGACAACCTGAAGTGCCTGACGGCCACGGAGCTGCAGCCGGGGACCAGGTTTGCCGGGACGTGAGCGAAGGCGGCCGCCCCTGCCAGGATGGAGCCGTGCCAGCTTACCCCCACCCAAACCCGGCCCTCTGCCCTTCGACGGCCGAGATGCCAACCGCCGCTGCCGGTGCCTGAACAGCCTCGAGAAGCCAAACCAGAAAGCCTCGGGAACACAGACAATAGCGCAATGACAGACGAGTTTTGCATATCCGGGTGTTGATACTGTTTGAACATTCCCATATAAGCTATTTAAAATAGCAATAGCTCAAAGACGTCAACACTCCCCGGCCGCTTTCAAAGCTGCAAACTCCCTGTTTGCAAGTGAAATCAGCTCAATTCCCAGCGCCAAGGCATCAGGGCAGCAAGATTATATCTTTACAAGTGATTTTTTAGTGAGACGACAACTATTTGCACTAGCAGAGTAGCAAAGGTTTGGTTTTTTGTTTTTTTTTTGTTTTTGTTTTTGTTTTTTTTTAACTAATCATACTTAAAACTTCAGGTGCCACTAAGTCCATGGGAGAAAGTGTAGAAATAAATGAGATTTCCACGAGGGGAAACACCTCAGCTGCCGTTTCTCAGGTAGTGTAAATCAGCATAGCTCTGCTGGAACAAATTCAAGCTTCTGAAACGAAAGTGCACGGAGGTTTCTTCCCCTGCGAACCTCCAGAAATGTTTCTGTGGTGCCTGTTCTTTCCGAAAGAGAACTAAAACCGACAGTGGTCCAATTCCCTCCTGCAGCAGGGAAATACAGACCATTAGCTAACGTTAAGAAACTGCTTAGATCTGTCCCTTTTAACAAGGTTATTTGGAAACTGATCTTTTGCCCTGCCAATAGATCCAGATCTCGCGAGCTCACAGACATAGCAAAGACGAAGCTGCTGGGGGTACGAGGATGAGGGAAAACTCAGGGGAAGGGAGGATGGGGAGAGGAGACCATGCCAACTGAAACCCTTTGCGGTAGATATTAATTCGCTCTTGCTATCAAAGCTGCTTGCTCACTTTGGAGGACAACCAGTTGCTTTCTAATTGTCTGAAAGTAACCCCCAATACCGTGAGATAACATTTTTCTTCCCGCTCCCGCTCTCAGCTGCCGCGGTTCCCCCAGGCCGTTCTCTCGCAGCCGGCGCTCGGGCCAGAAGGCCATCTCCCCTGCACTGTTGCGATGTGTTTCCAACCCAGCCCTGCTGCTTATCCACTTTGCACTTTGCTTATCTGCTGCTTGGAACACACACAAAAAAAGCCCTTACGGCCTCCAAGCCAAGCCCCCGCAGGGCACGCATCCCTCCGGACGGCATCTCCAGGGGCAGAAAGTCCTGCCGAAATCCCATGGGCTCACCCACACCCACACCCACACCCTTGGGATGCTGCTTAAATCACTGCAGAGATGCTATATTTGCACTAAATACACTGGATTAGCAGCTCTGACCATCCCGGAGCTGCCCTGAATAGGGATCACGGTGTGTCCTTCGCACAGACAGCGGAAGAGCAGCAGGGATGGGCACGTTATGCTGGGAAGGACTGAATTGGGCTGGGAAAAGTCGATAGAAACTGAACTTCTCGGATGTTTCTTTGGGAAAATGTTTGTGTCATAGCTACTTCCCCCCCCCCCCCCCCGCTCATGGTTTACAACCAGTAAAAGATCCTTGTTGCTTCAACACCCAACTGCTCATACTTAACTTTGCTGGTATAAAGCAAGTCCAGTGCAAATAGTCGCTATTTTTGTACATATTTTTTGATACTATTTTATCTGATGTGCATTGTCCTTTGGAATAAAGAGCGCAGAGTCTTTATTAAAAACAAGCTGCCTCTGTGGGTTTTTTCCCGGGTTTGGATTTTCTTTTAATCCCTGTTTCTGCCACGAAATGATCACGGCTGTCCCGCCAGCGCCGGCTGCTCACACAGACGCCTGTTGCAGACACAGCACTCGGGGGAGTTTTGTGTAATGAATTGTCACAAGCGCCAGCTCACAAGGTTTTGCAGGTGGAAAATCACCGTTCATCACTATTTCTAGGTGCTCAGCACCAAACGCTGCTCCATCACTCCTCCGGGCAGGTATAGAGTGCCACTGAGCATCCTTCTAATCCCATTTACTGTCCAATACGCATGAAACAGGTGACTGTTTCCCAAAAGGAAGAGCTCATATAGTGAAGTACTTCCTTTATCCTCCCCAAATTACTTGTAATCCCACACTTTAAGCACAATCCCAGTGGCCTCCGGAGTTTTGCACTACAAGCACTGGGTCCCAGTTTTTGTTTCTTCCCCTGCCTTCCAGTCCTGCAACCACGTCAGTGCAATCAGGGGCAGCCTTGGGCTCCGTGGGACCCGAAGAAGGAGAAGAATTCATCCTGGGAGCTGTAGGCGTGAATGTTTCCCCCTCGTACAGAGGCGGAGAGGGACCGACCTTGGGTCCCAGCCTGCCCGTGCGCACGCTCCCTCCCCTCTGCTGTTGGCAGCAGCAACTTTTCCCGAATGGAAAGCAAGCTGCAAGAACTACCATTACTCCCAGCTTAATTTTGTATTCTAGTAGTTTTAAAAGGGGAAAAAAAAAAAACCACCAAAGCAGGCATCAAGACTGCAAAATGAGATCTCAGGGGAGCCCCTATTGCCGTAGGAGGCTGGTGCTGGATCCTCACCGGCCAAATCCTCAGGCAGACGCAGCTCGCCAGGCTCCGCCGCCTTCACCCGGTGGTTTCGTGGAAGGGAACAACAGCTCCCGTACGTGGGTGACCGTTTGTCACCGGCAGTGACAAGCAGCGGTCCCTGCAGCCAGGGCTGGAAGTCGGGTCTCCTCCTCCTGCACTAATCCTGCCAGCAGCGTGGTCCTGCTTACAGGATCTGCCTTGTTCGTAACCCGGACCAAAAAGTCGTTGCACACCAAAGTTTGCTGCAATACAGGCACAGTAAAGTGCAGGGTTTTTGCAGCGTGGGCATCTGCCAAAGCAGGTTGTGGGTCCAACCTCGGTGCCAGCTGGAGGCAGGGATGCAGGCAGCAGCGCCGGCTCCTTCGCAGCCTCTGCCGTGGGGAAACACCTCGGCCGACTCACCCCTGCCACGAGCGCTGCCCTCCTCCTCCCCTTCCCAACCCTTGCAACCCCCAAGTGGTTTCTTTATGGACAGAAGATAGACTTCCAGTTGGGTTTTTTTTCTTTTTTATTTTTTTCAAGTACAAAGCACCAGGACAAAAAAAAAGGGCTGTACCGTTTGGATAACCAAATTATCCGCGAGTGTTAAAGCATTCATCACAACAAGGGAATGACACGGCAGGCTTTCCGGGTGATAAATATCCCCTTGATTAATACAGAAAAGAAAAATCCCACCTTAACTATGGAGACTGGAGTTTTAATCAGCCTTAACGAAGCAGAACTCCTGTTTGTACGCAGTTAGAAACAGAAAGCATCATTTAATATCTGTCAATTAGTGTCACGCTCCGCCGCTAACATATCCATCAAGATTAAACAGTGTCTAATGCTGACACAACATTCACACTTGTTTGTGCCAAATCATTCATTTAAAGTTAAAAAAAAAAAAGAAGAAAAAGAAAAAAGGCTGCCTTTGGATAATGTAACTGTTGACTAACATTTGCATGCAATAAACCACATACTTGGCAAGGACTCGCAGGACTGGAGCCAAGAAAAATCTTCAGCTTGACCTACACAACATTTGCAAACCAGAGCAGTGGGAACAAGTTCGCCAGACGGAGCTAAATAGGGGATGGAAAATGCAAGGACACCCCAAGTGCCAGGCTGTACGAGACCAGTGTTTCCCCCAGTTTTGGTACCCAGTTATCACAAAGATGCTTCGGAGGGAAGCGCAGAAAACCTTTCAGCAATGAGCACTAGGATGCGTCTTTTGGGATGGGTGGATGCTCCCCAAGGAGCGAGGCACGCTGAGCCATAAAGCGCAAGGATTTAGAGCTCTTAAAAACCCTTGAGGACTTTCAATATTTACTATTCCTATTCTGGATGCTCTTATCCACACAAACACTTCATCTCTTTCTAACCCAGCTAGTGCTTCGGCGGCAAGGCCGTCCAGCGGCAGGGAGTCCCGCAGCCCATTTCGAGGTGCTGGACCACCGGGTGCTCCCTCCCGCCTTGAGCCATCCCGGCAGCAGCGATGCCGAAGAGGGGTCAGGGAAGCAGGGGAGAAGCCGAGTGGCACAGTCATCGAGGCAGATTTTCACCACGATGGACAGCCGATGGGGAAAGAAAAGGAAAAGCGGAAAGAAAAGGAAAGGGGGGAAAAAAAAGAAAAGAAAAAAGTACTTTGGAGATGTAGCAAAATGCAGCTTTCCAGATTGGCGTTCCCATGGGAAACTCCTTCACTGCCTCTCACAAAAATCCAAGGCGCATTCCTCCTCTTTCTTCTGTTATGGTCTGGGCACCATTTATTAAGAACAGCCGAAGGCGGAGAGAAATCCACAGCGAATAGCCCTGGAAGTGCTTCCAAAGCCGTCTGCCTGCGGTAATTTATGGCGGCCCACTCGCAGAAGGGAAAGTCGAGAGATAAGACAAGTATTTTTACAGGAAAAAGAGTTAGGAGCAAAGCATATATGGGTGGGTTTTGTGTTGAAATGCTCTGGTCTTGGAAGAAAAAGGAAACGGGGCAAAGAAAAAGGATTTTGGAGTCAGGTACCGGGTGTCTGAGCAGATGGACTCCGGCTCGTTGCTTTGTCTCCCAGCCCAAAATAAGAAAATGGGGGGGGAGAGAAGAGGGCCACCACGGCTGTCACCCGTGGCCACCTCGCCGCAGCCTCGCTGGGGCCCCCCCGGCGATGCCCTTCCTGGGGCAGGGGGGAGAGGCGTAGGAGGGAGCTGCAGCGTCTGGGCTCTGCCTCCAGCCCCGCTGCACGGGGGAGTCGGCCGTTCCCTCTGCTCAGAAAGCTGGCAGGGAGAGCAAGGACGTAAGGGAGGCTCCGGCTGTGGCGGGACATTCCCAGCGGCCGGTGCCGCAGCAGGGAGGGGGATCTCTGCAGAGTCAGCGGGGGAGGATGCTCACGGTGCTGTAGCTGTTGGTTTTGCCCAATTCTGTTCCCGCTTTGGGCTTTTTCCAGCGCTAGGGTTTGGGTTTCTAAGAGATATCAGCCACACGTGGTCTCCCCAGCTCTTCTTTTCATCCAGAGCCTTTTGGGGCAACCAGATTTCCAGAAAAGCAGGGGTTTTTTTCAGACTCGAGGTGGTATAACCTCAGAGCCAGGTCAGTCTCCCCTTGGCCACGCACAGCCCCGTCGAGCCCCGCGTGCCCAGCCTGAGCCTCCCAGGGAGATAGTCCCAGCTTTTAAGATTGAGTTTCCAACGCAATATGATTTTACATCCTCTTTGCCTAACAGTTTGCATTGCCTGAGCCTGGCGAGGCTGGATGAGGGCTCTCAGCAGTGACAGCGCAAAGGAGGAGAGAGGGACCCCGTTCGGAAGAGCCTGTGTTACCGAGAGGAGGTAAAAGCAGGGGTATCGACTATTCGGCAAAGCCTCCCACGGTACTTTTCCACCGGCCGGTGAATCTCCCAGCCTAGGTGGCACAACGGGGTCCTACTCGTGCCGCACCGGAAAGCGAAGGGATTAGCACAAGTCCCTCTGCAAACAGAGCTTGGGTGGGGGCACCCAGGGCTCCTTGCCACTCCCCTGAGAATGAATTAACCGGGAAAAAGCACTGGCCGAGCTCTAGCGAAGCAATTATTCATTTGCAACCACCACTTTCTCATGGGGGATGGCAGCGCCCGGGCTTCTGGGGTGGAGATTTGCAGGATTTACACAGCACAGAGTAACTCTGGGGTACACCCAGAACGACTTCCTCTGCAGAAGGATGTCCAAATGCTTTACAAACATCGTCCCAACGGCTGTGCCGCTCGGTCGGGGCCAGGGCAAAGCTCCCTCCCCAGCCTGGGTGCAGGGCTGGGGCTGTCGGAGGAGCGAGCAGCCCAGAGGCTGCAGCAAATGCCGGATGTTCCCCTCAAACTTGTGCAGTTGTTTTCCGCCCCAGCCGGGTCCGAAGCAAGTAGAACGTGGGCTCCCTTTGTACCAGCTAGATAATATTAATCCTTTTTCTAGACTCTGAGTGCTGCGGCGGCTGGGAGCTCTGCCAGCGTCTATCGGATTTGTTTGCTGCTAGGTATTGTCACGTACGAGGCGGGGTGATGCAGATTGCTCAGCTCCCAGGCAAGTTTCCATGATGAAAGCGAGTTTTTCCCAAATACCAGTGTTTTAGTCCGGATATCCATGCTGTTCTCCAGTGAGTAGCTACCTGCACCAACTTTTTCCCCTAGAATGGTACTTCTTCATTACAGATTTTATCCTTCAGCCCTTTAAAGAAAGAGGGAACGGAGATAATCTAGAGGTTAGCACCAATCCTGCACTGCTCCTGCAGCAGGTCCCCAGGAAGCCCCAAGCTTCCATATCAAACCACCCTGGGGGCTCGGTTCCCTGCTTCCCAGAAACATGATGTATTTGATGGCAGGAGCATGAAGAGGTACGGAATCCAGAATGATTCGGGTTGTTTCCCCTCTCAATTCGAGAGCCAGCCACTCAGCCTAATTAAACGAGGAGATGGCGACGGTCACCACTAAAGCCAGCAGCAAAACTTCCCAGACCCAAGACTGCACCCCAAAGCCACAGCCTTGTCTCCATCAGCACAGGCAACGTGGAAACACGGGGGGGTTTCACGCCAGCTAATAGGCAAATGGAGAATTTTAGGGCAAAAATCCTGAAGCGGGACCTGGGGACCCTTCAAGATGCCTTTGCAAGATCCGACTCAACGCAAGGCAGCCCCGCGCCGGGGCACCAGATCGCAAGCAGAGTACCAGGGCAGCGTCTATTCCAGGGTCTGGAGCTCTCAGGCTCCAGAAGAGGGACCAAGGAACTAATCGTATTTGTGACACCAAGACGTACTCAATTTTCACCCAGATTTTGCGATCGGCAAGATTTGCTCTCCGCAGCTTTCCCACAGTCTCCCCATTCCCAGCCCAAACGACCTCTGGGTATTATTTAGCAAACGACCAATATTTCACCCCTCCCTGCCAAACGGCTTTTTGCTGGGTATGGATGGCACATCAACCCTCCTCATCCTCTATTTGCACCGGTGAAAGGAGGAATTACTGCAGTATTTATGTACCACACTCTCTTTCACCAGGAGACCGTTCATCTCCTCTGCAAAACAGCCCCGGGGGCACCGATCGCTGCACGCTTCTTGTACCACTCACTAAGAACACAGCGGGGAAAGCTTTAAAGCAAATAAAATAATAGAAACTTTTAAATGAAGGTGATGAATGTACTTGGAGGATCTGATTGATCAGTGGTTGTGTCTGGGCTGTGCCGGTTTTTGCGAGACCTGCGTCTCTGAGCAGTTTTTGGAGGGTTCGGTTTCCTCCAGGCGATGACAAACAGAGTTTTGCTGTGCAAATCGTAGCAGGTGAAAAAGAAAACAGAGAGAAAGCCCGGCTTTCCTCCTCCCACCAAAATGACTGATCTTGGGGCCTCTGCGCTGGCAGCAAAACAGGCGGTAAGGAAAGCAAAGGTGAGGATGCTGCACCGGGGAGGTATATTGCATTTTGGGGGCAGGGGACCTGCTTAATTCCAGGACTAAAAGGCTCGTGGCCCCAAATTGGCAATATTTGGGGCTGGGATTACACTCGCCGCCTCCACAGCCGTCTGCAGCCGGGGCTTGGCCGTGCTGCAATGCTCCATGACAGATTTACACCTGCAGAGCCCAGCAGAAAACACTTACCTGTTCTACAAACGGATGCGTTGTCTTTTAAAAGGAATTAAATCTTGTGGATAAATGCAAATGTTTTTATTCCCTTTGTGGACAATTGTGGCAGAATAAGATAGCGGGTTAAGGTGTGGCCGGAAAACCTTTCAGTCTGTGGGCTGCATCTTGTCATCCAAGGTAAACACGCAGCTTAATGAAATTTCAAGAGGGAAAAGGTGAGATATTTGCCTTTATGTTCATTACTTTCTAAAGCAGAAACAATATTTGAAGAGAAACAAAGAGTCAGGCAAACTAGATAATAATCATATACGGCGAACAAACACAGCCTAGATCCTGGATTAATCAAACGACTTAAATAAAAACCCAAACGCCGGGGCTTTGGCGGCGCAGGGGAGAGCACCCGCGTCCCACGGGGCACGTAGCCCTTGCACCCATTGCTGTCCCTAACATCTCTGCCAGCAGGTCCCCCCGGATGGCATCCCCAGACACTGTCCCGGGGATGTGGCCATCGCCACCACCACCGTGCACGCGTCCCGGGGAGCATTTGTCCCCCGGCATCCCGCTGTACTCACGACTGATGTTCAGGGCGCACCTTCCACCCTCCGGCAAAGCCCTTGGTTGCTATTTCTCCTTTCACCCATGCAAGCATTGAGATATTACAGTTGCCATTTAATTTTTTTCCCCTCTTCTGCTTGTCTTGTATACTTATAGACCCCTAGGAAAGATACCAGTTGGGAAGTTGATAAAACACGGACTGCACAGTAGAAGGGAATTTATTTGTCGGTACCAACCCAAGAGTTCAATATACGAACAAGTGCCGAACACAGCAAAGCGAACGCCCGCCGCCCTGTAGATCTTCGCTGCAGGAAATCCTGCGCGTTTAAGGAGTTGCTACGGTCTACTGGATAAATAAGACTCATTAAAAAAATACCCTCAAAAGATAATTACACAATAACCTGTGCTGGTTCCAAAGAAACCATTAGTGTCAGTTAGAAAATCGGATGCGTTCCCAGGGCAAAATGCCACCCCAGCCCGGAGGGAGACGGGGACATCGGGGTGTCACAGCTCTTGGCAAGTGCCACACGCCCACAGGTGGCACCTCCAGCAGCTCATTCCTCCTCCTGGGGAGCCATCCCGAAAGTGTGGAGGGGATGGAGGAGCCGGGGCGATGCCCTTGGGCTTTGCTTGCTCCTCCGCGTCCCGCTGCGGCTCTCGGTACCCCCCCTGCCCCACAGACGTGTCCCCGCCTGCCCGGCTGCAGGAATTCTCCATTTCCACTTAACGGCCATCAACGAGCCAGGCAGATGCCAGAGGTTTAAAGCAGAAAGGAGGGAGAAGAGATAACCATCGACATAAAGCTTCGCAGAGGTCCTTCAGCCTTTCTAGTAATCTCAGCCAGCTTCTCCATCCAGGGAAGAATCATCCCCTTCTCCCAACCGCAGCCTTTTCCTGCTGGGAAAACCGGGGCTCAGCCCACGTGTTCCCAGCTCTGCAGCCACCCCCCGCTTTCCTAACGAACACTATCTCTTCATTTCCCTCAATAACCAGCCGAATTTTCCATCATTATTTGCAGCACCAGTAGGACACAGCACAAAATAAGCATTTAATGAAGTCAGACAACTTTTAGGCAAACCAAAACCAGCAAAAACATAGGAAAAGTTTAAATTACTCACCAGGCAAACGGAGGGAGAGCAGCCTGAAGTCCTTGGGGATGTCGGGGCCGAAGGGCTGCAGCCACATCTCCCTCTCGGGCAGGTGAGGAAAGCTTCTCCCAGGGCATCTTGCAAGGGCACGGAGTGTCTTTTCATGGGTTTTTAGTTTTCCTGGGTGTTTTTCCTTTATTTCGGTAGACTTAATTCAGAGCTTTGATAGCCTTGAGTAATTCAGGGGTAAAACTCCCTTAGTCCCCCCGGTTCTAATGGGGAAGACATGGATGGACAGGAATAGGTGTTAGCAGCAATTTAGCTGCAAGTTTAATCATGTAATTCTTGTCCCCTGCAACCACAGATCACCCCAGCACAACAATTCCCTCCCGTGCAGACACATATTAGGGGCATTTCTCACTTCTTGGGGAATTACTGAGAGTAAGATGGAGCTGAATAGTGACCATGATAAAGAGAAATGTAGGGGTCCTCACCAGCCCTCATATAAAAACAGTATTTAGTGTTTAAGAGGTACGCATGAAGTGTGTTACCGTATCTCACCTTTCTGGACTACACACGTTTACTACACAGGGGAAAGGGGGGGTTAAATATTTACTCTACAATGCAAACAGAAATATAAACCTGTCAAAACCATTTTGCTGAGGATAAATAGCACTTTATCTTTCGATCTCATCTCTTAAGCTCATCAGCCAGGCGAGGCAGCCTGCTCTCCACCCCAGCACATCGACGGTCCGTTGCACCTACTTGATTTTTCACTGACAGTAAAAAAAAAAAAAAAAAAAAAAAAAAAAAAACCCAAGGAAAAGAGAAATGCCAGAGTAGGTGAGACAAGGAAAGTCCTTTTTCCTTTGGGGTGGACCAAGGACAGCAGCATCTTGCCGCTGCTTCCCTTTGCGGCCAGCCTTGACTGCCCAGGTTTGCTGCTAAAGCCTGTAATTATCATTATTCCCAGCCCTTTGCCAGCCCAGGAGGGGCTGGGACAGAATTGCTGGCTGGCTGCATCCCAACAAAAGTTCACCTTTAGGATTTTGGGTGCATCTCTTAATTGCTGCGCTGGGAACCCGCCAAAATCTATTCCTCCTGTATCACTGGAAGGTGCACGCCCTGGGGATCAGCATCTATTCCAAACCTGTCCTTTTCTAAGCAAAACTGATGGGAAACAAATTGCGCTCCATCCCCTTCTCGAAATTACACGAGGCTGCTCCCAAAATAATGTTTCAGATCCAGCTCCAGCTCTTAAAGCTGGAGATTTACAGCAAGAAGTTTCAGACTCTTCTTTTTAAAGCAGAGATACACAGTGGTTGGGAAGCTGAAATGTTATTTTAAGACAACCTGGTTTTCACGCTAGATTCAGAACGAGGACCATGCAGGTTCTGCCAGGTTTCTTAGAGGTGAAAAGGAGGAAAAGGAACTGCAAGAACCCCAAATCCTCCTGACAGCGTCGGAAAAATTCAAATTTAGAAATAAGGTATGGTGGACTTCGGATAGACCAACCTTTGGCCCAAAAAAAACCCCACCACCACCACCAAAAGAGGTGAGGAATTCCTTCTGCTTACACGCATGTCCAAGCATTAGCAAAGTCCGGGGTACAAAACAGGCTGCTCGGGCCCCCCCCGCCCCGCAGCACAGCGATCCCCCCCCAGCAATGCCGCTTTGCTCGCAGAGCCCCCAAACTCCCGCAGCAGCGACAGCAAATAACACCGGTGATTTATCACTGGGACCAGACCAGGGCAAAGCTACCTGCGTCAGGCACGAAGCTGGGAATGAAAATCCCCACGCGGAGCCAGAAACATTTTCCACCCGGAGCTGAAACTGTCGCTCCGCGCTGGAGATTTCATAATTGAAACGGTTTGGTTAAGGCTCACTTTTTTTCCGGTAAAGCCCACCCTGGCCAAGCCCTGGGGGTCTCATTGGCCCTGGGGACAGCTTAGTTGCAGCTCAGGAGCTCCCATTTAACCTGATGCTGCCCAGCCCAGCTTTAAGGGAAGCATTCCTCCCCCAGCACCAGCGCCGTGCAGAACCCATACCACCGAATGGGTCTTTTCCTTTTTATTGAAGGCAAAGGTAAGATCTAAAGCAGCTTAGCGTCTTCTGGGTTCGTCCCTTCAAATGATGCAGCAAATATTATTGAGACCTCAGCAAACAAGCAGCTCCCCCAGGGCCTTCACCCCATGCACTTTCTTCTAGGAGGGGGAAGAAATTCCAATTTGGGGATTTGCTTTGCTGCTGAACAAGCCACAGTCTGTGGCTTTGCTTTGCAAATCTCAAAAAGCCAATTCATTGCCAAGAGGAGCGCGTTTCAAAACGCTTCAGCGGCTCCTAGAGGAGCACAAGCCCATGATAGAGATGTCAGCTCCTGCCAGGCTGCAAAACCCCTCCCAGAAGTATTTTCTTCCTCCAGCGTAATGACGAAGGGCTTTATCTGACTCAGATGGTGAGGTGCTGAGCCTGCCAAGTGTGCAGGCAACACTAGAAGGCACCATTCCTCCAGAGATCAGCCTGCCCGGCCACCACCGACACCCTCCTGCCACTCAGCCCCAGCTGGAGCCCAATGCCCCAGTACACAGCTAAGGAAAGCCACAAGCATGAGCCTAAAAGGACAAAAATCAGAATATTTTATTTCCTTGAGCTCCAGTGATACAACTGTAGCAGCATTTTGCAAATGAACTCCTGCATTGTAAAATACACATTTAAGGAAATGCATTAAATTCCAAGGCAGGCAAAAAAAAAAAATAAAACTTAAGAACTGCAGACAAAGTTACTCATCCTCCCCCTTAAATAATATGTGCGTTTGTTGCAGACAAAGCAGCAGTACATGTTTCACATACCAGGTTAAAATAAAACTTCAGACTCGCAGCAAAACTTTCAAATGCAAACCTAGAAGAGACGAGGAGCAATGGCTTTGGTGAAGGGGCTTTCACCTGGGGATCCAGCATTACATACAGCAGGAAACATTTTAAACACATAAGAGACCTCTGCAGTTATTAGACCGACTGGGCACGTTCCCAGTAGCAGAATGGGAAGTCTGGTTTTATCAGATACCCGAGCAAGCTGCAAAGAGGTCTATAAACGTACAAGTGCTCCTCACCCACTCTCAGCTCGAGGCAGAGCAAGTTCCCAAGAAAACCTGGCTGCTAATTATTTGTGCTCAACACTCAGGAGGTTCCATGTCGGTTGCTGGCCAGAGCATGTCTGGGGATGCCACCTCCCCCTCCGAGGAGGATGCTCAGCTGGCCAAAGCCACAACCGCCCTCCCAATCGCTCCCCAGCCACGGGGCTCTGCCCCTGGGCAAGTCCAGCCCTCGTGTCCCAGCTACTCACAGGTTACTCCAAACGGGAGGTGAAGTTCTCCCAGAATAGCCAAGATGAAGTCAGAAATATTAAAGCTAAGCAGCCAGAGGAAGAGGATGATGCACTGGGGACCGCTTGCCAAGTATGACTCCTAGCTACTGAAGTCACACTGAAAGCTGTCGCCTTCCACATTATGCTACAGTTTGCCTCTTTTAATATTAAAGTGACCCAAAATTTTCAGCTAAGTGTTTATGCCCATCTCCGATGGAAATACTTTGTGCAGTTCTGGTTCCTGTTAGTGACTCTCCAGTTTCTAAAGTCAATAGAAGAAGACATCCAAGGCTAACAGACAGCTCAAAGACCTCCAGCCTCGAGGATCTCCGCGTGCAGAGAGAGCCGAGGGCTTTCTCCAGCTGCACCACCGAGACCAACGGCCTCAAGCTTACAGTTTTTACACTTTAAGACACAGGGTGCATTTGACACAGTGATTCGTTCAGTTTAAGTGACAAAAAGGCATCGAGAAGCTCATTTCATCATTACCAGCGGTACAAGGTTAGTTTACACAAGGCACACGCAACACCACCCAGAGAGGTGCTCTTTGATTTACCTTCTCCAAATAACGGAGCAAAAAAGAGTAGCTCTGCTTAGTGTCATCCTACGCAAGGCTGACGGGACACCTCCAGTGACACATGCCAGCCCAGAAGGTGCCCATCGCGTTGCAGCTCCCCTGCAGACCCCCCCAGTGCCCACAGCAAGCCGAAGCCACATCTCCACGGCAGAGCACGAGCTGCCCCATGCACAGCGGTAAAGAGACGGTGCCAGCTCGAGACATCAGCTGCTGCTGGCAGGGCAAGTGCCAGGGAGGATGGAGATTCGCCAGTTGGTGTCCTGCAACTTATATTTACACATCCAGGCCCCTAAAACCCCTCATTAGCTACTGATGACCCAAGTAAGTGGCTAAAGGATGCATTTTGGTCTGGAAGAGCCATTCGCAGGAGGAGCAGGGCACGCAGCAAGGCTGCCACCCTTCCCAAGCAGGCACAGCTTTGCTGGCCACTGCAAAACTCGGCATCCCGCAGCAGCAAAACCAAACCCGCAGCACAAGGAACCTCTCTAGGTTGGTTTTTTCCCCTCCCCAACGGAGATGAGCAGCAGCTTCTTGTCAGACATGGGCTGGGAGGTGGCTTCGGTTCTGCAGGGAAGACTTCCCCAAGGCATTCGCTGCCTGCTGCTGGTTTGGTGCTGCCAGGATGCGACCCAGTAGCCGAACTGTAAACAGAAGCTCCGGTCCGCCCCAGGGAGCAGAGCAGCTCCGTGCACCCAGCTTCAATCCCCCCAGCTATCAGGATGTGCACGGTTGCTCCTGTAAGCAGGATCAGGGCCTTAGTGAAAAAGAAGTATGAATAAATTAAGGGAGGATGAAGGCTGTTCAGCTATCACACACCATAAAAATGTACCTTTAAAAAAAAAAAGTGTTTGCAAAAAAATACTATTCTTTAAAATCTACATTTTTCAAGAGTCTTTGTAAAAAATGGAATTGCTCCTTTCCCCCTTTTCGCCACAAAGTGACCAGGTATTTTAGGGTGCCCCTCCCTTGGTGTCCTACAGTTTCCCAAAGCGGTGTCCCCATTCCTTCTTCCCCCCATCCCAGCAAGTCTCAAGGGGCTACCAAGTACCTTGACACCCACACAAGAATCCGGGCCACCATTTGGGGGCTAAATGCTGTATAATTAAAGCCAATCTGGCTATAAAAATAAATGCTTTTTTGTGTCTTCCTTACACAGGATGGAAGAATTTAGCCCTTTTTAAACAGCTCAGCATCTAGCTGTCATAGTATTTAAAAAACAACCCAAACGCCTACATAGAAAAATAAAGGATAAACATTATCCATCTATTTTATATTTATATAAAAAGTAAGTTCTGTGACAGGATATTTTGCTTCTTTGCTGTATAAAAAAAACCAGCCTAGGCTGTATAACCTAAGCTTTCTGGTGAGGAGTAAATTACATCTTCAAACTTATTCAGAGAAAAATATCAGTTAGCAGTTTCCCTTCTCCAAAATAAAGTTATTAAATATATATATTATTATAAGTCTTTATAAACTATTTCATGTTTAAGCAAGGAGGGGAACATGTGACTGAGGACCACTTTAATCCCCGGGGAGGGAGAAGTGGACGTCAGCTGTGAATCCACCAGAAACCTGGCATGTTCCTTAGCAGAGACCCAGAGCTGGCTGGCTTGCAGGCACACACAGACACGCACAGAGGGGACACGGAGGCTTGCATTCACTCTCGCCAAGTCCTTCACAAGGATGTTCTTTTTTCCAGCTGGTGCTTTGTGAGAAAATACTTGAAGAATTCATACACCGACCAGGCGATGGCTGTGGAAGGCATCTGGTAAATGACACGTGCCTGCACCCCTCTGAAATACCCCGAAATGCCCCCCAGCTGATAGACAGTCTTGAAGGCGTTCACCATGCCCGAGAGATGTCCGCTGATGTTCACAGAGCTCAAGGCCATGTTCTCTTGGGTGTTGAGCAGGGTCTTGCAGACATCCAGAGGAGTGGTGGCAGCGGCGGCCACAGCCCCCGCGATGGCACCGGAGACGATGTGGGACCGAGGGTTATACTCCCGGCGCGGGTTGATCTGCTCCTGCATGAATTCGTAGGTGATGAAGTGAATGGCCTGGAAGGGCACGTTCATGGTGAGCTGGGTGGTGTAGCTGCGGTAGAAGGCACCAAACCCCTCCGTCTTCTGCACTGTCCTTATGCATGCCAGGACGGACTTGTAGGGGGAGTTGAACATCTGCATCCGCTGCTTCACCACTGGTCCAGGCGACAGCCACAGGGGGTAAAGGCAGGGCAGACAGCACCAGGCAGGACAGATGCAGGGAGATAAAGACTTATTAGCCAAGGCACATCTTTCCTGGTCACCACAACACCCAGACTGAACCCTGCTCCAAGTCCCAACCATCCAGACCCAACCTCCCCTTCCAAGTCCAAACTGCTAGGACACAAACCAGGCATTTCTGTAGCAATGAGCTCTTTATCGACAGACTTTTACCAAAAGATTGCATACATCCTCCGCTTCCACCAGCCGACCCAGCGGCCCCCAAAAAACTCAATGCAACAAGTGAGGGAAGCAGGTCAGAGCTCAGCCCCGGTTCAGCAGCTCTCCACTTCCATGCGCTAATCCACTCCTCTCCTCGAGCTTAATTAAGGAACTTTTACTTCTAGCTAGAAAGGCATTAAAACACGCTGATAAGGACCCTCAGGTGCATCTGTGAGGATGCAGAGCTGTTGCACAGAAACACTGCCATACCAAGAGGAGAAGGGCAGAAAGGTGATTAAATAACTGTACGTCACCCGGGAAGCGTGACAGACCTCGCCTACAGTCCCACGTCCTGAACTGGAACAACTTCCATTGACTTAAGCAAAAGGCCAATTAATTTAATTCATTTAATCAGGATATGATTAAAAGGATTTTAAACACTAGAGACATTTTTTTCCTTCAGAAAAACCTGACTTCGGGCCAACTCAGAAGTACTGTACATTAACACTGAATAGCTGGCAGTCCAGCGAATTTTCTTGATTTTAGCTGCATTTTATTGTTAGTCCTCAATGCCAGACTCTACCTACCCGGGAAGGCTATGCAACGGTCCCACCAGCTCCTGCACTTGGCTAACAACATGCCTGAGCTCAGTTTTGCTTGGGTGGTCCAAAGCTTCAGAAAAGCCACCACCGCTTCAGTAAAGACGCACTAGCAGAGTAGGAACAGCATCGTGTTCGTAAAGGTGACACCAGCCTTCCTGGCAAGTCACGATACACCACACAGATGCTGTGCAACCCCTCGGCCAGCGAGGTAAAACAGCCAGGCAGAATTTTTCCCTTTACACTGGCCTGTCTGAGCTTATTCAAAGCTGGGCAGAGTCACTAAAGCAAAGGGCTTAAGCTGCTGAGATGGCGCAGGGTGTCCTCAGCGCCTTCCCGGGCTAACGGGGTGCAGCACTTCCCCATAGCACAGGGCATTACCTTCAGCGGGGTTCATCACTGCGTCGTGGAGTAGCGTGGCCACGCTCCCAGCTATACCTGCAAGACACAAGAGCATCCTTCAACAACAACAACAACAACAACAACAAAGATTCAGAAGCCAGGGGCTTGCTCGGGCACTGCCATCCGCGGCGGCAGCAGCCGATGTCGCAGGCAGCCCCCACACCACCAAGCACCCGGGTACGGCTGCCTGGGGAGCTGCAGCCCAGCTCCACGGCGAGCCCAAGGAAGCACCCAGCAACACAACTCGTTCCCAGTGCAGAAAAGCCCAGCCCGAGCAGCTTGACAGAAACCAGGATCCGCTCACAGGATCGCAGCCGCCACCTTTGCTGCTCCCTACAACTCGTGTAAGGCTTTGCCTGCGCAAGACACCACCGGCTTCACTCAGCCTGCGCTGGACTGAGAAGTGAGCAATGTTTAGAACTGGCTCAGCGCATCCATAATTAGGCATTTTCATCCGTTTACTCAGTCTTGTTTTAAACACTAATTGCACAGATTCTGCAAACATCCAGCCAGCCATTAACGATTCTGCAGTTGGCTCTAGGATGGGCCTCTCAAGCCACACCTTCTCCTTTGATGTAGGTTTCCATCTCAAATTCTCTCTTGCCCAAATGACTTTCGGTCATTTCTCATTAACGCAGCGCTTCAGTTTTCCCGCTGGTACTGAAAGCCTGTAGCTACTTGAAAGGCAAACACAGGAAGCACATTACTAGCAAAAAGCAGCAAGCCAGAAAGATATTATATACCCTTAACTGAGCTGGTTGAGTCAAGTCAAGTGACTGCCATGGCAGATTCCTACCATCACGTCACGTCAAGGACCAGGCAGAAGTGTCTTCTGCACAAACCCTTTTGTAACACCCCTGGCTGCTCAATTAGAGGGTTTCTGCTGTTACAGAAGTATTGCTGGACCCAAAAGCAAAAGCATTCCTGGTAGAAGCAAAGTCTTTCACAAAGCATGCGAGCACACAGAGGATGCAGTGCGCTTTACCATGCTGGAGCTCCAAAGACACATGGAACAACCAGTACTGCAAAACTCAAGAGGTTTAGATGATGCCTTCAAACGAAGCCAGAAACAGCAGCCTGCAACTGCATCTGACCACTTCTTGTCCAATATATTGATTACTTGTACTAGAATAATTGGAGATTAAAGAGTAGTGCAGAAATCTAGATTAGACTAAGGCTTTGGAGGCTGCACAACCGTGCTGTCAGGGGTTTCTGGCCAGGAAGGGCTTCTCCACTCTGCTGCTGACAGCCAGCCCAGCCATCTCTACCCTCTGGAAGAGAGATCTACCAAGCAGTCAGCAGCCCTAAGACTGGGCGCAGCTTTCAGAGGAGCACGGTGACCAGCACGAAGCACTCGAGCAGAGGGCAGGTGCCACACTTGCCTACCTGACTTCCCCCCGCCTCTCCAGCACTCCCAAAGCGGGTGCCGAGACCTGCAAGCCCGGGGTTACGTTTGCATCTTGCACCCTCCCGTATGGGTGTTTAGAGTGTCAGTGGGAAGGCGGGCTGCCTGCAGCAGATCTTCCAGGAGCAGAGCACAGTGAAGGATGCCAGGCTAAGTGTGTGAAGCAAGCAAGGGACAGGCTGTTAACTGCAAGGGGATTTTTGTGCAAAAAACAAAAATACCATTGGCCAAGTGGCTGTTTCCTCCATGCTGGATAGTATCGCTTAGAGACTTTTTCATTTTTTCATAGCAGGCAAAGTACATTGCGTGGGCAGGGCCAGCCCCCAGCATGGTGACATTAATCCCACGTAAAGGCCTCCAGAAACCCTCTGTAAGGACAATCTTCTTCAGAGCTTCGTACACGGTCCTGTACTGGGCTTTGGGGTCCGGCTGCAAGCTCTGCATCCTTGTCTGCAACAAAGCAACACGAAGGGAGAGGCCTCAGTTACCCGTCTTTAATGCAACAAGCACAAGCCATAGAATTAAAGAGCTACAAGGCTTCCAAGATCATTAAAGGGGTCAATAATTTATTCCCTGGTTGCACCCGCGCTGGGGCCACGCCACTATTTATCCATGCTTTGCCTGCCAGGCCAGCGAGATTAACTCCACGCTCCCATTGCAACACCAAAACATTACGAGGCTACTTAGACAAGCGCTCAGCGGAGAGAACTGTAACCTCTGCTCTTGTTTATGCATGGAAAATACAGGGAATTAAGCGAGCGCAGTTGTTCAAAAGACTCGGTGAAGAAATACAGTTAGGTCTTTAATTGCCTCTTGCTTACAACACTCCCGGCTCTCTGCCCCAGCTTGTTCCTCCTGCAGTTGCTCAGCTGCTTTTGACACTTGGTGCGCAGAGTTAGCCCACTCAAATGGGAAACAGGTTTCCTAGAAGGGCAAGCTGAGAAAATGGGGTACCTAAAGTAACTCCCCCCCCCGCCCCGTAGAAGGAGAGACAGGTAAAGGCCACCCTGTTCTCCTGCACAGTGACCCAAGGAAGACCCAGTGAGCGACTACGTCCCCCAGCAGCCTGGAGAGCCCAGAGCCGCCCTGCACCCCATCTTCCCTCCCAGCTCCTGGTGCCCTGCAGCCACCAACTGCCTGAGCCAGGAGGTTTCATCTGCATCTTTGTTCAGCAGTCCTTGACGGGCTTTTCTTCCACAGATTTCTGAAGCCAGCTAAGCTTCTGGCATCCAACGCATCCTATTAAACTCACTCCCATCACTTAATTATGCACCATGGGAAAAATTACCTCTTAAGTTTGTTTCAGGCTTCTGCAGACTGATGCCATCACACACCAGCAGCGCTCAAAGCCCTCGCAGTGACGACGCCAACCTGCGATGGGTGTTTGCAGGGCACAGCCACCTCCCACCAGCGACGGGAGAGATGCTGGCAGGTCTTAAACCTCTACAAGCGTCCCGGCAAGACCGAGCAAATCTAGAGCATCAAGACGCAAAGGGCTCTGCTACTCCTGCTGAGCAGCCCGCAAGTCCTGCTGGTCTGCAACAGGGCTGGTACGCCCCATCAGACCGAAACCAGTCTGAAGGGATACAGCCTTTAGCGGCAGCCTCACGCCTTAAAACACAAACACAGAAGGCTCCTGGGAAAGGGCATAGCCACGGGAGACGAGCGTTCAGCAACCCGCAACAGGCTCCATCAAATTAATGCTCTTTTAAGGAGAAGCTTGCGAAGCGCAAGGAAGAGGTCACTCGGGTTTGACAGGAAGGGTGCTTTCCACCCCACGAGCTGGGGCACCCCGTCGTCAGAATAAAGTTTCCCCCAAACGATTCGGCAGCACACAGACACCCACGCTGCCCTCGCAGGCAAAGCGACACGAATGGCTCCATCCTCAGCTGAGATTCAACAGCCCTCGAAAAAGCAAGGATTGCCCATGCCACCTCCATGCTTCCTCACCAGGACACGGCCCTTCAAGCTTATCGATTCCCTTAATTAGCCAGGAGGCAATACTACAGCTAAGCTTTCAGCCAAGATTAAGCCCATAAAGATGCTTCAGGTTTGGACCTTTAATTCACCAAACCACTCTTAACTATTGGAAACTGAAGAGCGCTTTCACATTCACTTTCTGAGACCGAGGAAGAGATCAGAGCTGAATTCAGGACTTTAACCCAGTATAATGAAACCAAGCTATGAAAGCAGCAAAGCAATACATGAGGCTAAGCCAAACAAATTATTGCATTTGCAGTAAATATTCTAAAAAATTGCACAGGAATTACATTGGCAAAGCGGCTTAGTTCAGCAGCTAGCTGAATTTCAGACTTAAGCATCGGCCAGTGGTCATGACAAGGCATCACCCTACAACAGGGAATTTGGCGGCCTCAAGCAAAGCTTCCTGTTTCAGAGCACTAAATGCATTGTAACCTATGAACAGCGCTGGAAAGAAACCCAAAGGTTCAGAAGAATTCTCCTGTAAAGGCAGCAACGGCCCCAAATTATCTTGGAATTTAAAAAGGGGTTTTAAATCCGGCTCTCAGCCCTTGCTGAGCAGGCGTAAGGGTCTTGCAACCCCTCCACGGGTCTCTGCACCTTCCCGTCCCACAGATGTTTGTCAGGAGGGGCTGGGCAGGGGCTGGATTTCACGATGCCCCGGAGAAACTCCCAGCAGCCGCTCCGCCGTCAGCATGACTCAGCACGACCCACCGCTGCCGAGCTGGTCGCATCCAGCTGGGGTTTGGGGTTTTTTTGCTCTGCTAGTTTTAACTTGAAGGCATTGCTTCAGACTCCAGGACTGACCCCAGGAGATCTTGATCTCACCCCGGTCTATCGCTGGGATGCCTTCGAAGCAGCAGGTATAATTTAAGCACGCAGCAGCATCATCTCGTCAAAGGTAATCAGGGGTAAGTGCTCCTGTAAAGCAATAAACTATCAGCCTGGCATGTGCAAGACCAAAGCACGTGGTGCCGTGCTGTTGGGCACTAACCCCGAGTATCTCCACCCTGACTGAGGATCCAGTTGCTTTCACAGGAGAATGGATAAATATCAATTTTTCTTTTTCCGTTGATCACCTGAGCCACTCTAGAGGGGTTCAAAAGCTCATGCTGTACCCCAGAGTGGGTGGTAAGCGTCGGTTGTACCCACCTAATCCACGCACGCTGCAATTTGCATCACCACCAGCACAGCCAGGTCCGCAGGCTTGCACCTTTGACTAAAGCTGTGGACACAAACAGGACAAACAGCCCAAGGAGTAACCAAAACCAGGATCACAACCAGGATCACAACCAGTGTGGCTGCTGCAATGCAAAAGGCAAAGCTGAAAACAGGTTCAGCCCTGTTTCATCCAGGAGAAGTTTATCACGGTGTGAACGATGATGATTTGCTATGAGCTACGCAGTCCTTACCCCCTCCAGCTCCTGCCACCTATTTGAAGCCAGCAAGCTCCTCCAGGAGCCTCACCCCCCTGTTGTTCACCAGCCAAGAAATACTTCTCCACCTACTTAGATTAATCCTCATTGCATAAGGCAAGAGTGCACTGACAACCGCAAGCATCCTGGTAGTCCTGGTTTCAGCTTGGGCATAAGCAGCAACACCAAGAGTCACAGCTTCAGGTTCATGAGGTTACCTGCCGTTTGTGGAGCAGCACCATCTTTATGGACGCTGTTAGGGGGAGAGCACCCAGCCTTCCTGCGGCCAGGACAGGAATAGTCCAGGGTCGTTTTCTGTCTAGAATTGTTTTACTAACAAGAGTAAGGTCTCTAGTTCTGCATATTCTTGCAAAGGGTCACTGATTTGACATGCCACTGGACAAACAAGCTCAGATATCATTTGCCTTTGTTTTGTTTTTTCTGAACATGGCACGCTTTCTCAAAGTTCAGCCTGCACATTCATGTGACAGACAACCGCCCTGGTCTCCCCGCAGCTAACAAAAGACATGGAGAACACAGTATGCTTTTACCAGGAAATAAGCAGCATTTCATCAGCGACCGGGTCAGATCCTGCCGGCCAGAGAAGGCTTCGCTATTGCATGACCTATGCCATGGCTCAAGCTCTGAACTCCCTTTTCTTTTTCGCCAGGCTGTTTTTCAGCTAGAGCAGCTCCCCAGACAAGCAACACACTTGGTGCGGTACCCACCCGCGTCCGCAAAGGCCCATGGAGGGGAGCGTAGGGTCAGTCGAACAGGTTAGCCGTGACTTTCCAGCACCCCAACGCTATCAGCTGAAACAAGAGTAACTGCTCCTCCTGGACCTGTGTCGAGACGGGTGGATGCAGAACCTCCCACCACCAAACCCAAGCCAAGGCCAGCATCCCTAAGCCCAAAGTCTAAATAAACCCCAGTAAAACAGCTCACAGGAGGTCACCTGCCCTGCGGCCCTTAGTCATACACGTGTGCTTTCAAGACCTTAGTTACAAGCAGGGAAGCTCCAAAGCCTACTTGCACCAGGCAGGTCACCCACGGTTGACTGTCCTAGCTGGAGCCACTAAAGCACTCGCCCCATCCCTCCCAACAAGCCCCATCATACTTGTCCTCCTTTCCTTTCCACTCCCCTCTCCGGCATCGCAGATGTAGGCTAGATGTTTCTCCTACCCTTCACCGCAGGAGTTCCCATTACAGTACGGGACCTCCTGTACCCATTAGGAACCACGCACAGCCACAGCAAAGTCAACTTACAGACGTCTTGTTGTACCAACTTGGTTAGGAGCGGCTCAGGTTTTCATGGAGAAGGACTGCAACGTGGTTAGGGCTGGAGCAAGGACTTTTTGTCATTAGTGCAACTGCCATCCACTGCGAGGAAGGGAGCGTCAAGCCCAGCACATCTCCAGTTTCTCATCAAGCTGTCTCACATCAGCAATTAGTTCTCAGGTGTTCTTCACATCCTCAAGGCAGCTACTTTACCTGCCTTGGGAAACCAGCTCCAGCAGCCTTGCAGAAAAGCCACCAAATAACTTAAGCAAGAAGAGGAGGTTCCAGGGGGGTCCTCCAGAAACTCCCTTCTGCCACCATCACAAGAAGTCCTTGACATCCTGATGTCTAAAATTAATTTGGAGACTGATCAGGCTTGCCAGGACAGCTGTGTTTTCAGCAGCTAAAAAACAAAACAAGCCTAAGCACTATGAGAAACACCACCGGCACACATCTGAACACCTACAGGTCAGGCCCGTGTTTTACTACAACCGCAGCGTAAGTGGGTAAGGCAGAGGCCAACGTGGAGTTAAGGCTGAAGCTGCAAGGGGGTCTTTACCATTAGAAGGAAAACGATGGGAAGGAAAAGACACCAAGTCTCAATAATCACAAGCCTCCAGCCACAGCTTTACTTGGCAAAACACAACCCGTAACACATTTCCCCACTAAACAAATAGCAACTTTGCTGCAAAACACGCATTACGACTAGCAACGCTTTAGGTCACAGCAGGGGAATCGCAGCCAGGTGCTGTAAGAGGCTGCACGGGGGCACGTGGACCACAGATTTACACCCTCCCTCATCACATCCCAGTACACGTTGCCCTGCGAGCACGAACAGCACCTCTGGGCATCGTCTATGCTGTCACACAGGCGTATCTATGAACTTCACAGAGCACTATTTAACTGCTTGCCTTCACTCACCTCAATAGGACACCACCGTCGCAGCCTGCCCTACCCTGACCTCATCAAGTTCAGGAATTGTGCAAGTGTCTGAAGCAAACAATTCCCCAAATTAAAACATTTTCAGTTTCTCTTTGAGAGGAAATGACTTGCTGGAACCAAAACATTTCCTCTACAGCACGATCTAGCCAGGTGCCTGAAATGCCTCTTTCTGCAGCATCCCCAATGCCCTACCTCCTCCACGGGCTCTGCTCAGCCGTGACCGATCCCAGTAATTATTATCCAGAAAGTCAGACTCGGGAAGCTTTGCCGCTTTTCTGTAGGAGGAGAGCGGCACATTTCCCATAGTAAAGCGAAAGACAGCTGCTCTTACAAGCTTAATTAGCGTTTGGTTACTCCCATTACAAAAAAAAAAAAGCCCTTTTGGGGTCAGTTCTCACCTTTTCCCATAGCAGACAGACAGAACAGGCACAAACCAGCGGCGGGTGCCCATCGCAGGAGCGGCACCCAAAGCCTGCAGCTCAGGATTTCACTCTGCCCCGACACATCGGCTGTCCTTGGCCATGCTCCGAACAGAGTTTTCCCGCAGCCAGCCAACAGCTGGAGGATTTTATCTGCTTCCGAGCACTTCAAGGCAGTTTGCTGAGCGGGATTATCCCCAGCGCAAGGGATTGCCCCGGCACTCTCCTAGCACAGGCGCTGCCAGCCGTGAAGCAACCAGGGAATTCACTGCCCAGTGAAATCAGCACTTTTACCTTCCTGCAAAGCACCTCCCGCTCCGGGAAACCGGGCACAACTTTCGTTTTCTCCCTCTCCCTTCTCCCCCCAGAGGAAATGCCCTCTTAAACAACGCCATAAAGCCCGGAGTGACGACACACTGCTCTGGCCATGACTTGACAGAAAATACCAGGTTTGTTTGTGAAAGGAGCCGGCACGGGGGCACTCGGGGTGGGCAGGGACCCTGCGCCTCGGGGGGGGGGGACACGGGACGGGGACCCACAGTGCGGAGCAGCCCAAACCTATGAGCCAGGTCCAGCAGGCACAGGCCCAGAGGGAAAACATGGAAAAAAGCAGGGAATATTTCCTTTGAATGCTTATCGCAGCCACTGGCAAGACCTCCAGCGCCTCAAAGCGAAGGCATTTCCTCTCCTCTTTCTACTCTTTCAGGGAGCCCTGCGTTAAAAAGAGGAGAAATTAGAGCATCTGCTTGCAGCCTTTCCCAACCAGACCAGAGAGGATCTGTCAGCACCAGCAATACAATAATGAGGACGTTTGGCTTTTCCCAACCTTATTTTCTCTTTTTAAGCCACCAGAGCAGCACGCTGGCAGGGCAGAAGGAAGAAATACCCTTCACGACGCTTCTTACCGCACCGGTGACGCTGCGAAGTCTTCCCTCGTGTGTACTCGAGGGCACCGCGAGCACACCCGGTGGCCTCGAGCAGCTCCCCTGCATTAAAACCCAACCGCCGCCACCATACCTGCAGCCACGCAAGCCCCTTCATAAGCCCCGACCCTGCTAAAGCCACCGCTCCCACGGGGCTGGAGCGACACGTAAGGTCAGGTTCACAGCCCTTGCTGCCATCCTGGTGGACGGACAGACAGACGGACCACCCCGTCCCACCAAGCTTTTCCTTCCTGGGCTGGGATCCCAACGCTACGGGAAGGAAAAGCCCCGCGCCGAAAAGCATCTCCTGCGGCGGGGAGCAGCACGAGGACTTTGCTTGCTGCAGCGGGAGGCGGCAAGGCCCGGCGCACACCTTTGCACCGTGGGTTGCGCAAAGCTCGCCGGGGCCGAGGACGTCGGGGCTGCCTGGGACGGCACCCAAGGGGCCGCAGCGACGGGTCCAGGGTGGGCGCGCAGCTCCGGCTTTCATCGGAGACCTCGGGGGTGACACCTCAGGGACCCGCCACGCTGCAGCACCCTGCTCCTCACCCACCCCCAGCACCTCCTGCACGCTCCCCGACAGCCCGGTACAACTCTGCTCCCCCCAAGCAACGCTCCCCACCCCACCCCGGGAGGCCTGTGCGCCCCGACACCCCTCGCACGCTTCCCCCCCTCCCTGCACCACCGCACACCCCCAGCACCCCACGCGTGCTCTCCCGCTTGCACCAGCGCCAACCCCGGCGCCCCGCGCACGCAGCCCCGGTGCCCTCCCGCACACCTCCGCTACCCCGTGCCACGCAGCCCCGCCGCACGCCTCCCCCGAGACCGGCAGCCGTCGGAGCAGATCCCGGAGGTTGCGGGGACCACCCCACCCACCCCCCTCCGCCACGCACCTTGACCGAGTCCACCGGGTACATGACCGTGTGCTCCATGATGCCCGCCACCGCCCCGGCCATCATGTGGGTGCCGAGCGAGGCGCCGCTGGGCAGGCTCTCGTACTCCTCGCCCTCCATGGGCGGCGCGGCGGCGGCAGCGGGGGGGGGACCGGGCCCGGGGGGGGCGGCGGCGCTGCCCCCCACTCCGCAGCTCAGCTCCATCCGCCCGCCGGGGGGCACGGGGGGGCCGCACGGGGCTCGCGCGCCGCCCCGGCCCCGCTTTAAAGCCGCGCCCGCGCCCCGCCCCGCCCCGCCCCGCGCCCGCCAATAGCGAGCCGCCGCCGCCGCCGCCCGCCGCCCCGTGGGGCCGCGGCGGGGGTGCCCCGAGGCGTGACGTCACAGACGGCCGGGCACCGGGAGGGAGATTGGCAGGGATGCGGGCGAATGGCGGGGAGCGGCGGCGGGGCGGAGGGGCGTGATTGGCTCTGCCGGCGGGGGCGGGCCGGCTGGCCGGCGCGCGCGGCGGGGAACCGCGCTCCCGCGCCTCCCGTGCGACAGCCGGGCCCGCCTGCGGGCGTGTCCTCCTCGTGCGGCCGTGCAAGCGGCTCGTGCGCTGGCGGTCCGGGTGCGAGCGCGTGCCCCCCTGTGCGCGTCCACCCGCCGTGCAAGCACGCGTCCCTCGTGCGAGCACCCGCGCACCCCCGTGACTGTGCCCCTTGCACAAGCGGGCACCCCCAGGCACGGCCGGTGCAAGCGCCCGCCCCCCCGTGCAAGCACAGGCAGGGGCAGGAGGGGGCCGGGGCTGCCCCCGGGCCCGCGGCGCCCTGCAGCCGCCGGCCCAGCCCCGCTCCGGCGGGCCGGGGTGCGAACCGCTCCCGCGGCGCAGGGCACGGCCCGTGTGCGCGGCCGGGGTGCTGCAGCCTCCCGCGCCTGGCCCTGGGGGGCTTCCGGGGTGGGCACCCCCGGCTGCACCCAGCCCTGCGCCGCCGGGGTGCCGCGGGGCGAGGCCGGGGAGGGGAGGAAGGGGGGAATCGTGGGCATTACACGAGCAAAGGTGGTCTATGTCCTGCGGGACTACGGCGCGGCTGGGAGTAAAGCAGCCCTTGGCACGGGGACGTTCCGCGTCCCCAAACAGCCCCAAATGCTCCCCAAAGCACAAGCGAGGCCACGGGGCCAGCTCGGGTCCTTGTGCTGCTGCCGCTTCGTCTCAGAGGAGTTTTGCCTACGATAGGATTTATTTTTGGTTGTGCTTTCGGGGTTTTCTGGGTGCCGCAGCTCGCACAGAGCCCAGCACCCTCTCCTGTCGCTCCGTCCGGCAGGGCCAGGACAGCAGGATGAGGTGCCACGTGGGCCTGAGCCTCTGCGTGGGGAAGAAAAGCTCGTGGAAGGGCTTAGGAGAGCTTCCTGCCCTTCCCTGCAAAGGCTTTTTGGGAAGATGGGATCCACAGCATCCACCGTCCCTCGCCGCAGCTCCCGCTCCACCGCAGAGCTGTTAATCCTGGCCTGGCCGCAGGAGGAACGAGCTCCCCCCATGCCCCTGCGCCCCCGAACGCTCCTCTTCCCCTGTATTTTGTGTGATCTCTTTGTTCCACCATGAAATCAGCCCAAACCTATTACATTTGACACTCTCAAAAAGATGGAGGCAAAGCCTTTGTGGCCCAGGACTCTGGGAAAAGCACCGACTTTATTTCATTCCTCCTTGAAGGATTATTTGGAATTCAACCTTGCTGGGAAGGTGGCGTTGCATAGCGTGTACTGAAATCAAGGTTAACCATTCGCATGAAGCACCGTGATAATGCAAAGCAATTTATTGCTGCTTGAGCCTTGGGAAGCAAGTAAGAAAACCATCCTCCGAGGGCCCAAAAAAGCAGAGCATTAAAGCGCTTGGTTTTCCTGTTAACCGTGAAATGAATACACACGAGGTGAGAAAAGGTCTGTTCTCATCCTCCCCTCCTGTCCAGGTACCTGGAGAGGGGCTGCGGCAGCGGGGCTGGCGCTGGCACGTGCTGTCCTCCTCCCTCCTGCCCCGTGTCTGTGCTGGGAAGCCTCTGTTCTCCGTGGGAACGCGGCACTGGAAAAAGTTACAATAATAAGAGCATCACGCGCGTGATTCACTCCTGATTGATTCTGGGTACCTGGCAGCGTTTTCTGCACCTGGAGCGGTTGCTTGTACAGGGGGTGGGAGAGCCGGAGGTGAGACCTGGCCACCGTCCTGGCGGGCCCAAGCCATCACACTGTCCCATGAGACCAGGCGTCATCAAGTGTCCTGAACCCTGTAGAAAACAGAGACTATAAAAAGTCCTTCAAGAACATGCAATTTAACACAGCAATTGCTAAATCTCTCCTTCCTTTCCCGCCCATCTTGCCCCCTGGCAGAAGCCACTGGATTATCATGGCTTTGTTTCCTCCAAAAGAGACTAAACCAAATATATGTTGCTGACAGATGGTTTGACACTGTGTTCTCCAGCTTAAATGACATTTCAGAGCTGGAGAGCCACGTGCGCACATGTAATTCCAGCAGACAGCGCTCCCCGATGATCACCCGCGTCTGCAAGACGTAAATCAAACACGGGCATGAGAACTTCCTTTTCTGCAAGGCAGCCTTATTCAAGGAAATGCCTGAATTAAAACTCAAAGAGGAACACTTTCCACTATTGCTCTGCGTAGTTTATCTAGGTTTTCTACTCCAGAAACAACAGTCAACAGCAGCTAATCTCCTTCCAATGCTTTTGGCAGGGCAGAGGAGGGTGGGGAAATTAGAGTGTCACTTACCTTAATGAGCCCTTTTCCCTAAAGTCTTAGGTCTTGCTCCCTGATAAGAAATAGTATGAATCACTCTGAAATACGGTGCTGTTTCCAGGTAGGAACAGGTTATATTTTAACCCTGAGGAGCACTGGCAGAGGAATCCTTTCTGCTCTTGCTCCGTGCCCCGTGCCAGGGGCCACCCCGGGGCGCAGGGAGCTGCTGCAGGCAGAGATGCCAAAGGAGAGCTGCAGGGACCGAGGATTTTCCCCACGTTCATGAAGAAGGGACAAAATTATTCATCATTTGTGGAGGGAAAATGGGGCAGGGAGTCCGGTCTGGCTTGCGGTTTTGTCGAGTCACACATCCCACCGGCAGGAAAAGGAACAGCCTGTGTCTCTTGGATGCTTTCCTGCCATCCCTGCCTGGCAAATAAGAGTCATCCCACCAAGGTCATCAACAAAGTGAACTCAACTCGATTGACAAAACCTTCCTTTGAGACAAGTCGGTCTTGTGCAATGATTCCCTTGCTGCCTCCCGGGCCACAACCACCGGGAGCTCCCCTGGTGCCGGAGCTCCCCTGGGCTTAGCGTGTCCCTCGGGTGCTCCACGAGCCCCAAACTCCGTCACGCAGAGAAGCAGCAAAGGCCAAAGCCATCTGTGCTGTTAAAAGCACAGTTTGGCTGCAGGCCGCGCAGAGCACGCTCGTTTATACACTGACAAGTCGATGCGAAATACACCACTGCAATCTGCACGCGCGTTGCATCACGGCGAGCAGCTAAATAAAATGATGAATCAGACCCACAGATCTGAGTCCTCGCTGGTATGTAACCTTCTTTATGGGGCCTCTCCACCGTAGGACAGCTTTTAAACACCAGAAATAATAACACACCACCAGAAACATTACTAGAAGGGAGAAACAACTTGCAAAATGAAGCGAAATGCCCCTGGCTTTCCTAAGTCCCTGCCCAAAGAAGGTGCCTGCAGGCCCCAGGCCATCTGCCTGGCACTCTGCAGCTGATTAGGAGGACCCGGTTTTGCTTATCGCGGCCTCTGGCTGGGCAGGAGGTGCAGGACACCACGGCTGCACCCGCACCGATAAGGCAGGAGTGTCCTGCTGGGAGGCAGACACCTTCTGGGAACCACACAAGTTGTGGCTTATCTACGAGACCCAGTGGGATATATTTTTTTTTTTTTTCACTTTCCAAATCTACAAGTTCTCTAACAGCTGAGCAACACCTTGTTTTAGGGTGGGTTTTATCCTTTTCACAACCTGCCGCCACCGTCGTGGGGCTGCCGGCAGCCGTGGGTGCCGAATTGGGGGTGAGGAGGAGGGGGAACGCGACTTCACCTCCGGCAGCACGATGCCACATAGCAGCAAATGACAGGACTTTTTTTTTTTTTAATTTAAGTGTTCAGCAGCAGGTAATTGTATTTTTAAATGTGGAAAGGAAAAGGCACCTGTTTATGGCATGGTGTAAAGCGTTCACCTTAGAAGAGGGGTCAGAGCAAACGTATGTCGTTACGGGGATATGTTTGCAGTCTTCTTTGCCGTACAACCAGCCTGAACTTTATGTCCCCACAGCCTTTTTTTTTTTTTTTTGCTGGCTTGTGTTGCCAGATGCTTATGCTGGAGGAAGGACGGTTTTCACGCGGGCATTGCCAGCGCTCAGTGAGCAGCACACCCCGGAACGCCGATTCCCCATCCCACGTGGCACGGATGCAACCCCTTCCTGGCATGCCAGCACTTGGCCGCCACCAGCCCCGCCAGCCCCGTCCCTCCTTAGAAATATTCAAAGCCTCAAAATAAATTTTAAACAGCGAGTCTGGACCTCACTCCCCAGAACTGTCCTTAGGTCAAAGGCAGCGTCAGCCTCAGAAGGTGCCCTGGAAAAGGGGCTCTCTGACACCAGCCTGGGTTTTCCCACCCACCCGGGCACGTTTGCAATGCTCCGGGGAAGAGGCGGCCCCGGGGAAATATCAGCCCCTAGGAAACCCAATGCGATCCAGTTATTTTTTATCTCTATATTAGCAAATGCCATAAAAAGAAGCAAACGGTATTGTTTTGTCTTCGGGGTGGGCTGACCCACTTATTTGAACATCAGCGTAAGGCATCCCCTGGTTTTAAGCCCTTGCTGAGCACACCGAGTTGCCAGTAGGTAGATTAGTACTGGAAAATCAAGAACATTAATCCCTGCTCCGGTACAGACTCAGAGCATCTCTTTTTGCCTTGATTCACCAGAGCAGCACTCCAGATTACCAAGGCATTCGTTTCGCAGCCGGTGTGTGCATAACAGCTTTATATGTCACAGATCAACCGCAGTGATGTCAGTGAGGGCCATGAAAACGAATGCAAAGAAAATTAGAGAGAATTGAGCCCTAATGATGCTGCGGGGTTATTCCTATGCCAAAAGAGCCAAAATTTGAAAACTCAGCACTGCAGCTCCAGTGAAGCAATGCAGACAGCTCCAGTGCCCATTAACATTTATGCAATGTCAGAGGTAAAGGAGGTGTGGGTGCAAGGAATTTGGCCTGTGGGTTTTATTTCAGCGCTCACATAATCTGACCTAATTTACCATTACCTAGCTCAATGGATTAATGGAATAGGGAGAGGCAATACCCAATGTGTATAATTAAGCTTGCCTTTTGTATTACTTCCTAGACCGACTTTTTTCACCAACTTGCCTTTCTGGTTTGAAGCCCTGTGGAAACAATGGGAAAGGCGCAGCACATGCTGGTGATGCTTTCAGGATTGACTGGTGCCACTGGGCAGAGGAGGCTGAAAGGATCCCACAGGGTTTGCGTACGGCAGCTCTTTTTTTTTTTGGCCTTGTTTCTAGCACTTAGCAAAATTAGGTCGAGAAAGGAGGGAGAAAATCCTGGCGTGTTGTTCAGGGGATGTTTAAAGCTAGGGATGATCCTGCTCTGCCACCGACTCCTCACATGGCCTCGGTCAAGTCGTTTAATTTTGATGGGCTTCACCACCTGTTCTGGGCAGGGTTTTGTGTGATTAAGACGGTGAGCAAAAAGGGATGAGATGAGGGCTCTGCAAATGGGGCCATGGCCGGCAGGCAGTCCTAGCCTTCTGCTGCAGTGCAAACAAATAAAAAAATCAGCATTATTCACCCCAGAGCAAGCGCAGCCAGCACGTCTGGGGAGGTCGGGCTGCGGGGACGCCTCTCTGGCTTTGAAATGGGAAGAGGGGCGTTTTAACAAATAAACACAAAAATGCAAGAAAAGTCCAGCCGGGAGACACGGCTCAGCCCTGCTTCCTCCTCCACATCCCCCTTCACACCCTCACCGGCCAAAAAAACGGGGTGCTCCACCTTGATCAGCAAGGACAGCTGCCGCGCGCCCCAGCTCCTCCCATATCTGCTTGCCCCGGTGCACGCCGCGGGCTGATATTTGGGAGGGTGCGGCAGGGTGGGAGCCGTGCTCCCCCAAGATAGGGGCCGGGCACCCTGCACACACCTTGCTCAGGCTCTCGGGGTCGACCTGCGCGGTGGTTTGTTCTTTGGCAACGGGTGATGCCCAAATGCCCTGCTCACGGCGAGCTCTGCGGTGCTGCTCTGGGTCTCCAGCAAGCTGCTTTCTCCAGGCACCAATTCAGAGCGAGCCCAATGATTTTAGCAGCGTGGCTTAATCCCAGATTTCCTCCGAATTCCATGGGGGAACCAAGCAGGATTTGGTGCTTGGAGGAAACCTTCCTTCCGTGCAAAACGCTGGGAGCTCTCCTCGGCGGAGCATCCAAGCCGGAATCCGGGCTCGCTTCAGCAGCACGAGCAACAGCCAGTGGGGAAGGTTTTACTCCCACTGGCGATACTGTTAATGGTGGAATGAAATATATTCAGAAACAACTAATATTTTCTCTGTCGCTGCAAAGAGCATGCATCTGGAAATAATTAGCATGCACAAAAACAGCTTGCACATTCCTCCTAGGCCTCCATTTTGTGCCGCCTGCAGACTCTGGCAACGACGGTTTTATTGGCAGCTCTCAATTTCTGCATATTTTTCAATATTTCTAACACCCAGTCCGGCCCAAGCCAACCCTTGGCCAAAGCTTGCCGGTGACGCAGAAACCACGCTCAGCCTCCAGCAAACCACCCCCCAGCGCAGCTTTTTTGTTTGCATGGTTTGATGGCGGCGCTGGCTTTTTTTTCTTTTCTTTTTTTTTTTTTTTTTCCCCTCCGCAAAGCCTTTGCCGCCGCTGACATGCTCCTGCTTGTGCTTTCGTCTCTGTAGATGACGGCAGCATCAGGAACCGGCTGCCCTGCAGCCATTCCCCCCAGAGTATGAGTTGCAGCAACTACTTTTGGGTCAAATTAAGCTTGGAAAGGGACCGAGGGGCTGCTCAGAGCAGCTGGGGTTTAGCTCCGTGGCCGGTGGGAGCCTGTGCAATGCCCAGGATGGGGCCCACCAGCTCGGTGGCTGACGTCCACCGTGCTGAGCGAGGCCAGGGAAGCCCCGAAGGGACTCGTGCTCCTCACCCCGTGGGACAACGGGCTCGGCACCTTTGCTGGGCTGAACCCCCTGGCAGAGGTTCGCCCCCTGCTCCAAGCCCTCGCGCTGACACCAGCTCCAGCGGCTGCCCCAGGGCTCCGCGTTTCTCTTGCAAAGCAAGAGCAGGTCTGCGAGCTGCTTCTCCCTGGAGGTCTTGTCATTAGCTCGGCATAATTTGCCATCCCAAAGCACCTGCTTTCTTGCCCAGGGCCGCATCCAGCCGTGCTGGGGACGGCTTGCGCACCCGGCACAGCTTTCCCTGCAAGTTCCCTGCAAGTCTGCTCCGCTTTGATCCGAACTAATGAGGGATCTATACCCACGGACAAAATTTGCAGTGCTTAAATGCTAAGGAAGCCCAATGTCTTGGCTCTCTTGGAGAGCCATATGCCTGGAGCATGGCTGCAGTCGTCCCTCCAGACCGCAGCAAAGCCCTCTCCCCTGCCCTGCCTGGGTGACCTGCCCTCGCTCCGTGGGGCACCGTGCATTGCTTTGGCTTAGTCACCGTATTTCTTCATTGCTTCTATGAGAAGTTCATTAAAGCGCTTTAACGATTGTGAAAAAACACACTGGAGACAAGCGACTTTGTTCTCAGCGCATGGCAAAATAGCTGTGGTGAGCCCCGGCGGGAAGCGTAGCCCTGACCCCACCCTGGTTATCCGGCAGTAAAACCCAGCATGCAAAATCCAGTGTGCAAATCCCAGTGTGCAAAACCTGGCGTGCAAAACCCGGCGTGCAAAACCCGGCGTGCAAAACCCAGCGTGCAAAATCCAGCGTGCAAATCCCAGCCTGCAAATCCCAGTGTGCAAAACCCGGCGTGCAAAACTCAGCGTGCAAAACCCAGCATACAAAACGCGGTGTGTAAAACCTGGTGTCCAAAATCTGGTGCGTAAAACCCGGTGTGTAAAACCCGGCATGCCAAAGCCGTCATGCAAAACCCAGCACATAAAACCCAGATGTGAAACCCAACGCGTGGGCTCGGCAGGTCTCCCTGGGGACTGCTGGGTGCACTGGTGGCTCTGCGCCGAGTAGGGAAGCAAAAGCCAAAGTGTTTTTGAGAAGCACGGACAGTGACTCGAGAGGCAAAGATGAAAGTTCCTCTTGTGAGCAGAGGAAGAGGAAGAGGAAACTCAGCAGAAGATGAACTCGTGCGAAAACCCGCTGCTTTCCACATTGCCCTCCAGCTGGAGAAGTCCTGCAGAGGATCCTGCTCAGAGGAATGCGGCTCCTCGGTCACATCTGCTTTTCATAAGGGGACCAGACAGACAATCCCGGCTCTGCTTCTTCACCCCGGGCCAGGTTTGCTTTCCCTGTTCTCGATGTGACCGTGGCTTTCAAAAGCCAGGAGTGGATGCTCCCGTGAAACGCACGGCAGAGGCTCGATGCTCCTTCGCTTAAGGGCTTCGCACTGTCCAAAGGCGAAGCCTTATTGGGGTGTTGCAAGCTGGGACCTCCAAAATACAGCGTTGCATCTGAGCGACTACAGAGGCATGCGATGGACAGACGGACGGACAATCAGCAAGTACCTAGCATGCATTAACAAAACGACAGCAGCCATCAGGCTGGGTGTTCAGTTTTGTCCCAGTTCCCTCCTGCTGGGCTCCGAGGGATGAAGGCAAAGTCTGTAAGGCAACGATTTGTGACAGGAGAAGGAACGAGAAGTGGAGAAGCCAGAGCAGGCCGGCAGGTCCCGCTCCTTCTCTCTGCAAATGCATAGGGACCTCAGGGGACCAATTTGTGACCTTACCAAATCACCCAGTGTACCGCTTACCCCCCTCCTCCTGGAAAAGCAGCGTTTAACCCACGAGAGCTTCATGCAGCACCCTCCAAACCTGTGCCTGGACACGCATTAATCACCACGCGCGTGGTTTTGCTCACACGGCCACGCTCGATTTTGTATCAAAAATTTTGTATCAATTTTGTATCAGCAATAGCGTGGCCAGCAGGAGCAGGGCAGTGACCGTGCCCCTGGGCACTGGTGAGGCCGCACCTCGAATGCTGTGTTCAGTGTTGGGCCCCTCACTCCAAGAGGGACATTGAGGGGCTGGAGCGTGTCCAGAGAAGGGCAACGGAGCTGGGGAAGGGTCTGGAGCACAAGGCTGATGGGCAGCGGCTGAGGGACCTGGGGTTGTTCAGCCTGGAGAAAAGGAGGCTGAGGGGAGACCTCATCGCTCTCTACAGCTGCCTGAAAGGAGGGGGTAGAGAGGTGGGGTCGGTCTCTTCTCCCAGGTCACAAGTGATAGGACGAGAGGAAACGGCCTCAAGTTGTGCCAGGGGAGGTTTAGACTGGATATTAGGAAATTTTACTTCACCAAAAGGGTTATCAAGCACTGGAACAGGCTGCCCAGGGAAGGGGTTGAGTCCCCATCCCTGGAGGTATTTAAAGGATGTTTGGATGAGGTGCTTAGGGACATGGTGTAGTGGTGGTTTTGGCAGTGTTAGGTTTACGGTTGGACTCGATGATCTTAAAGGTCTTTTCCAACCTATACGATTCTGTGATTCTGTGATTTCACCGCAGCAGCCAGGACGAGGCCGAAGCTCGCTCCGGGACCCTGGGAACTGCTCCCTGCAGGGAGAGGTGAGGCCCCAGCAAAGCTCCCCAGCCTTTCCACGAGGTCATTCCTGTTAGTAATACATTATAGTTGCCAGGAAAAAAAATTTCTTTCCAGTTCTCCGAAGGGACCGCGGAGCTGCATGGGCACAAGCTGTGCTGCCGCTCAGTGGCAACGCGCAGGAGGGTTCCTTGCTTTGCCGGCAGATTTCCAGCCCCTTCGAGGCAAGGAGAGGCTTTGTGCTTGTTTTTTTAACCAGATTCACTTATTTATTACTTATTTCACAAATATTTAGATGTTTATTACAGGTGCTACAATGCCGTTGTGTATTTGCAATCGGTAAACAAGTATTTATATATTCACCTTTATCTTTACATTTCTGTTTCTATGTTTATATACTGTCTGTACACTCATACGGGTCTGCTGACACCAGCAGTGCAACCTATAGCCAGCACAGCCCCGCCGTGCCCGTCCCCAAGCGCTGGGCACTATAGCCGCCCTATAGATTAACATTAACCCACCGCCACCTCCCTGGCCACGCCCCCCCGCCGGGGCCACGCCCTCCTCCCCTCTGGCCACGCCTCTCACCTGCAACCCCGCCTCCTCTCACCCGTGGCCACGCCTCCCTCCCCCGAGGCCACGCCTCCCCCCGCGTGGTCACGCCCCCGGGGGAATCCCTTCCCAGCCCACCACAAGGAGCCCCGGCGCCACGTGTGTGCGTGCGTGCGTCATGTCCGGCGGCGGGACCCGGAAGTGACGCGCTGGCCGGTTGCTATGCGGCGGGCCGGCGGCGGGCCGGGAGGTGAGCGTGGCGTTGGCTGCCCGGGCTCGGCGGCTGGGGAGGGGGAACGGGCGGCAGCGGGGAGGGTCCCTCGGGGGGGGCCTGGGTGGAGGGAGCGCTTCTGGGCTCCCGGGACAGGCCCCGGCCCCCGGGAGTGCCGCCGCGTTTCTGGGGAGCGGGGCGGGGGGTTAGACCGGGCCGGGCCCTGCGGCCTGCCCGCTGCTGCGGCCGTGAGGAAGGGGCGGGGGTCCTCCGCAGCCCGCCGCGCTGGCCTGCGGGCTGCCGGGGCCTGTCCCCCTGCCCGTTCTCCTCCCTGCCTCCGCCCGGTGGGGTTCGTGGGCGCCGCTCGGAGCGGGAGCGGGCGGCTGCGGTTGGGCACCGGCGCGGGGACTTCGTGGCACCTGGGGCAGGTGCTTTCGTAAGGAGGGGTCGGGTGCGGAAGGGCTGTGAGACCGGCTGGGCGGGGTGGGGAAAGAGTGACGGCCCTGGCCTGTGCTGAAGTGTCGGCACTTGTGTGTTTGGTTTTTCTTTAAAGGTTGCTGATGTTTTATTACGGCTGGAGCCTTTACGTTTTGGGGACCGGCTTTGGAGGTGGTAGCAGAGCTGAAGGCACTCTCTTTATAAAGACCTTGTGTAGAAGGTGTGCTGCTGTCTGTGCCTAACTTAAAGAAAGTTAAGGTGGCCAAGAAAGCCAATGGCATCCTGGCTTGTATGAGAAATAGCGTGGCCAGCAGGAGCAGGGCAGTGATCGTGCCCCTGGGCACTGGTGAGGCCGCACCTCGAATGCTGTGTTCAGTGTTGGGCCCCTCACTCCAAGAGGGACATTGAGGGGCTGGAGCGTGTCCAGAGAAGGGCAACGGAGCTGGGGAAGGGTCTGGAGCACAAGGCTGATGGGGAGCGGCTGAGGGAGCTGGGACTGTTTAGCCTGGAGAAAAGGAGGCTGAGGGGAGACCTCATCGCTCTCTACAACTGCCTGAAAGGAGGCTGTAGAGAGGTGGGGTCGGTCTCTTCTCCTAGGTAACAAGTGATAGGACGAGAGGAAATGGCCTCAAGTTGCGCCAGGGGAGGTTTAGACTGGAGATTAGGAAATTTTACTTCACTGAAAGGGTTGTCCAGCATTGGAACAGGCTGCCCAGGGCAGTGGTAGAGTCGCCATCCCTGCAGGTATTTAAAAGCCGTTTGGATGAGGTGCTCAGGGACATGGTGTAGTGGTGGGCTTGGCAGTGTTAGGTTTATGGTTGGACTCAATGATCTTAAAGGTCTTTTCCAGCCTAAACGATTCTGTGATTCTGTAACTTTCTTTCGTCTTCCAGAGCAGTGCAGTGAACAGCTCTGCTCCAAGCAGGGTCAGCTAGAGCGGGTTGCCCAGGTCTGTGTCCAGTCAGGCTTGGAATGTCCCTGAGGATGGGGGCTGCACAACCTCTCTGAGCTGTTCCAGTGTCCCACTACCCTCACAGGTTTTTATTCTGTTCAGGTGGAATTTCCTGTATTTCGGTTTGTGCCTATTGCGGTACCACTGACAAAGGAGTTTGCTTCGTTCTTTACGTTGTCCAGTCAGATATCTATACGCATAGATGAGAGCCATCTCCTCTCCAGTCAAAACAGGCCCAGCTTTCTCAGTCTCTCGTCACGTGAGAGATGCTTCAGTACTTTCATCAGCTTTGTGGCCCTACGCTGGACTTGCTCCAGTAGGTTTATGTATTTCTTGTCCTGGGGAGCCCAAAACAGGACCCACGCTCCAGATGTGGCCTCAGCAGTGCTGAGTAGAGAGGAAGGATCACCTCCCTCAATCTGCTGGCAATACTCTTCACAATGCTGTCTAGAAGATCATCTATGTTTTCTTTTTAATTCAGGAACAGAAGAGCGATGGCTTTGAGAATGGTTGATATGCCTTGTCAGTCTGAGGTGACCGGCTGATGTTTGAACACCAGCTGGGCTTTCTCTCTGCTGGTCGTATCCCAAAATGGGGAGGTAAGAATCCCAAAGGAACTGTCAAATTGTCTTTTGAGTGAAGGACAGGGAACCTAATCGTGAATTCAAAGGTGGGAATAGTGTCTTGACTACACTCAAGCCTAAACATGAGCAAAGCAAAGCTAGAGCAGAGCAAAGTGAGAAGTTTTATGAAGAATCTGTTTGTCCTTAGCTTGTTCTATTGTGTTTCTTTTTGGTAATAAAGTCCGTTTTTAAAGCAGATTATCCTCTTTGAATTTTAGGATCAGCATCTCATGTTTGCTTCCTGCTTCTTGGCACTTCAGCATCTCTCCGGTGGGATGTCCACGTATTCTCAACACCACTTTGCGACAGATCGTTGTGATAGGAATACTTGCTGCTGCTGTCTCTTTGCTTTACTACTCTCTGGTAGTCATCCGCAATAAGTATGGGCGTGCATACAGGGACAAAAGATTCCACAGGTGAGAGTTGAAAAGGCTTTTGCGGAAAGGAATGAAATGTAGTTTTGGTGTGAAAGAGAAAACACTGACAGGTTGAATCTGTCGAATACGTGAGTGGGGGGAAATAGTATGCATAAAACTTCCCGCTTTTTTATGAAGCTTTCCTTATCTAAGTTGATTTTAATTTATCAATAATTCAGCGTTCTGATATCTTATTTTATATATCTGTAGCAGCTCAGTAAAGTCATAGGTGCAAAAATATTGCGTAATAAATTATTTTGGAAGTTACTTTTGGTATTTATTCTGGGAATTTGATTCTTATGGGTGGCACTTCACTTTTTTCTTCAGCAGCAGTACAATAGTGAAAACTGTGCGATTCCTATGATGGAAACCGTTGTCCTGTTTTGAGTCTGATGTTGAGGAAAACTTCCACATGGAACTTACTTGCCACGTAGTAATGCCTAGTTTTCTTCTAGATATCTTGCCCGAGTAACTGACACTGAAGCTACTGATACAAACAACCCCAATCTGAACTATGGAATTGTTGTGGACTGTGGCAGCAGCGGCTCTAGGATTTTTGTGTATTGTTGGCCAAGGCACAATGGTAATCCGCATGATCTGTTGGACATCAAACAGATGAGGGACAAAAACAGAAAACCAGTGGTTATGAAAATTAAACCAGGTACTGGAAAGAAATTAATTTTAGATGCAATTTTCTAGATAGTTGCCTATCCTAACTTTGCTTTTTCAAACTCTGTATTTAAGGTGTCTGGGTAAAGGACACTTGCAAGTTGTCAGCATGGCACTCCTCCAGATTTCTTTGGGTTTGGGTTGCAGAGAGCTTTGTTCAGCTTAAAGCTTGAAACATGACACTGGTGGGCAGGAGGGAGAGGTTTCTCTGTAGGCTAAGACAGTTGCCGGTTCAGTTGTCAGTTAACTTGGTTCTGTTTATTTAGTGAATAAATAACTGGCTTTCTGTAAAGCTATTTGAACCAATTCTATAAATAGGTAATATACCTAATACAGGTTTTTGTGTAATGTCTGGAGTGGAGGATGATTAAGTGTTAGCTTCATTCTTATTTCTGTAGTTGATTTCCTGGGTTTGGCTTTGGGTTGTTTGTTTCTCCTCTGTGTGTTGAGTACTTCCTGGAAAATCTTGATAACGAAAGCTTGAGTTGCTTCACTCTCATATTTATCTGTTTCATTAGGCATTTCAGAGTTTGCCAGCTCTCCTGAAAAGGTCAGTGATTATATTTCTCCGCTTCTGAGCTTTGCTGCCGAACACGTGCCACGTGCAAAACACAAAGAGACTCCTCTTTATATTCTGTGTACTGCAGGAATGAGGATTCTGCCAGAAAGGTTATTGGCTGTCTTATTTTTAGCATTTAGAATAGCGATCTTGGTGTATCTGACTATTTTTAACTGTTCAAAATGTAATTTTGCAGCCAGCAGAAGGCAATACTTGAAGATCTGCTCACTGATATTCCTGTGCATTTTGATTTTCTGTTTTCGGACTCGCATGCAGAGGTTATTTCAGGGAAACAGGAAGGTAGGTTAACATTGGAAAAATTATCTTTGAAATGTTTATTACTTTCATGGTACAACTTGGATATTTTTTTTGTTGCTTTTTAAAATTCTGGTTCAGTTGAGAGACCTTATTCCTCAGTAGCAACATATGGAGTGTGGAGATGATCATCTGCTATGATCTTCTAACTTGTCTAAATGTTTTCTGATTAGCAGTGAAAATAACTTGTCTGTGTTTAGCAGGAATTTTAGTCCATTTTCTCTGGCTTTGGGGAGGGAGGGGTAAAGATAAGGCAGAACATTCTTGATGGAAGAAACTTTGCAGGGAAAATGGTTTCTAAAGGAGCGATGTTTTGATGTGATTAGCTCACTAGAGGCTTAAAATAATTTTAAAAGCCAACGTGCTTGCTTTTTGTAAAAGTTACGCATCAGACTGTCTTTAATACATTGAATTAGGATTTTTATCCTATCCTTGACTTGGGAGAGAAAGAATAGAATAACTTGTCAGGAATGTTTAACTTCTAAGTATTTTAAATAATAAGATATATCACTGCTCATATTTTAATAACTCATATGCAAAAAATCCCTCTTTGTTTTTAAGATGATATGTACCAGATATTCCTGAAATATGTTTTCTTATGCATGTAGGAGTATATGCATGGATTGGCATCAACTTTGTTCTTGGAAGATTTGAACATACAGATGATGGTAAGTGTCTTAATTGTGAATTGGATTTTAGGAAGGACTTCAAGTACAGTCCTGTGCTTTCATTGTTATGGCATGTTTTTAGGTAGAGATGTTAGTGAGTAGTGCGTGTGCAGATGCTGATGCTGGTTTAATTTGTATGTGAAATTTCAATGATCTGCATTGCTACAAAAAATTAAGTTAACTAGAAGTAGTGCAGTGCCGCTTTAGGCACACGCTAGTTGTGTTTCTCAATGCCTTTTCTTTGTTTTATCCAGAGGATGAAGCAATTGTGGAGGTGCATGTCCCAGGCAGTGAAAACAAAGAGGCCATCTTTCGTAAGAGGACAGTGGGTATTCTTGACATGGGCGGAGTGTCGACTCAGATAGCATACGAAGTCCCTAAAACTGTAAGCTTTGCCTCTTCGCAGCAGGTTATTATCTGTGCAACTTTCTTCTTTTCCTTTTGGTTTATTTTAATGCATATTTGTTGTTTTGTTTTCTTTGTTTTGAGTCCTATTCTTCATTACATCACATTCCAAAACCGAGGCAAGAGAAGATGGCAAATACAAGTCCTTCATCAGCTAAGCAATTCATTTGTATTTTGTTCATGCAAACGTTTATTTCAATTAGTATAATTTGCCACTAATTTTCAAGTTTAAGTGGACACGTGGACATGCATTCTTTGTGTGTGTGCATGTATGTATGTACAATTTTTAAATTTGTTATACTTAAGAGACTGTATTCTGGAGTTTAGAAACCAAAAGTTGTGTGGTGGTGATTCTTATATAAGAACTTATATAATATATGGCTTTTTACTTTAAGTTGGGTTGGTAGAAGCTGAATTAATAGGACATGGGGGTGACAGTACAGTTTGTTTAAATATCACCTACATCCTCAGCACAGTTCGTCTGTTGTAGGAAGCAAATTTCTTTGTTACAAGTCTTAAATGGAACATAAATTGCTCTAACTTGAATCCACTGAGTTCTAGAGGAATTCCTGAATTTTTGAAGTTGGATAACTTCCTGTTAACTTCATTTAGATAATTTCTCAAGTAACAATAGCATAAAAGCCCTATGTTTTGACTCTCAATGCACTGTTACAATGATGTATATATATTTTAAAATCTTCCTGTGAAGTGATGGGTTTCATTATTACAGGTTTTAATAACTACATTGCCTTTCAGACAGATGGTGTACAAATAGTTTGGGCCGTTAAACAAAAGTATGGGCGGTTAGATTCAGAGCAGATTGCCCCAGTCAAATATGAATTGGAAACGGGAAGAAGTTGCAGATAGCTGATACGATGACTGTTGTATGGCTCTGTCTGAACGTAAGCCGATATAAAATAGGTATTCTGGTCATGGAACCTGTCCAGGCTCCCAGACAGAGAACGACAAGAGAGTCAAACAACTGAGTGTGACGCTTACAGTCCTACTGCTGTTTTTCATTTACAAAGTCAGTTGGAAGCCGTGCAATGTTACGCATTTCTGAGCATGTTCTATATGAAGTGCTTCTGCTACACAGCTCTCAAATATCTGAAAAGCTACTGCAAGTGACTGATGGTATGTGAGGAGAGCTGAGTGACTGACAGGTCTCTTGAAAAGCTTGAGAACTCCAGATTGGAAAATGAAGAACAGCTCTGCTGGGCAGACCATCAACCTACCTAGCCTAGCAAGCAGTAGTATGGGGACTCGGTCAGAAACGGTAGCATTGAGATTAGTAGCCGCAGCACATACTTTTTCATAGGAAAAGATACTTTAGCATCCATAGTAGCAGTTCCTGGCCTTTACAGTTCCGTGAGTATCAGTAGTGGTAATGCAGTTCTCTGCAATCAATATGCTTTGCTCTCCCTATGAAGCAGAAGGTAACGTGGACCTATGAAAAGCAAAATAGATGAGTAAGGAGTGAAGTTTAAAGATGTCAAGGGCATCCAGTTGTCCAAAGAACTCATCTTTAGGTTCTGGTTCATATTGTTTATACCTAACCTTGGTGCTTGTGTTCCTACAGGAGGAAGTAGCCAAAAACTTACTTGCAGAATTCAACTTGGGCTGTGATGCTCATCAAACTGAGCACGTGTATAGAGTCTACGTTGCAACGTTCCTTGGCTTTGGAGGAAATGCAGCACGCCAGAGATATGAAGACAGTCTATTTACCAGTACAGTGCTTAAAAACAGGTAGCTGGCTGCAGTTGCTTGGGGATGTGGGTTCTGTGCATCACTAGGCTCAGTAACCCTTAACTTGAATGTATTTAGTAAAGTATTCTGATGTAAATCTTAATTTCTACAGCGTGCCACATGCAATGCTGAAGTTTCTTTAAATGAGGATGCTTTGTTTTTATGCTGTTGTATCTCGGAGCTTAATGTTTCTGAATATGCAGTTGTTACTGTGCTTGCTCCTTTATACAGACTGCTGGGCAAACAGACTGGCATGACTTCTGATTCACCCTACCTAGATCCTTGCCTGCCCCTGGATGCTCAGGATGAGATCCAGCAGAACGGACAGATAATGTATTTGCGGGGAACAGGAGACTTTAATCTGTGTCGTGAAATTATTCAACCGTTCATGAATAAGACTAATGAAACGCAGACATCTCTTAATGGTGTCTATCAGCCTGCCGTGCACTTTCAGAACAGTGAATTCTATGGTTTCTCAGAGTTCTACTACTGCACCGAGGACGTGTTACGCATGGGAGGAGATTACAATGCTGCTAAATTTACTAAAGCTGCAAAGGTAAAGTGTTTGAGAGAAACTTTTCCTAATTCAAAACAACTACTCTCCAGAAGCATTTTGTTCTGAAAGTCTTGCAACAAAATTCTTCCTTTAAAGATCCCAAATCCTTTTACCCTGCAATGAACTATCACAGGGCATCTCTTCTCCTCATTGGGTTTTCTTTTAGAATACTTGTTTTAAGGCACGATAGTAAAATTGACTCTAGAGGGAACGGGACTCATGGTAGTCAAGTTCCAGCAGAGCTATTGATAATGGGGAAATCCATGCTGCTTCCGCCCCTTGCTTCTTTTTAGGAATGTCTTAGTTGTTGTTAGAAAAAGAATTCCTTTTCTTCTTGCTTTATACATTTTTGTACCAGTTTCTCAGGTGTTGCTCCTAACAGGGATCAATCTGTTGGGGGCAGTTTAAAGTAAGGCTACAACATAAAGTAGAGGAATATGACCTGCTTTGTCAATGCCCTAAAAGTGGGTTGTCTATTTTTTCATCTCCATGTACATGACCAAAGAGTTGAAGTGCTACTGAATACTAATTTAACCGCAAATGCCAAGTATGGATCAAAATGTTACAGAAAAGACCATGAAATTTGTGGTCTGACTTATTAGCAGTGCAAGGGAAGCTGTTATTTTTTAGTTTTCTAGCTTTCAGTATTTGCAGAGCATCTTATTTAGTGGCTTTTTTTTCTTCTCAAGGCAGAAGCAATGTTGAAGTCTGTCTGTCTTTCTTTCTTTTTTTTTTTTTTCTTGAAGGATTATTGTGCCACTAAGTGGTCTGTCCTACGGGAACGTTTTGACCGTGGTCTTTATGCATCACATGCTGATCTCCACAGATTGAAGTAAGTGTTTGTGTTTGTACAGCAAATTCATTCATGCAGAGTTGCCAGCGAGAGGTCATGTCCAAATGATCCATTTAATGAAATCATTGGAAGTGTGAATATAACCTTAAATATTGCATCATCCGTAAAAAAGTACTGATAATTATGTGTCTAAATGTGCTCCCCAGTCCTCTGGGACTCTGTAACTGCTGGCCTGACTTTATGCCACTCTTTCTATAGGTACCAGTGTTTTAAGTCTGCCTGGATGTATGAAGTATTTCACAGTGGCTTCTCTTTTCCTGTGAGTTACAGCAATTTGAAAACAGCTCTGCAGGTTTATGATAAAGAGGTGCAATGGACCTTGGGAGCCATTCTTTACCGAACACGGTTTTTACCTTTAAGGTACCGGTTGTTTACTCAAATGTCTGGAAAGAGCATTTGGGTGGAAGGTATGGGGGTTTTATGAAGGGAAGAAGTGTGGTGATAGCAAAGCAGCTGACAGGTAGGGGGAGACAAGATGTTGTTTCTAGTCATTATATATAACCTCAGTGCATATTTTGGGTAGCTCAAATAATACTTTTTATAAAGACTATTCTACTAAAATGGGCCCTGTTTCCTGTGGTAAGATATAGTTTGGAGGCAGAATTTGATTTGTAACTTACGTCCCTTATCCCTTTGATTCTTTTCAGAGACATCCAGCAAGAAAACTTCCGTGGAAGTCACTCCCACTGGAGGAGCTTCTCCTTTGTTTACAATCACTATTTGTTTTTTGTCTGTTTTCTGATTGTGCTGCTCTCCATCCTGCTTTACCTGCTAAGGCTCAGACGGATCCACAGGCGAATGTTGCGTAACGGCTCGTCCACTTCCCTGTGGATCGAGGAAGGCCTCCCACCACAGAAGATTGCAGGACCCTTATGAGATGCTGTGATGGAGAGCTTTTATTGGACTTGCTACTCAAAAAGCCATTTTTGCCTCAGGGTTCCTCCTTTTTGTCCCTTTAAACCATTGAAGAAGCAGATTGCCTAGAGCGTGTAATAGAGCTAGGCTTTGGAAACATGGGCAAATGGGGTCAACTTGGCTTAGTCTCATTAGACAATATCTGCCAAAAATTACTTATTTTTTTTAATATTGCACTTTTGTGTGTAATGGGACGAGCAAAGACTCGTCAGTAAAGGAGCAGCAGCAGCTTAAGCTATGTATGGTAAGAGAATGAGTGTGAATTCTCATCCTTTGGGTGAGATTGTGAAATCCTGTTAGCTAGGATGAATGAGGACTGTTTTTATTTTCTTTTCCAGATTCCAGGATTGATATCACTTGAATTCTCAATTCTGAGTCTCCTCAGTCAAAGAAAAGGAAGTGCAGGGTTTTCAAAAGCAGTAAGAAAACAACTGTTGAGGACAGCTTAATCTGATTTTATATTCTGGGATAAGTCCTGTGATGGAGAAGAGAAATCTATTGCACCCAATGCTGTCCTTTCACAAAACTGCTTAAATCAGTTTTATTTATTTGTGACAGTTTCCCCTTTTGTCTTGGAAGCTACATCCTCATAGTGGTAAAAGTCACTACTTTTTAATCCTTTATTTCTGTTTCATAATCATTCAGAGATCTCCTTGAAACTCCAGTAAGGTGAAGAGAACTGGAATATGCCTAGGCTTTTGTTTCTGCTAGAGTAGACATGCACAGTGTCTCTTTTTTGTTTTTGAGTACTCTGATTTGTTAATTTATATATTATTTAAAACTGTTGATTTTACTTGAAAGTAAATTTGTCCATGATTAAAAGTGGGATTTATATGAACTCTTGGTGTATGGATATTTTATTGCACAATATCACTTCTGTTCTTACTGTTTGTATCCAGCTGGCAAAACTTTCTTCTTTTCTAGTAGGTGTGAATATGCTGGAGAACTGGATGCTCTTTTCAGTATTGGAGAACTAGACATGTTGATTCCATTTTTGTCATACTTAAGGTGCAGTTTAATAATCTAAAAATCTAGATACTTGGAATATTGTTTTATTGTCTCCTTTCGATATGCTTGCTTTTGCTTTTGCCTTTGACTGTATAGGGAATTTAGGCTTGATCTGCTGAACTGCAGCTAAATTTAGGTGCTAAACTTCCTGCTCCTTCCATCCAGTGTCTGGTAGATGGCTGTGTTGCAGTCATAAGAATTAACTGGATATGTGGTGGAATTTTGAAACGGCAACAGAATCTTTAACTGAATGTTCAGAAATAACAAATAGTGTCTCCCTTTTATAGCGGATTTTTTGTACCTGACAAATCTGAGCACTTCACCAGCTGAGAGTCTGTTTTGCATTTTGCTATTTTTTGAGCACCATCTGAGTGAATGCTTAGATAATACACCTCTCACTTCTGATGTCTGGAACTGTGGTACAAACTTGTTGCACTTGTAGGCCGATAAGAATTATCGGAGAACTGACACTGCCAATTGTTACAGACCCTGTACTTCCTGTTTCTGAGATGCCTAAAACTGAGTACAGAGCCTTTAATTGCACGCTTAGATAAAGCAGCCCCTTTTGGACAAGGGCTGATGTTAGTGGTAAAGTGGAGGGGAAGTGTCAGTGTGTGACCTGGCAAAATCCAGGCAGATGCCAAGCATCTCTTAGCAGAAGAGATAGTGTCTCAAATGCAGCAAGCAAAAAAAAAAAACAACCAAACCAACAAAAAAACCCCAACCAACCCAAAAAAGGCCAATAAAAAAGTTATGAAAATCATAAAAACATGAAAAAGTTGCAAGAATGTTTCAGACCTAAAATAGGATGTCTTTTTAGATGCTGCAGCATTTTCTTTTTAGTGATGTTCTTAACACTTAAGAGAACGCAAAAAAAAAAATCATCTTTAACGTATCACTTTAGAATCGGTTCTTTGATAGAATCGGAAGCTCATTTTTATTAAATAATGGACAGTCATGGAAAAAACTATTCTGGCCTTAACTAAGATGGTATAAACAACTTCAGACAATCATTTTTCTTTTCAAAAATATGTAATATGTTGTGGTTGAACCAAGTGCAGGATTTCGACATTGCTTTCTTATCTTGTAGGATGGCCAAACTGTGGCTGTGCACAATGAAGGATGTGTTTTATGGCCCCGAGAGCTTAAGAAGATTTTTGGTAGAACAAGCTGCAGCTAGCAAGCTTGGTGAATGCAGTAGGGACAGGTACAGCACTGGGATAATGGAGACAGATGGGTCTTGTGCTTACATGAAGCATCGTGTGCCTGCTTTAGGCTTTCCACGCTCATTTTTGAAAGCATCACACTGGGGAATGAAGATATGAAGCAGGAGTGTTTGGAATGTGAAGAAAGATAAGATGATGAATGGTGGTGAGAAAGTGATCAGGAAAATGGGGCATGAATGGGCAGGAAGCTTTCGAGGTACCAGTGACTGCTCTGCAGTGTACTGTGTCTCTCTTTTTTTGTTTTCCTTTGACTTTTTTATCTTCTGGGATCCTAGCAGTATTGTCCTGCTTTTTCTAGTGATTTGGTTCAGGAAGGGCAGAATAAAGATAACCCAATACACAATTTCCTCCTGTAATGGTAAAAAGATACTACCAGCAGAGATTGGTTGTGGAGCAGCTACTGTTCATTAAAAATCTAAGCAGTGCCTGAAAAACCAAATTCAAGCAAGTGTGTAAGGCCTAGAAACTTAAACAAGCTTTCTTCATTCATGCAAGATAGTGCACAGAGCCCTGTTTTATATCTGTATTTTCCCCCTCATTCAGATATCAGGTGGTAAGCTGCTTGATAAGGTGCTTCAGAGTGAGATGGGGGTGAACACTAGCTTCAGAACTAAAACCATCTGGCTCTTATCTGCTTGGGGACTTGCTTTCCGAAATTCTTCAAGGTCTTTAAGAAATCTCATTAGATGCTCAGCTGCCCCTCCAAGGGTCAATTTGTCATGGTAATGCCAGTCACTGAGCCTCACTTTCACAGCTTGTTGGTTTTTTTTTTTTCTTCCAGTAAGCTCTTTCCCCCAGTTGCTTCTTGGATTTGTATTTCTTTGTGCAAGTTTTCTGCTGCATTATGTCTTTATTGCTGTAATGCTAACTGAAAGATTTGAGGGAAATGGGCTGAGTTTCTTTAAACCCTGACTCCCAGCCGTTCCATCCATGGCCAATAGGTCACACATCCTGGTAGGAGTACAGTTTGCTTCAGGGAGTGGAGTACACTGTGCAAAAGCAGCACTGGCACCCTGTTTACTTCCAGCAAGCTGGGAGTTAAGCCCCTTGATCTCACACAGGTATAGGGGGCACAGCCCCTGGCAGCTGAATTAATTAAGTGTCCTAAAGGTGCACAGGAGAAAGCCATCATGCTCATTAGAAGCAAGAACCTATAAGGGCTGGGAGAACATAGGGCTTAGGAAGACCAGATGGTGCTGTGCTCTTTGGCAACATTTCTGCTTATTTGAGGTACTCTAGCTTCAAAGTGAAGGTTTTTGGTGCTGTTGGAGAAGGGAGGGGTTTGAGTTTTCATTGCTGTGGAACCACGGGGAAGGTGCAGTTAAAGCGTGGTAGGGTGCTGTGGAGGGGAGCAAAGTGTGCAGTGAGGAATTGAAGTGGAAAACCAAGCCTAAAACTGCCTGGTGGCATTGGATTGATTTAGCAGCAGTCCTGGGGTAGGTTGCTGTTGCTTGGAGGAAAGTGAGTGTGTTGAGAGGAATTTCAGCAGATTCTTAGGCTGTGGGTCTAAAAAGGTTGCTTGTCCTTGGTCTGTAACCTTGGAAAGAGTAGAGCAACAATGACAACAATCTCTGGCTTTTGCTTCTTTCAGGAGGTGGTTTTAATGCTGTAACTGGGGTGTGCTTGGGTTTTGGGTATGGAAGAGAGTAGGGTTTTGTCCTGGGAAAGTGTATTTTAGAAGAAAGGACATTAAAAACTAGCTTTGAGTACCAGCCTGACCATCAGGGCACTGTAGGGCAACAAAAATGGTGCTGAGCACGTCGGCCTGTTTATATACATATGTACAGGTTTGTGGTGTGCTCCCCGTGTAGCCAAGGGGAGCTTGAGCCACGCACCATCCTTCCGTGTAATGCAGAATAAGATCTCGGCACACGGACTGCGTGAGGCCCTTCCTGCGAGGGCTTTGCGCGAGTTCATTGCGTGTTAGCGTTTGCTATATTGAGGCTGACAGATGCGCGGGTGCCTTTAATTGCTCTAAGAGCTTAAAGCCCACAAGGCATGGTGAGGAGGCACAGATTTTCAAAAGCAATCTGCTAAGTGCCAAACCTAAATGCCTGGATTTACAAGACTGATGTGCTTTTTAGTGCTTGAACTATCCTGTGGCAAGTGTTTGCAAATTCAGCTCTTAACTTCTTGGGAAACCTGGCTGTAGCATCCTATTAATTAGAATGACAGTGTGTATGTGTGGTGGGTTTTTGTTTTGTTTTCTTTTTTTTTTTTTTTTCCCCCCTCCCTCCACCTCCCCTCCACAGGGGTTTGCAGGACAGGGCAGGGGCTCTGGAAGAGGAGGAAGAAGTTTGTGATATCTCCTAAGGAGGACACTAAAACCATATTATTCTTGCGGCTCTTTTTGCAGCTCCAGATGAAGGGCGGGGGGGGAAGGAAGCCTTTCCATCCCACCCCCGGACAAGCCTGCTCCAAAGAGACTACACTAAGCAACAACACCAGAGGAAACATGATTCTTTTCAGAGACTTAGCAATACCTGTTTTCACTCGGTGCCTGTTCCCGAGCTCGGATTCCCAAGTCACAATGGTAATGTTTATCTGTTTGTGTCTGTTTCTGCATTAACATGCTTTATTTTCTTTCTTCTGCTTCTCCTATTCACCTTGTCCTTTCTCCAGGTCCATTAAGGACAGGTAAGGCATGCAGAAAAGCGCAGAGGGGAGGCAAGGGCACTGCTCTTTGACCTATCCCAGTGACCCGGAATGGACAGGTGAATGATACTGAAGCTTTTGGTTTCATGGCCTCTTAAATGTATCACTCTTGGGGTTTTTTTTTTGTTGTTGTGTTTTTGTGTGTGGAAAATGTCCAAAGCAAATAAGGCCAAACGTGGCCCCTAATGGAAGAAGTGGTTGGGAGACAAAAGTATAGCCATGAGAAAGGCAGGGTATGATGGAGAGGGTGGGGAAGGGAGGAAGCGCATGGCTCCTCCAGGAACACCAGCCCTACGAAGGCAGCCCTGCAGCTTGTGCAAGCAAAAGGGTTTTCTGTCTCTGCAGCACTTAGGGAAGGGGACAGTCAACAGTAGTGACTTGATGGCATGCCTGATCGGGGGCACCTTGTTCTTTCTTGTCCCATTGTTTCTGCCATTGTTGCTACTAAATAACGCATGAAGCTCATTGAAAGCCGAAATGAGCCTCGTGAGGACTTGCTGTGTCGCTCTCCCTGGGCACCAGCCTCTGTGTGTGTAGTGTTCAGGGGACCTGGTCCTGACAGTAGTTTTTCAGGTCACCCTCCCTTTGTTTAAAGAATGGGAGGATGACAATGACTTTCTCGCCTGCTCGTGCTTGAAGGTCTTTGGACTGGTAGGAAGTAGTGCTGGGAAATTGCTTGGGGCTGGGTTAGTGGTGTCTTTCTAGATGATGAATGGTTTGTGTTGCTGGAGATACTTTTTAGAGCCCTGATCTTCAAAAGGGAGTGCTCAGCACGCTTGTACCAGGCAACATACAACTGCACTGAAGACACAAATGTGATGTCCAGGTTTTCCTGAACTCCTTTCCAGGGTCCTGGAAGTTACTAGCTGTACATTCCCTGCTACAAATAACGTGCAGAGCAGGGCAGGATTTGAACCTACAGATTGCAGATGTTTTCTGTTCCTAGGTCTCGTGTATGGCACTTTACCAGCATTTCTCTTCTGCTGCTAACTCCAGTGGTGACTTGCAAAAAAGATTCCAACAGTGTCAGGTTTTTTTCCCCATTAGGTGGGCTCTCTAGTTTGCCCTGGCCAAATTTTGGCAGGCAGTAATAGACAGTGGAAGGCAGTAATCTCAGGTAGCTCTTAGGGCATCGCCTGCTGTGAAAGCTGAGAGTCCTTAGCTCCCAGCTGATCACATAGACATGAAGGGTGTTAATGAAATGGTGGGATGAGACGCAAGGGTGTGTAATGCATCTCCTACATAGCTGTTCCCTTCTGCATCCCATGCCCTGGCTTTGCAGTGAGCTCTCTTGAAAATTCAGCAACTGGAGTCTCTGTCCTTGAACTAATTGTTCAAGTTTCTGCGTAAGAGCAGAACCGCTAGCAGAGGCTATCCTTGTTAGGGCATGTTCTTTGGCCTGTCACAGTGAATCAGCACAAAAGATGTTAAAACAGATGTTTCCGTAACGCCTTTTAAGGATGAGGAGGGATTTGCCACATTTGCCTGGGAGTAATAGAGACCAGTATGCTGTCTTCTTGAGCATCCTCCCCCTTTTACAACCAAACGGCCTTATTCTGTTCAGTTCCTCCCCTCTTCTCCCTTTCTCCTGGACATAGCTTTCCAGTCACAGCAAAATAAATCCTGGCAGACTGGATGGGAGGCCAGTGCTATCTGCTCAGTGCTCTTCAGGGCCAGAAGTCCCTTCTCTGGCTCTTGACCCCTGGACACAAAGGCTGTGCTTGCAGAGGCTCTGCTGTTAGGAGGGGGACTCTTGCCATCTAGTGGGAGGGGATGGTAAGCCTCCAGGACCTCTGCCATCACTCAGGATAAGACGACAAAATGCAGCCCTCCTTCCCGGACTTTTAGTGCGTGAGTCATTTTGCTGCACATGTGGGATTAGCTCCCACTGCTTTCCCACAGCGTTGCCACTGCCTCGAATTGGTGAAGCTGGATTTCTCTTTTCCTTTCTAGAAATCTCACTCTTTTAACTTTTTTTTTTTTTTTTAGGGACAAAACTTTGTTTACACCCTTCTATACTCATCTCCTGGATGGCCGAGTTGCACAGAGGGAATCTGTCGGGAGCCTGTATGTATGGGAGGGACGTTGGTGTGTGTTGGTCAGATACTGTATGCCACCTGCATTTTGTCAGGAGATTGCTTAGGGGAAGTTGCCTTTCAACAGCTGACTCCTTGAATCAGTGCTCAAAGACAGCTAGGATCTCTGAGTAATTGCTTTTACAGATAGAGAATGGAAAGTACTTGCAAAGTGCCTTGCACTTGAGTCTTCCTTGGCCTAGGAAAACCAGAAGCTTGCATTCCAGTTGGGAGATTTCAGTACTAACTGGCCTCCCCCCCCACTCCTTTCTTGAAAGGTTAAGGAGAAAAATACAAGGAAGATGTGTGTGCTTTCTCTGCGTATGTGTTGCTCTATTATTCACACTGCCTGGCACTGAGAAGGAGCAGCTGCTGTCATGCGCAAGAACAGCCATCATCTCTGAGCCCCTGTGCCCGCAACAGAAACATATCTGCTGCAAGTGTTTCACAGGGCTTCAGGTTTTCACCCACCTTGGTGTATAAGCCTTTCGTTTGCTCAGAGATAGGTGTAGTTATTGGGTGTTGAAGGTGTGTTACTCTCTAGATGATGCATCAAACTGAGAGCTGGCACACATGGGTCTATCACAGATCTTGTATGAGGCTGGTCTGCACTTCTGTTCGGATGGGCCGTTTGATAAGAGTCTGGACTTCAGCATAGATCTTGTTCCAGAATGTTTGTGTAGAGCATTGAGGTCAGCTGTGCCTTAGTGAGCTAATACGAATAGCAAGACTGAGAGGTTATGAGGCCTGCAGATTTGGAAAAACTATGGAAAATCAAGTGGGTGATGGAAAGTAAGTGTGATGTGGTCATTCTCTGCATTGCATTGACCATTAGACTAGAACACGGGCAGAGGAGGAGAAAGAGAGATCTCAAAGGACTGAAGTTATTTCTTATGGAAAATGAACCTCATTTTTCCAGCTTTGCTGGCTGCAGGAGCTGTGTCATGCAAGGGTCCCTCCCTGAATAGAAGCAATGCAAGTTTACAGTCCTTTCAACAGCAACTAGCAGTAACCAAACAGCAGGGGATGGGAGTCTGGGAGGTCAGTCCGGTCACCTCCAAACTCCTGATGTGGAAATCATAGAAATTCCAGCAGGGATTAAACATATTACATAAATTGATTTATGCCTTTTTTGAGGGATGCATAGACCTACTTCTCCAGAATCGCTGGTGTTTTTTAGCCATCCTATGAGCTCAAAAGCAGGAATATACCTCTCCGATTACATGTTGCAGGAACTTTCCACTAGGACCAATTGGTGTGAAAATTGCCATGCGTCATTAACGCTCTTACAGAGCAGTCGGGTCCTTCAGTTCTTTAGGTATCGCCTAGATCATCTCTGTGTGGAGCAACCTTTACGGAGCTTAGTGTATCTGCGCTGTGAATTTGAAAGGTCGAGTCGACCTGTGGCTCCAGAGAGTCTACAGGGTGAAAACACAAGGTTTGGGGAGGCAATGAGCCTTCCCTTTTTAAAATAACTGAAAATTGGAGAAGAGAGATTATAGAACCTAATAGCGCGTACCTAATTTTTGGGAGCACGGACCGTGACTGTGACTACTTGGTCAAAACCAGTCTTGACTTGTCCATATGGCAAGATGCAGAAGAAAACATGTAGGCGAGGGATGTGGACCTGAAATGGTGTCTCTGTGTACGGCCAAGAGACAGACTCAGCTGTAGCTGGTACTTGTACAAGTATTTTGCATGAAAATATCCATGCAGAAAATCAGTGCCCGCTGTTAGCTATGGTATTGCTGCCCACAAGGGTGCATCTTTGCCCCTTTGTTGGAAGAAGCTGAAAGATTACTGCTGGGGAGAGGATAAGATACAGGGTGGTAGATATGTGCTTCCTTCCTGGTGAAGGGCAGCAAACTCCACAGAGCCCAAAGAGCAATGAGGTGATGGTTAAACAGGTTGAGAGGTGATAAGGTGGCTGGTGGGCCTGGCAAGTGGTTTCCCTGGTTTCCTGTTTGCATGATCAGATGATGCAAATCCAGTTTGAGCAGCATTTTTTCTCTGTAGACTATATGATTTTGAGAGGTTTTCTAATTTTTTTTTTTTGCTAGGTGCTTTTCTTCTGGTCTTAACCAGCTGCAATATGAAGGGGGCAGCAAATTCCCTGAATCCAGCACGTTACCTTGAAGAGCTTTGCTGAATTCCTGCTGAATGTTTCGCTTTATGCAACCAGCAAGCTCTTCCATCAGCTGGAAGCCTGCATGGCATTTGCTGCTTGTATCCTTACCCGACCCGGGCATTCGGCAAACATTCCTCCGGCAGGCTGTCATGTTTCTCCATGCCCTGATCGGCAGACGCTCACACATTCCTTCCTCTGGCCAAACTGCCTTCAGCTTCCTGCCAGTCTGAAATAGCTCTGCTCTTTGGAGCTTCTGCTGTGACACGTTTTTCCCCTGATGTCCCTGAGACTGAGCAAGGTGAGTCCAGCCAGGCTTGACCCACCAGGTGATGCTCTGCTGATAGCCATGATACTCATTGCAACTTGCAGCATTTCACCCCTTTCGTGAGCATTCCCGGTACAGGAGAACTGGGGCACTGTGGACTAGCATGCAAAACCTGCTGCTGCTTACCACTCGTGCTGGCTTCCCTGGGAAGAAGAGCCAAGCTCCATTTCAGTGGCATCCAAGCTCCATTTCAGTGGCATTCTGGCACCCTGACATCTTGATATTCTCTGTATTACACCAAGAAACAACCGTCTTCTTTCTGATTACACACACACACACACACACACACACACACACACACACACCCCCACCCTCCTTCCTTTAACAACACGATTGACCTTGGGGGACTGCCTGCAGGAGGCTTTGCCAACTCGTGGGAACGTGGTTCTCATGTCCCTACCAATATTATCAGCTGGTGCAGTCTCCTCTGGGTGGGTATCCTCTCAGAAGCCTGCTATGCCAGTAAGTAACGGGACCATTCTTGTGTTGGGCTGAACCCTCGGTTCTGGAGCAGACTATGCTGTGTACAGAGCCTGTGAACCAGAGAGCGAGAGAGACTTTGTGCTGAACACCTTACGGTCTCTTGTAAGCAAGGCTGAGCTTCTCTGGTATTGTCAGTTTGCTCAGTGAAGAGCTATGACCTTGCTTAAAATTATTCAGGGCTGCATTACACTTACAAACTAGCTTCCTTTCTGTTGCCAGCATGTTGCAGTTTCCTCTCATGTTGGTGCCCAGTTCAGTGCAATATCCCTTTCCAATAAAAGGTGGCATCAGAGAGTGGGGAAGCTCTGCACATCAGTGCCAGAGCAGCTGGGACTAAGAACAAATGCTGCTTTTCCTGTGGTTGGGGTCGAGAAAATGGAATTGTTCTCTGAGCAGGAAGCAGGCATGCTCGGTGTGGGTAAATTGTGTTTAGGAAGTGATGGAAAGCCTGGGAAAAGGGGGTCTGATGACAGACATGTTCTTGTAGGGCTTGGTGTTACATTGCTGGAAATGTATCCAGAGATGTGGATTAAGCACTTGAACTTTTCAAAATAATTAATAGAATTAATTTGAGAATTGATGTGAAACCAGGCAGGACTAACCTGGAAGAGTAGGCTATAGGCAGCAGCCCTGTGCTAGGGAAGGGCTTGCTAGGAAGTCCTTTACAAATATGAATATACTGAAATAAAGGGGGATATTCCTTCACAAGTTAGCCTTTGGGAATACCTGCTCTTCTTTCTGTGCCTATCGACTTTCTGCTGACTTGTTTGAAAAACCCATTGAACGTAGATTTAAATACCCAAGGTCAAAGCTGGTGAGAAAATAAATTTCCATTCTTTGGGAAATGCTGACACTTCAGAATGTGTTGCTGTCTAAAATTGGGTCAGAAGACAAAATCTCAAGGTCTTCTCTGCAATAGGGATTTGAAAGCCACTGTTTTCTTTTTATTTTCACGGTTACAGAAAATAGCAGTGAATAGAATTGTTATGATGCATTAAAAGCTTAAATGGAAAAAAAAAAAAAGGACAGTTTAAAAAACACAACCCCCCCTCTAGCTGAAAAGATTGCAGAAGTTTGCAGTTGCCTCAGAATAACGCCTAATTGATTTAGCTACTTCTTGTTGATAGAAGAACTGTTTCAACTAGCTCAGACCAGTGTTACTATTTCACTGCTAGCTGTTTGCACCACAGATGCTCTGAATTTTCTGACACAGCAGAGGTCGGGATTTTTGATTGGTCTGTTGTTTGTTTTATGAAGAATTGTTTTTAGTCTCTGGTTAGTCCTCGGGACATCAAGGAGTATGGAGTAACTCTTGCTGCTTATCTAGCTGGTTTTTAACTACGTGCCTTGGCTTGAGCTGCTCTAGTTACGGGCTTTAAGAATATGGAGCTGCTGGAAAAGCAGTTGCTGGATGCTGAAGGGTGAAGGTGGGTGATACCTGAATAGCCAGGGAGATGGCGTGCTGCAAACTCTACAAACTGTAGAAAGGAGTGTAAGTTTGAAGATGCTGTACTGTAAGACCATGCACCCCTCTGTATTTGTAGAGGGCTGAGCACTGTGAGGCTCTGAATCAAACTGGGGTGCTTAAAAACTGCTGTGATCACACTCTATTATTTAACACTGGTATTGATATGATTCTCAGTATTTGTGCTCTAGGAACGTCCTGAGAAAGCTTTCATATTCCTAATCCACCTCCTTCCTCGCAACCCTGGCTAGATTTTCTCCCCCGTTTCTTTTCTGTTTGCAGTCCTTCTGCTCAGATTACAAGACAAGCCCATGATATCACCCGCTATGAGCTGAGGCTAAAGGGGCTGGGTCTTGGGAGGGGTTTGCTTGACTAACTCTAGTGAAATTTGCCAGGAAGCAGCAGCTTCTTGCAGCATATTTCTCTGGCTGCAGGATATTTTCCAGCGCAGAGGGGACCACTCAGACGGCGCGCTCAGCCCAGAAGAAAGAACTTCACGAAGCACGACAAGACAGAGGTCACCCCCAGCGCAGCTTACCACTAACTCCAAGGTAAACGCAGTCCTGCCGAGACTGCAAGCCAGAACAGTGGCGTTATTGCTAAAGATAAAGGGGCCGATGAATTAGTTTAAACATTTCTAACCCTCTCGTGCTTTGGGGCTGAAAGTTTGATTTCACTTCTTCCTGTTCTCTTTTAATGTAATTTGTTTCTCTCCCCTCAGTTTGTTATGATGTACGATGTTTAGACGTAACAGGCTGGGAAGAAGGTAGATGTTTCTTCTAATTCCTGCCCCCTGAGACTTATTTGGCAGGGGTGGGACGACACAGATATTCAGTGTCACTTTGCAAAGATGTTGTGACCAAGTTAAAGATTTTCTCCCCTTGCTTGCTCGCAGGCATGCATGGATGAAATAAAAAAAAGACGTGTTGCAAACTGTCTGCAAGTTCAGGCAATGCATATTCTGTAATATTATTAAAATATGCTTGATTTAGACCAGAATGCTACAGTACATGCCATCAACATTGTGTAAATGTTACCAGCTAAACTTCAGAAGCGGTTTAAATTCTCCTCTCTGAATAACTGTGCTCTTTCAGAGGAAAAGGCTTCAGTGCAGATGTTTCCCATTGGCAGGAGGTGCAAAACAGTTATGTCCCTAGTTAAGAAACTTTTCTGCTGTCATTGCTTGGGATTCACAGCCCCTTGCAAAGCAGCCCTCAGCCTACCAGCAACTTTCTTGAGGCTCTTTTATCGTGCAGCAATCCCAGTACTTTTCAGGATGACTCTAGGATATGCAGTGGTAACCACCTGAAAAGTTGCAGCACAGAAACGTGGGATGTTTCTGTCTGGAATTAACATAGTCCAGGTTGAGTTCTGATTCTTCAGCATGCACACAAATAACTGTACCTTCTTTTAAATTAATTTTTGTTGTTTAGTTTAAACAGATGTTACTGTGCGTGAGTGTAAAAAAAAAAAAAAAAAAAAAAAATCTAAAGACCAAGATAGTTTAGAAGACTATAGAGAAAGATCCTAGTTTAGAAAACTATTTAGCATCTCTGTAATCAGCTCATAAAGATGACATTGCTTTCAAATTTGTACTGAATAGGGGCTGAAAATAATTGCTTTAGGGTTCCTACTTCCCAGTTTCATTTAATCTATATTGAACCACCCACAGTGGTGGAATTTCCTTGGTTGGAAGCTAGAGAGCAGTTAGAAAACATAAAATGAAATCTTAGCAGGAACTACTGTAACAGCAAAGCATATAGGGAGAGACCACATCTTTAATGTAGTGTGCTGGATGCTTGTTGCTGCAGGAATGAATTTCATATGATCTTAGTTCTAAGTGCAGGATGATGTTGGAAAGCACCCCCAAAAATGGGTTTCTAATATGAAGTTTAATACTTCAGTCAGGTGGTGATAAGGCTCAAGATAACTCTGAGATTGTCTGCTCTCCGGTCAAATCCAGTGTGGTGCTTTGCGAGTGCTGGGGCAGGAGCGCAGAGACGAGGTCTTTAGAGAAACCTTCAAGAAAGTTTTAGCAGCTTGGAAAAGCCACCAAGATTGAAGAGCATCTCGATGATGTAGTAGAGGACAATGCCTTTGTCTTCAGCAGCGTGATTTAAGAGAGAAGCCATGCATTTTGCTGAAAGTTCTGTCCTTTTGCAAGTTAAGCAGAGACCCCAAAGTGCATGCCTAGTAATGTTCTCTGGATTTTTTTTCAATAGTTTGACTCCCAAGTTCATTGCCTTTACCTTACTGTACTGCTAACTTCTCTTCTGTTTTTTCTGTTTCTTGCTTTTATGTTTATTTTAACCTTTTATTCTTTCTCCTCCTGAACCGTTTCATAACGTTCTTGGTGCTGTTTAAAAACCCAGTGATGTCCTTTCTTAGAGATCGTAACTCCAGTGGATGGAATGATTTAGCAGATCAACCAGTCAGATGGTTTGCAAAGCACTTTCTGTGAAATCCTCTGGAGGCACGTACGCACGTGTGCGCAGATACGTGTTTACTATCAATGTCTGCAAAGACACACATTGAGGAGGAAGAGTCCCGCTCCTAATCTGTAGTAGTGCTGGTGGAAGTTTGTTATTTCAAGGAATATTTCACAGGAAAAAGAACATGCTGTTCTGAAGTCAGCCTGTCCTGCGTCTGCACTGCTGATGGGTTACGCTGTGTTAAGACAGCATTATACAGAGGTATGAGGGGGACCTGCTTCTTGGAGGATATCTAGTGTTTGCTAGTGCTCTTCAAACTTAGGTCATGCACATAATGTGTTCTGGTTCTGTGAGCGTGTGTGTCAGCTGTGGATTTTAATGTGTACCCTTTTGTAGGTTCTTTATTCATGAACGAATTTTGTATGTCATGAACTAATTGTGTAGGTTTCATGAAAAGAGGAGTTTGAATCATATAGCTCTAGTGGCCACTGCTGCTTTTGGTAAGTACAAACAGATTGCTTGGTCATCATCACTGCATCCACTGGTTGCGAATTAAAGAATTTATACTACTAGGTTAAAAAAATCACTTTTTCTGTTTAATTGTCTTGGAAGTATATTTGGGACTAAGCTCTGTTTCCTATTAAGAGTACAGCACAAGGTCTGTGGAACAGCCAGCTGGTGCTGGCCAGGAGCCTGAGAGTTCTCATGATTCACATCTCTATTTGTCTTCGTTCTCTGACATCAGGCGAAGGGAAGAGATAAGGAAAATAAAGAACTTCCCAAAATGAAGCATATTTGAATTGCAACCATGACATGGAGAGAAGATGCTGCATGTGTCCATCTGATCCCCAGACAAGTTTTTTTTGCCTTCTACGAGAAACAAATGCATCAAGGGGCTAAAACTGAAAGCAAAGGTGAACTGCTTCAGTTGAAGAAGCAGGTCGGAGAAGACACCACAGCCTGGATTTGAAAGCTGTAAGAAGCGTTCAGCTGAGCCCTTTCATGAAATGTGCTGACCATGGATCTGGGTGTTTGGCCCTGCAAAAATTGCTGTGTCCGTGCAACTTTGGAGAGCAGCACGCTTCTAAACACTGGGATCTCATAGATCTAATCAAACAATGATGCAAAGGTTAGGCAACTTCCACAAACGCTGATTTTTCTGTTGTTGGACCTGTAGCTGTCTTTTAAAAGAAAACACAAGCAAGGTACCTTTCTTTCCTACTCTCCTAGCTAGCGTGTTTGTCCATCAGAGCTGCTCTTCTCTTGTCTAGCTTCAATAGCAAGTGATGGCAAGCAACATGCATTCCTGGGCTATATACATCTTTTTGTGCTGTCTGTTCAAAGTGCTGTCTGTTGTAGTTTATCCTCATCAGTTGGCAAACACTCCGAACTGTTTTCTGTTCCAGGTAGTATATACTTCAGTAAGCTTTTGGGAGGAAATAAAAAAAGTGGCCGTGTATGTAGGTACGTTTGAATGTGAAGCAGAGGCCAGAAGGTTCTTTAGTAATTATTAAATAATGTTGTTTCTCTCTTGAGTGAGATCCCGTGGCTGGTAAAGTCATGGCAAGTCTATAGCTTTGGATTGTGTAAGCTTTACCGCTGCTGCGAGAGGGCATACTGGGACTTTGCTCTCCCTTTCCCTGCAGCATCCCAACAGACCAGAAGAAGCAAATTGCATTTGGTAGCTTCCCTGATGTAAACAACTCTTGAATTTGCTACTGGTTGCCCTTGGCCAGTTTGTAATAACGTGAAATTTGCTTTCTTAAGGTAGTTCTCAGTTCCCTGGTAGCAGGTTTCAGTTCCTGAGCAGAGGCATGTCTCTAACATGACTTACAAAAGCCCTACGTTAATCACAGAGCTCCAGGGATCCCGAGTGAAAGGAATGAGCAAATGACAACAGCCCAGTGGTACTGGCTTATAGGCATCGGTTCTTTTCTCCTTAACTGTGAACGGAAATCCAGCGGGAATGCGTTCCTCAGAGTGATCACTGGCGGATTATATTGCCATCCTTCTGGCTGCAGAGTCTCTGGATTTGTAACATATCAAAATGTTATCCTGAAATGATTTCTGCTGTCCTGCTTGTTCTGGGCTCTGCCTTGAATCCTATACAGCATTTTACTGGGGGAAAAAAAAAAAACAACCCAAACCCCAAAAAATCCCAACCTTTTAGTTTTTGGTTTAGATGTCCCTAGCAGCATTTTGGCTTGCTTCAGTCATTCAACTTCCACCTTCAGCATACTCTTTGGATTGCCTTTGCTGCCTCTCCTAAGAGTGGCTGTGTACTGACGCCAGAAGGGGCTTGCCTGACCCATCGGGTGTACCACGATGGCATCTCGTCCCTGAGGAAGCCGTCCCAGTCCCAGGACCCGGTACACAAGTTTTGTTATCAAGCCCATGCTGTTCCGCTGGGCTCCAAGGCAGGTTCAGTTACGCTGAAGTCAATCTGAAGGATGTCTGGGGATTTCTAGGAAGAGGGTTAAGAGTGATGGTGATTTTTCTGGTCACCCCCGTCAATCTATTGCGATGTTTTCCTGCCACGTAGTGGGCTATGGGGTTTCATGGGGAGCACGTGGTCTTCTCCAGAGCTCCTTATCCACTGAGGTAAGTACTGGTCTTACCTTGTTCCTCTTGGCTAACAGGTCTCTGCTGGAGATTTGGATTTATTGCCATTGCTTGGTATATCTGGTCCTGCCAGTGACCTTTATGGCTTAGTGTTTTAAGAGCGTGAACGAGAGGGCTCTCATTTGTGGCTTACACTGGGGTTATAATCAATGGGGGTTTAATCTACGAAAGCATTAGCCCTAGTGCCCGTGGCAGGGCTGAGTCTCTTGGAACAACGGGAGAATGTATCTGAGCTCTTACCCAAGCGAGCGGTAGCGTTTCTATTCACTATAATAGTACTGGAGAGGGGCCCAGTGTGAATTGCCCTTGCGTTGGCTGGAGAACTGCTTCCACGGGAGTGGGAAATTCTGTTCCTGTCCCATGCCTGCTGCGGGATGTGTGAATGTGCCTGAGGAATGCACTTTGGGCAATGGGGTGTGGAATTGGAAACGCAGGGTGTAGGATTCGGGCGCTACTCTTTCAAGTGGCTAAATACCAACTGTTTGGTGCTCCTGGCTGAGATCCAGTCGTGCCAACAGTGGTCAGAGTGCTAATTGTCTCTTCCTGCTGATGGATGCCAAGCCAAACGGAGCATTGCTGGATCTCCAGTCACAAAGGACTCAAATCAACCACTCCAGACTTCCCTTTTGTTGTCTGGATAAGGGTGGGAGCAGGAAAGCTGGTGTTTCTGGTTTTGTCTGAGCTGATCTATTGTTTGGATGATTTGGTGAAATTAAAAAAGGGATCCTTGCTGGTAGGAGCAAGCTTTTGAGTTGGGGAGATGAATAGCCTATTAGTTTCACTTGGTGAAGTCTCTGAAGAAGTAAAAGCTCAATATTATTTTGAAATGAAACTGTTGTTTCCTTGTAAGCCTGTGTCTATCTGTTCCCTTCAAGACTTAAGACTGGAGTTCTGAAAAGGGCTGAGTCAGCAGCTAGCAGGAGCATGCCTTAAAGCCTTTAAATTACACATTAATGCGGTGATGGAGAATCGTCTTATGGCCTGAAGTACAGGATGGGGAGCCAGGAGACCTGGAGTATTTTCCTGGCTTCTCCACTGACTTTATTCAATAGGTTTTTAATGTTCTGTCTTGGATTCTTTTGAATGGGGAGACCAAAATATATACTCTTAGGATTACGTCAATCTGTAGGCTATTAAAGAGAGGGTGTGAGGGGAGGAATGAGCCCTACAATAAAGGGAATAGCCAGCACAAACCAAACATCCTGCAAATCTAAGCCTAGATTTATTCTTAGGGAGTTCAGCATGTGCAGCTTTCTTTGAGACTTGGGGGAAAAAATGCGCCCAAATCTTGGACACAGCAGCAGAGTGGGTTTACTTAAATATTTTCCTTATTAAATTTTGTTATTGTGGCTTATAATGATTCTGCCATAAATGTGTGTGTGCAGTTGGCTCCTATCTGGTACTGTCCATGTTTGCTTCTTTAAATGCTCTTAAGTGAGTCTGTTGCTGAATTGTCAGCGCTCGGATTGAAGAGCAGTGATAGTTTTCTTTGATAGTGGTGCAGTAACACTAACGTCTTGGAGCTAAGGACAGAGATTTCGGGAGGAGCCAGGAAAGAATAAATCCAGGACTCGTGCGGCTGTTGTGCTGTGGGGTGAAAGAAGTGGTGTAGAATTTTCTGTGCTGTTTTATCAATCCTCTAGACCGGTCCTGTGTTACTGCTTGTCTTGTCTCCTGATGAAAACTGACCCGGATGGTATGGATGGATGTCTCTGCCAGAAGATGCCCAAGCCTCTCCGGTGCCCTAACTCCCTGTTATCCCTCCTGACCAGTCTTGATAGGAGACCGAAAGCTGAGAGCCCTTTGCAGTACTGCAGTGTTGGGTGGCTTCCCTGGACACTGCTGGGCTCCTGAAGTTTCCCCATTATACCTGGGCTGCTGTTTGTTGTGGAAGTACTAAAATATGCCTGCGTTCAAATTCCACTGGATTCTGGTTTTCCTGATGTCGTGACTCAGTCTGAATAGTTTCTTAAGCACCTCAATAAACAAGACCTCTGGGTATGGAAGGTTTTATTTCTGGGGCGATGCAAACACTGTGAAAGCTTTGTCTCTTAATGTTTGAATGTGTAACTATTTTGAAGCAGATGGTAATATGACCAGAAGGAAAAGCAGACTGTGGTTGCTAGTACACACTGCACTGTTGTCTCCTGAAGCATGTAGGATTGCTGCTGCTCTGATCTTACGGAGGATTCCTCCAGGATTTGCTTCTGCAGGTGGAATAGGACTAGAAGGGAGATTTCTGAATGTTGTTCCGGTACCTTCCCCTGGGCCCCCGAGGAGCCCCTCCAGATCCTCGCAGGATCCTGACAAAGATGAGTTATGATGCTCTATGACCTGAGCGCAAAACGTGTGCGTCCCGAGTCATTTTCCTTGGCGAAAGTGCGGGATTGTGTTCATACAGGCTTGTTAAAATTCCTTTTTGCTAGTCAAACTTGCCTCTGCGGAGCAGGGGGCTCTCAGGCAACCTTATCCTCCCTCACCAAGTTTTCTTCAGTTCTATGGTAAATGGTGGTTTGTGGTTTTTTGGTTGTTCCCCCCCCCCCCTTTAGTCTTGCCTGACTCCAAAACTCTCTAAGCTTTTGGGGAACAAAAGCAAACCAGCCTGCAGTTGCCTTTTGGAGTCTTGGGGCTCCTGGGGTGTCTGACTCAGCAAGGCTTTGCCAAGAGTGAAAATTACACCTACTATAATTACTATAATCTAAATTGGTATCTCCCTGACTAATCTTGGTATCAATTAAAGTAACCTGGAAGTCTGTTGTGATACCCCCCCCAGCTGCTCATGGACCATGAGGTCTCCCAGTGCTGTGACTTTTTGAAAGGCTCTGGCATCTTGCAGTGGTCTGTCTGCTTTATTAATTAACACTTCAGGGAGTACCGCTCTCAGCTGGTAACGATTACATCCTGCCTCTGAATGGTTTCCCCAAATTGTTGTGTCTTTTGGCTGAAGTCCTTCAGTAAAATGACTCAAGAGCTTTGGTTTGAATAGAAAGCAGTCCTGGAAACTGGAGTTGCACAGCTTGTAGCTATTTCTTGGCCTCTGATCGCGAAAGACCCCTATTAACCTGAGTGCAGAGCTGACCGCTGGTCATTGTTTGCCTTGGCACAAGAGGGACTAGTGAAACATGCTGACCTGCTGGTTACGCGCCGTTTGTCGATCCTTTTCTCCTGTAAAATATTCTTGTTTAGTTTACTATTGAGCTTTCTGGAGTATCATAAAACAAAACTGTAACCTAGAGGGGAATTTGGCACATTCTGTTAATTACGCTGACGTGCCGCCTTATCTCTTGAGAGCTAGAGGTCCTTCAGGACTTGACCGTAAGGCTACTCACCCCACGTTATCTGCCTTTGCCTTCTCAAATATCCTTCGTATGGCTGCCTGCTGAGGAGCAAGACCATCCAGATGCTTCAGAAGGTCCCAGCAATATATAAACAGCGCTGCGCTCTTGTGCATGTGGGACAGCCATGGAAAAGCTGTAATGACTTCTTTAGAAACCTGACTGTGTAGCTTTCAGCTAAGCCAGGGCCCTGCTACCCCTCATCTTAGTTTTTCAAGAGAGATTTCAGTCCAGCTTAGTTTTTATTTAATAGCTGCTGAGACTTTTAAAATCCAGTTTATGCAGTAGCAAGAAACAACAGCCACATAACGTGAAGTAGGTTAAAACAGATGTTTAAAGAAGGTTAAAACTGAAAACCAGATTTTTCTGAAGACCACTAGGCTTGCGGTTCTGCTGGGCTCAGTGTCAGACCCCCCCCTTCAGTATTTTTACTTATAACTAACATATGTTGTTATGATCTGACTAAGGGGGTTACTTGAATTTTTTTATACTGTTCACGACAATTGCTCTGCCCCTGTGTTTATCCTCTGGGCTAAAAACCCATCTTGTATCCATGAAAAACATTGTAAGAGGTTTCTTTTGAAATCAGTGCTAGTAGGTATTGAAGTCAGGCATGTCTGACTAGTACTAATGTGCCTTGACTCAGGAGCCTTTTTATTTTTACAGAACACATGTATCCTGCCCTGTTGACTACGTTTACTCTGGGAAAACCCCTTTGTTCGCTGCTGGAGGGGAGCAGCCTTGTGAAAGCAGTTGTACTTCCTTCCTCTCTTCCCCTCCAACTCTCTCTGACGTGGGGCAGGACTTTATTTTATTCCTCTCTCTCAGCCTCACCTCCTGACCTGCAAAAAATTGAAAAATACCTTGTTTCCATAGCAGTATTTCTCGGAATGCTTGATGAAAATTTACAAATCTCAATCTTGTGAAACCAGTGTGAAAGTACGTGGTTCTTTGAAACCAAATGTTTATTGTCCAAGAAGTTTTTGCTGCATATTCCCCCCACCCTGATTTAGTTAGACCTGTTGTTAAGTCTCCCCTTGCTTTTCCTGTTTCTTCCCCTGATGGCCAATGCTAGCCTTTTAACCCACATGCTTCTGTTTCGTTTGTCTATTCCTTAGGCAAATGCCTTTCATCCCCAGGTCTCAAAGCACTCCAGTAGGAAGCTCACGATCACCAACCCTCTTTAACACGAGGGGAAATTGAGGCACAGCCTTGGAAGTGACCTGCCTGAGGTCACACGGCAGGTCAGTGTCAGAGCTGAGGTTTGAACCGATGTCTCTTGAATTTCAGGCTAGTTGCCTGGGATTTCTGATACATCTCCTCATTAAGCAGCTTGAAAGGCTGGTTAATGTGTTTTGCTGTGTCTTCATATGTGTATGTGATCTTCTGGTAATTTTTTAGGGATAGCTAAGACCTAGCAAAAATACTGGAGGATTTTAGCTTCTAGACATCTGGTTTTGGAGCCAAGTCTTTCCCCTTCTCCCTCCTCTTTGGTGGTTGCCAGGAAATGATGGAACTTTAAAGGGCTGGGGAGTTTTTTCCCACTACACTCTGGCATTGCCTCATTTGGAAACTATTCAATCATCCTCCCCCACATGTGCTGCTTGGCCACTCCATGTGCTGGGTGCCTGAATGAAGGCTGGGGAGTACATGAGTGGGAAGTGGGCAGAAAAGGACCAGGATTTAAACTCTGCACAGCATCTGGCTGAAATTCCTCTAATGAGTCAAAAAACTTGCTGGTTCATACCTTACATGACTAGCTTATATAATGATGTAGCAGTTGCATGACAAGTCAGTCCCTACCCAGACTTAGCAACCGAAAATTGGAGACCATTGGCCACTACTCCATCAGCATACAAGGTTAGCTATCTACTTCTGCAAAGTGTCTGTGTACAGTAATGTATGTTGATTCTCTACAGATGAAACTGGATGGGCAGTGACAGAAGTCAGTCTTCTATCATCATATTGCGAAAACAGACTTCAATATAATACCTCACTTCTGACCATAGTATAATACATTTCATTACCCTTCTGGTTTTTCACTGTTTAAGTGATGGGTTTGGCTTCTTTATTGAAGGAGGTAAGGGAGAAAAATGGTTCAGTTCTGTCCTGGTAGGATTTGAACCAAGGTTTGCTGTAGCTTGCTGGAACCACCGAACTACTGGATTTGCAGAGACATAGGAAAATCAATTGCTAGCACTTGTGACCTGTAGAATTTTGCCCTGGAAAAAAGTATTTTCCAGCTGAAACTATTTGGCAAGTTGACCGAAACTTACAAATGATTTTCATGGGGGGTTTTTCAGTTTGTTCTTCCACCCCACAAGAAATAACTTACTTTGGTTTTTACAGGCAGCGTTGGACATAGTCTCTTCCATAGCTTTATCCCCTGCTGAAGCAAGAGATATGAAGTCCATGTCATTACCAAGCCTTACTCAAACTTTCCTTTTCTTTCCTTTCATGACAGCCACACGGTACCTACTTGCACTGATTGGCAGCTGCTAGCAGAGGACTTGGCTCTGAGAACTGTGAGCACTGAAAATGGAAAGATTCCTGGGTTTTACCCATAACCACTGTTTCATCACGCTGTTCTTCATCTCCCTGAGCCCGCTGGGCTTTGCTCAGTATGAACACTGGCCCTACCTCCCCGGTTACCCTGAGCCACCCCCACAAGTGTACCAGCCCCCCCAGAGACCAGCAAATGTTCCCAAGATCCAGCTGCGGCTTGCAGGGCAGAAGAGAAAACACAACGAAGGCAGAGTGGAGGTGTTTTACAGTGGTGAGTGGGGCACGGTGTGCGATGACGACTTCTCCATCCATGCTGCGCATGTGGTCTGCAGGGAGCTGGGCTACGTGGAGGCAGTGTCTTGGCTACCAAGCTCGAAGTATGGAAAAGGAGAAGGTAAGGTAACTCTAGAGCCAGTGGTATTGTGCTAGCTGTCTCTCCGACCCCCAGTCATTCTTGACCTGTCAGCCAAATTTAAGATGTAGTGATATTTCCCACAAATGTAACTGAAATAGTTTCCAGGCGAGGCAGTGCCTCTTTAAACCAGGGTCCCATTAGAGTAAACAGTTTAAATAATAGGTGTTTGTTTGTTTTGACTGAACCAAGCTAAGTAATGATGAGATAAAGAGCTGAAGGACCAGATCATGGTGTGTGAACTCTGGCAGGGGATGCTTGGGAGCAGCTGATGGTGGATAAGGGTAGAGGAGGCTCTTCAGCAGCCAGTACGGCTAGTCAAAATGGAAGCTGCACCCACAAATGTAATGTATAGATGGTCCATTTCCCTATTCACGCTTCTATTGCCTTGTAGTGCCTCAAATAGGACCTCTAAACACCCCTTCTCCCTATTCTTTTTTTCTTCTGAACTGTTTAGACTCTAAACAGACTGCCTATGCGATGCTACACAAATCTTTCTTTTGCCCTGTTAGCCTCTCTATAAACACGTGTCATATTCTGCAATGCAGACTAGCCTATAAAACCCCAAAGGAGTGCGCACACTTCGTGTCCTATATAGGACTATATTTATAATAATCCTCTTGGATACTCTCAGGCTGTTCCTGGTGGGGAAAAGCTATTCACCCTCACCCCAAATTGTACATCCTTTCTTGCTCTTTGAAATTGTACGTGATGGATGTGTGGATAATTGTGGATTGCACCTTATTGCACTTCATTCCCAAATATGTGCTGAACAAAGACTTGGAAAGGTGAATGTTTGTGTGTGACAGCAATGAATTCTTAAAATCACAATGCTTGAGAGAGAATAGCTCTATAATAGTATATAATTCAACAGATTTAATTGTCGTCCTTTGATATGCTGTTAGTTAAATGTTGACCTATGGAGAATTTTTTCTGCAAACATTGAAGCCTGGCACGCTGTTGATGTAACCCACAGACAGATTATTTCCACTGCAGCAGGGACAAACATGCTGTATGTCTGTTACTTAGCACCACTCGTTAGTGCTCACACCTATAAACTTGCCCGTAAAAGAGCAAGCAGGCCTTAACAGTGACTTGACTGAAATGCAAAACTTTGAATGTTGTCCCAAGCTGTGGATTTTGGCTCTTGGGGTAGAGTAGGAGATTTCCGAGCGAGAAAGAGACCGTGACATTTGAAAACAAACCAGAACCTGATTGCCATGTGATTTAATGGGAGTGAGCGTTCTCTGCACACCAGAATAGCGCTGGCTAAATCCTGATGCAGAGAGCCCGTGCGGGGAGGGTCGTGCCTTCCTCAGGCCCCAGAGCCAGGCTTTGCAGGAGCTCTTTCTGCTCTCCTGTTTGGGGAGCACGGAGAGGGCTGGCAGATCCGTCGTCTGGTGGTTAACCAACTGAACCTGTTGGGGCTGCTGGAACAAAGCTGGGACAGCCAAGGGAAATAGCTACAGAATCTCCTCGTGGCTCCGAAGGTCAGGCAGTCCTTTCTGTCCAGAGGACATGTTATTCTTCAGACGAGCAAAGCATTTGGGATCCTAAAATATGGGAATTGCACGTTGGTCCTTGCTCCCTGCAATTTAGGGGACAAATCACAGGGAGCAGCATGTGCCCAGCACATTTCTAAAGGGAAAATGAGCACTTCGTAAAGGTGAACCTCGGAGGTGCTGTTGGGTCTTTTGCTCTTGGCTGCTTCTGGGAAAACATGATCTAAAATTTGGAGGTGACACCTATTGATTTGTGTCTGCTCATCTTAGAAGTCAGTTCTGAGGGACCTGATTTGTTAAAATATAATATATATATGCATGTACACGTGCGTGCTCATGTGCATATGCACACAGTTTTTGCTGGAGGGAAAGTGGTAATTACAGTCTGGAAATGATCTGGCAACTGGTTTTCAAAGAGCACCCAAATAATACAAGGTTCCAATCAAAGGTTCCAATCAAATGTTAAAGCTTTTGTAAAAATCAGCTTTTAAAAAGTTAGGGCATTTAATCAAAATTTGGAGCTGTCTCCTACCAAAGATTTAATGAGGATTTGATAAATGAGAAATGATGCAAAGAGAAGCCTTAAATACAGAAGGAATGATTTGGTGAGTGTGATTAGAGGGCAGGGTCTAATCAGCCAAATCGAGGGGACCCGGTGACACTGCGTGCTCTGAAGTGGCTGTCATCAGAGGAGGTCATTTACCACTGTGAGCAGGACTGCAGCAGAGATCTGCTTCAGGCTGGTGGCGTTTTTTTTTATTACCATGCACATAAGTGAGAGGGAAAGCTGTGGGGCAGAGCTGTTTGCAGTTAGTAAGTGCTTGAGGTGGATTATTGATGTTCCTTAGCAGTTGATTCAAGCTTATTTTAGCAGTAATCTCTGCCCCAAAGTAGTAAGAGCACAGCAGCCTTACTTGCTTTGCTATCAGTACAATCTAGGTTTATCCTCTTTGTGAGTCTCAGTTTTATTTTCTTTCCCCTTCAGGGAAAATTTGGATGGACAATGTCCACTGTAATGGCAAGGAGACCACCCTGGCAGCATGCACTTCAAATGGCTGGGGAGTAACTGACTGCAAACACACCGAAGACGTGGGAGTGGTCTGCAGTGAAAAGAGAATCCCTGGCTTCAAGTTTGACAACTCATTGCTTAACCAAATAGAGGTAAAGATACTTCAAATTACAAGCTGCTGATCAAGAGCCTTCTGTGGACAGGGACGCCTGCTACTACACATCATAGGTTATCCCAGCTGCACGCTATAGTTAAAGCAAACTCTTGACAGAGCTTCTAGATGCTGGCTAAAGATGCAACTTTCAGATTTGAATTTCAGCTGTTCAAAGCATTATGTGTATAATAAGAATTTGAAAGGGTTTTTTATAGCGTAAGAATAAGTAAATAAGGAGAAAATATATTACTTCTGTTCGGCGATCACTTTTCAGAATTGAAAACAGGTTTATTGTATTTCTAAGAATGAATTTTGGAGAGACAGGATACGTGTTGTACTCCTAGAGCTTACACCTGGGTGACTTTGTTGGTTCATAGTACTAAATTACTGAGTTTTCTTTCCCCTGACCCCTCCATTTTGGTACTGGGAGCAATTTGAAGGTCTCTGATATAACAGCGGGGATCAGCAGGTAGGCTTGGATTTGGAGGTGACTAAGGCTTATTACCATGGCGTGAAATGGGTGGATTTATAGAGAAAGATATAAAGAGATTTTTGCACAGTTTGGCTAAGCAATTGCAAAGTAACCATGATAACTGTATGGAAATATTTGTGGGAATGGGGGATTAGTACTGGAAGTGATGAAAGGAATTGAAGAGAGGAAAACGTGGGCTGGTCACTGGGGAAGGGTTCTGGGTTGTGACTGGGTTAGACTGCTAGGCTGAGGTTGAGACATGGGGAAATGACAGAAGCAAAAAGCTTGAATCACCTTCCAGTGGACTTGTTAGATTTTTGCAGACTAAAGAGCTGGGGAAATGCTGGGCTGGAAAGAAGTTGGGCTGAGCTCTTCAAAGAAAAAAAGATGTGGAGGTTTTTTTTTTCCTTCAGCTTTTCAGGTTGGAAAGTATTTGTGGTGACTCGGCTAACATCTGCCTTGTTTCGGATGCTCTGGTGTTTCAGTATGCGAATTCAGTGGTTGCCCTTGGTCAAAATTTATCGAAAGAGCCTATTCAGTAACCACAGTCAAATCTTATTTTAAGCAGACAGGGAATCCAGGATGTATCGCATACCACAGTGCGGTTTCCATGGCTGAATCTTGGCTTTGCTCATGATCTGAAACAATGGATACAACCTTTTTTATCTGTTTAAAGCAAAATTATTCTAGCAGTTACTTCATAGCCACTGATTTAGAAAGGGTCTCCCAGCATTTTCTTCTACCAGATTTTTCCATTGGAGTTTAATGCAGTGCAGCATACTTGACAAGGGAAGATAATATGCTCAGTCAAACCTTTCATTGTCCTGCTGAGGCTTTAGGAGGAACACTGTATGGGTGAGCAGGCAGCATTCAGCACTTTCATGGAAGGCTCCTGTGCAAGGGTGCAGATATAGGATATGAGAGCTGAAATTCTCTTTGTTGCCTTGACCTTGCTTCACTTGGCTAAAGAGGGAAAGGAGGCTCTCCGGAGGGATCCCAGGCTGCCTCCGTCAATGGCACCGTTGTTGCCCGGGGAATGAGGCGAGATCATGGAACATCAGTGATGGCTTTGGCAGACGTGTGCTTCCCCAAAGCCACAGTGAATCCTCAAAACAGAGGCCTGGAAGAAAAGATGCTTTAGTCTAGACGGAGGTCACTTCACTCTGAGATGCTTCAGATATTAATCATAAAAGCTTTGGAGGGCTTTGCTTTTCCATTAGCTAAGCACTGGAGGTTGACTAATGAGTTGAACACATTGAGTAATTGAGGGCTAGCTTGTGCTGATGCTATGTGGGTGCTTAATCTTCACATATGATAAGTAAAATGAATCGTGAGATTGAAGCAGTTCATGTTGCAGAAGCCTGACTCACCAACAGGATCACTCAGGAGAAATAGGTGTAAGAGAAGTCACGTCCCCCATGTCCTGGCAGCTCTTGGGAGCTATGTATGAATGAAGGCATCTGCTGACATGACAAGTAACAATGTTCACAGCAATTGCTAAGGGGCACTGGTGACTAAAGACACTGAACTGGTGGGGAAAAAAAAACTAAAATAGAAGAATAGCTTTATTTTTAAGTACCTGTGCTAAGCCGAGAGCTGTCAGCCTGGCTGTCCCTGTGATTTTGTCCTGGTGGTAGAAAATAGTGTTGCATTTTCTGGGCAGTGGCTGCTGTCACCCCCAGCTCTACATGTCTGTGTGCGTGCTTCTCCCCTCCCTATCCTATCGCTGCTTGAATTTTATGAACAACTTAGTCCCATACTGTTGCTTCTACTCCACAAAACCCGGCTGATTTTTCTTATATCCCTGTAAGATCACTGGCAGCTGAAGGGTTCTTTTCCTGCTGGTTTCATTGCAGCAGGATTAAGGCTAAAGGTGATGTGCTATAAATTTTTAAAATGCCATTGTTGGAAGTACTTTTCAGTCACAGCTAGCTGTCAAATGTTTAAACTCTTTCCCCCCTCTTTCAGCTTTCCTCCTTCTTAATCTTTGCTTTATCTCACTAGCAGCTGGCGTGACATAGTTTGAGTCAAAGATGATGAGCAGAGTTACTCATAGGGTCATAAACTCCAAAACAGGGAGGTCAAAAGGCTTGTGTGAATGCGAGTTGAAAGTCTTTGCCCTCTAAGATGCCTGGGAATTCTGAATATCATACCTCACATTCACCAGAGGAAACATCATCGTTTTGTAAGCTGCTGGGTTCTTTAGTCTGTAGCCCAAAGCTTGCCCAAGTGATGTTTTCTCTTTGGAATGAGATCAGGGGCTGAAGGGCCTGGAATTTTCTACTGAGCAGCAATGCTGTGGTCAGGTCTCTCCACCAGTCCCACTGGCTTCAGCTATTGCACTGACGGAGCTAAACCAGTACAAATTTCCTACTGAGATTTCCAATGGAAGGTATTTCAGTTTGCCTTTAAGCTGCTTTTAAAACCAGGCTTTACTCAAAATAGGCCTGGCTTAAGATGATGCACAGAGCTTATGTATTCAATTACACCTTCCAGTGTTGCTTTCCCACACTAGTTAGTAACGACTGTAATGATTCCCAAATGGATCTGACTGTTTGCAAACCGATGTGTTGACAGCCAGCAGATTAACAGGAGCAAGCACTGACTTCAGTGTACGTTCATGCGTCGGGGTGTAAGCTGCAGTGGGGTAGGAGCAGCAGTTTTGTTCGGCTTTCCTGTTGCAAGCGTTCGGGGGAAATACGTGCTTTGTGCAGCCTGGTTAACCCATTGCCAGACGTGTGCCATCGCACTTAGATTTCCCTTGCCTGTAATAGGGAGCTCTGCGTGTTCCCACTGCCAGGGACAGATAGAGCATCTTAAATTCATCGTTTAGAAAGTGTCTTCAAGACCCGTTAGCACGAAGTTCTCTGGGGCTGCCAAGTGCTGCTAAGATTTAACGTGGAAAGCCAGTAGGTATAAGACAACATCTGACTTCATTTTGACAGGGCTCCAGCTCAGAGGGGCTGTGCAAATTGACATTTGCTCAAATCTGGCCTTGCTTCCTAAAATCTGACAGGCAGAGAGTTCACACTCTTTTAAAAGCAACACGATAGCCCTCGAGCAGAGTTAATTTTTATTGGACAATGTACATACCTCTGTTTCTCAGCTTGGAAATGCTGCAGATAAATAGTATAGGATGAAATTTTCCATCACCATAAACCACTTGGCTTATATATATATATATGCTCAGACAGCTCTTTTCCCGTCACAGCTCATATTTTGAGGGTTACGTCGTAGCTCTTCCTGTCCCCGAGCCTTTCCATTCCCTGCCCTGTTGGGAAGGCGCAGTGCCTGACCCTTGCTTTTGTAAGACACGTTGCTGGTCACAGGCCAAAGTGAAACGTTTCAGTCTAGGGTGAGTGATGGAAGATCTGTGATAAGAAGATGGGAGACGGGCAGGAAGAGGTTAACTCTTCTAACAGGACCTAGGTCGGGGCAGGTCTGAAATCCATCAGTCTGTTGCTCAAGGGCAGAGAAACTCCCATCATTTTTGCTTGCTATTTTCTGCAGCCGCTGCAGCTTTTAGCCTTGGGACTTGTTCAAAGGATTATTTCTTGGAGGGTGATGAATGTGCATGGCAGGACAGCCCTTTCATGGGCTGCTGGCTGGTCAGAATTAGCCTGATACCCCTTTAGCTCAGTGGCTGCGTAAATGCTGAAGCTTGCTCACCTTTCCAAAGCTGGGAGAGCAGCGTGTGTTTGATGCGGACGTGAGCGTGATGACACTGAATGCATTTTACACAGGGGCTTTTCCCCCTCCTCTTTAAAGTGTGTAGACTAAATACACAGACAGTGGCTGGTCAACGGAGAGAGCAGGGCTTGTGGTTTGACTTTGTTATTGCCTGTCTGCCTTTGGGAGCATTAGGAGGGGAAAGGCAGGTACCGCTGGTATCGCATCCTCTCTCCCCTCCTGCAGACTCCAGCTCTGTGAGAGTAAGCCACACACTCCGAAAGGGCTAAAAAAAAGCAGTAGCTGTGCTTGGAGACACTTCAAGTGTGTGGCTGAGCATGGCTTAACCCAGTAATTGTACGTGAACATAAAGGCTGCCCACAACCTGTGTGGATGGTTGGGAACGTGAGGAAGTTGATGCTGAACCTGCTTGCTGTCATCCTCCACCGAAGCATCTGTGCTTGCAGTACGATGGGGCCAAAGTTGTTGTTAAAATAACACGGTTGTTTAACTCGGAGTTTGATTTTGCTCGCATTCCTTCTTTTTTAGCCACAGCCTGGAGTAAAAGCTCTGTTTTGCATGCTCTAATTCACATTAGTGGCTTGATGTACAACTTGGGTCTAACCATGATGGCAGAGCACATTACCCACTTTATTCATAATGGTAACTCTTGTAGGCATTACAGTGTGGTAGGCACGTTGTGAGTGGCATCTTGGGGAGCCCAAAGGAAAAGAAAAGTTTAATCGTGTTGGTTTTAAGTGCTCAAAGCATATCTGAGAACACAGAAACTGCTTGCTGACTCGCTGATGGAGTTTGGGAGGGACAGACAGTAAGCGCTATAAATATATGCACTGAACTGCAATAATTCAAGCTTTGTGAAATATAACAAGTGGGATCTGCTGCTTTAGCCAAAGATCTCTGAGCACGTGGGGCCTTGTGCTGTCTGTTTGCTCCAGGTAAGCGCTGTATCTGTTCTGCAGGTAGAGCCAGCAAGGGGAAGGGCCAGGTTCTAGGAGCTAAGTGGAGGAAAAGAGCTGGGAGCAGGATCTGTGCATCCTGACTGTCCTGAACTGCGCTCCTCCTGCTGCTGATATGCTATGGCAAAAGGTGCAAAGAGCAGGGTAAAATCCATGCAGAAGTGCAGTACGAGTGTTGGTCGTTTCTTGTCTTGCAGTTCACAAGTGTCTGAAAGTGGTCGGGTGGGTAGCGTGGACCTGCTTTAAGGTTCCTTTATATGGTGCCAAAGCCTGCAGTTTAAACGCGTGCACAGTCTCAAATATTTTCCTAAGTCTTTGCAGGATGCCAGAAGCTCTGAAATCAAAATGATTTAATGTGTGCTCACAAAACCATGAGCAGGGAATGCAGGCCCTGCTTTTTCAAACAGTACACGTAGCCACTTCGTGTTGTCCAAACGCAGCACAAGCCCACCTGCGACTGCCGTACTGGGTTGACCAGCAATTTTAAGACCACAGTAACTAACTCCTCCCCTTAATATATTTCTTAAATAAATGCACGATAGGTATTTTTTTTAACCTATCCCCTAAAACATCCTTAACAAAATATTTGTTGTCCACCCTCTTCCTCTGTCCTATTTGAAGCCTCTGTGTGTGTGCACGCATACTCTAAATATATCAAATTGCTGCAGCCATTACAAGTTCACAAATAGATCTGGTACCTGAGACTAGACTGTAGCTTTGGCCAGACGGTGGGCAGACAAGGTCTAGCTAAACATACCAGGCTGCGCTGCTATTTCTGTCCTTCTTTTCCCTTCTGGGCATATGTGAAGTATAAAAATTGCACTTGAAAGCCTGGTGGCTCAAAGGCTCTGGTTATGCCAGGTTAAAAATGGGTTGAACTATATCGTCCAGGTTTCTTAACCGGTGGGAAAGGGCATTGCTAAGTCCTGCTCGGGGGCTTTCAGTTAAATTGGGCTCTGTGGATGAGGCCACATAAAATGCTCCTGTGTGCTGAGCTGCTGCTGACTGGAAGGTGTAAGGAAGGGAGCAGGACAGGGACATTGTTTGTGGCTTAGCACACAGATAAATCTTCCTCTTATCTAGCTTCTTGCCGTGCAGTGGGGATTCTCTCTGTACCATGGGGAGTTGCAACTTAGGTCACCACCATCTGAGACTTCAGCTCTGTGTCTCGACTGTCCAGTTCTCAGAATGTTTGACAATAAAAGGTTTATTTGCCCGTTTGTTATGACAACAGTGTTTTAATTGCTTTCCCCTTGGTGTAAACATTCACTTCTCTAAACATAAGCCCGTGTGTAACATAAACCCTGATGCTTTGCATGTCTAGAAGGGGTCTCAGCATCTCTTCTGGAGCTAACTCCAGACAAATATTAATTAAGCTGTTGTTGGGGTAAGCCACCGTGTTTCTTTAGTGCTATAATTTTAAAGTGTGTGTGTGAGAGAGTTTCTAACTGCTTGCCTCAATGCTTTCTTTGTGATGGCTTGTGGCACGTCAGAGTGCGGGGTTTGCTGGGCAGAGAGCTGGTGCTTGTCATCTAGTGGGAGGTAGGAGCTATGGAGCTGGTAGGGCTGAGAACGCACCAAGGCTGGCGTCGGTTTGGTGCAGTTCCTCGGGGAACAGACTTAACCTGTTTGTCTCCTTGCACTGACTGTATCCAGGGCCTGCGTAGTTGACAGCCATCGTGCTGGATGCGATACCATTTCTCTGTTACACAAGGCAATATTTAACTAAGCCTGAGAACAGAGTATGATCTTGTTCTGTTTTGCAGTGCGAAGGTCAGGTAATAAATCTGGCTAGCTTGCAGCGTCTGATCCAGATTGTCTTTAAAATAGCTCAGTAGAAAGGAAATGAAGAATGTAAAAGCTTTGCTCATCGTGAAACCCTCGGGCCGCGATGCGCGCAGAGCAGCATCCTATCCTAAGCTAAGCCTCCCACCCATGCCAAAGTATCTCCAGGGTTCAGTGCTCCTGCCTTCTCTTGCTCGCTTCTGTCACCAGCATTTCTTTTCTCTCCTGCTTTTCATTAGCCTGCTTTGCATTGGCAATCATGAGGCTGCCACTGAAGCGTTTCACGGCTTAGCAAAGGCCTCTGCTTTTGTCATTTATAATCTGCACTGTGTTTGCTCCTGGACCCTAATCCTGAATTGCACTCTCATCCCTTACCCTTTTGTACTGCACAAACCCAGAACAAAAAGCGCTTGCAGTCCAATACAGCGTAATGTTCCCAGGGGACTGCTGTCCCCCATAGGCAACCCATCTTTGTCTTGCCGCATCTATTTCACCATGTTTATTTAACAGCTGGGACCTTGTTAGTGACTCAGAGGCACAGCTCCAGATGTTTAAATCAAAACCGATTCTCCCCATTCCTATGTATGTGAAGAGATAGCTTTCAAAAAAGTCATCTTCCGGGGAAAGACTTGGTAGCTGAGACTTCAGTGGAAGTAAGTGAAGGGTTTAAATGCAGGAGAGAAGATGTCTCAGGGATGAACAAAGTCTATGTGGAAAGATTTCATGTTATGTTCTTAATTGAAACAAAGTCAATTAATTTCTTGTCCAAGTTGCAGCATTAATGTCTTGGGGTTTGGGAAGTCAAGAAATCCTGGAGCTCCACTGTAAATGAAAAATGATGATATGAATAGGTTTCTGCAGGTAAGGGGCAGCGGGATAGGTCAGGCATAAGGAAGGAAAGAGCAGTTCGAGTGGATCATAGGGAATCTTAAAGCAGAAGAACAATGAATATGGACTAGCCAGAGACAGAGACAGCACACAGGCTCCTTGCATTTGTTAAATCAAGGAGTTGTGGTAAGAAGTGCACCTTTGCCTAAGCTGTCTGCTTGTATGATCACCTGGTGACCAGATAGCTGCCAGAGCCAGTACTGAATACCTCCACTCTCTTCCTCTGCAATCCTTAGCATCACTCAGGTGATGGTTTAAAAAAAAAATAATAAAGTAAAATAGACAGAAGCAAAATTTCATTCCGGTTTCCCTTTCTGCCTGCATTTGAGTAATTTCTCTGGCCGTAGGGGAGAGACATACAGCCGTAGCTGTTCAGACCCACCTGCCCCATGCAGTTCTCTAGCTGGTTTCTTAGCGTCGTCACTGAGCACGTGGGCGTGTGTTTAAAATAAGTGTTGAGATGCTCTTCTGAAAAGCCCCTCTGAAATGCCGGCTGTTGTGGCTTGCTTTCAGCCAGGAGCCAGTGATTCAGAACCAGGGTAGTGTCTGCAGTCTGCAAAGTAGCAGTCAGGTTTCTAGGAACGGGATCTCCTCCCTGTATTGATTACTGTGCATCCTCGGGGCTGTTGCAAGAAGAAGGAGTATCGCTGGGCTTGGGCAGTGGAGGACACAAGCACGCTGTCCTGGGCGTAACTGTTCTGCCAACACAAAACAGATGGCAAAAGGTGAAAGAAAACATTATGAAAGTTGTGTCAGTTTTTGCAATCAGATCTGAAGCCGTGGGGAAGCATTTGGTTCAGAGAGTGGAAACAAAAGCAGCTGAGGCGCGTGTGAAAACTTTCCGAGCCAGGAATCCTTTTGTGAAAGCTCAAAAACAAACCCCTTTCTTTTTGCTGTCTCCGGGCAGGCCCTGGCTTTCTGAAGCTGAGATTCATTGGTTTCGTAACAGAGTGCAGCATGTTGGTTTGCGGTGGGCTTTTGTGTCCGGGACAGAAGAGGAGCAGTGCAGGTCTTGGACGTGGCTCTTGGCGAGGAAAGGAGCGAGGTGGAGGGAATATGGCCCAACCCAGAATAGTTTGACACTTCCCCCCTCCCCCCCCCCCCCCTTTAATACTAATTTGTATTGTAGCAATGTTGTTGGAAGTCCCAACTGAAATCACATCTTTGCTTTGGGCGAATACAGATGTGAAGCCCTTGCTGCAGAGGCTTTGGGATTCAGAGCAGGCGAGATGAGCTTAGCGTTGCCTTCCCTTTGCAGAAGGGGTGAGGAAGTGTGAGCAAGAGGCCAGAGGTAACAGCAAGGAGGTGGGGAAGTGAGTTCGTGTGGCTGAAATCACCCAGGAGATCTGTGGCAGAACTGAGCAGGATCTCTTCAGCCTCAGACCACAGAGTTATTTTAGCTTTGGTCTGATTTTTATATGACTATACACAGTCGAGTGGCTGCGGTGAAAAGCAGGTGGATGTGGAAGCCAGAGCACTGAATCTAGGAATAGAGGTACTACGCTTCCTCCCCCTGCCCTCCATACCCAGCTTTATCTTGCTTTCTGTTTCTTCACACCTTTCAAGGCTAAGGAGGCTTAACTCAAGCAGGAGAAAAATGCCTTAGGATTTCTTATTGCTTGTGTGCTTACTCCCTTAATGGAGTTTGTCTGTGCTAGAATGGATGTCTTTCATGAAAATGAAGCTGCGGCATGACAAATGAGGCCAGTAGCGATGGAGCAGACCCACAAACTCCATGCACGGGGTCAGCAATGCAAGACATCTGAACTAGCAGCGTTCTGGAGAGCAGAAAGCAAAGGCAAGAGCTGATTCAACCTCAAGTACGTGGGTGGGATTGTTTCATAAGCAAAGGAGAGGTTGGAGATCCAGGTCTGAACTATGCTAGTAGCCGAATTCTAAGACTTGGAGTTTAGGGGGAGGAAAAAAAAAAAGGCAAAGGGTTGGCACGTACATCTCCACAGCTGTTGGCCTAAGTAGGTGGAAATTGCGCAAGGCTAGCTGAGAAGGGGAGGACTGTCATGCACGAGCCATGAGAGTTAACTCTTTCTGGGCTTGGTCTCCCCTCTTGCTTTGTGGGTAGGAATCCTCGGGAGCGTTTTACCCTTGTATTGAGGAAGATGAACTGTGGGTTTGTGCATGGTTTTCTCCCTCCCTGCTTTGTGTTCCTCAGCCTTAGACTGAGCAAGCCATGTCCCGTTGGCCTTGGGCCTCTATTTTCCGTCCTATAACGTGGGGTGCAGCCAACCCAGCTTTATTTCCTAGAGGTAGCATTGCTCTTTGGTGAACGGCCGCTTGGCTCCTGAAATACTGTTGAAGGCTCTACTTTCTGGTTGATACCTGAGGTGGGAGCTTGGCAGATGTACATTCAGCTTCTGAGGTGGTTGCAGATACCTGCTTTGTGATCCTCAGATATCCTTCAGGGGATTTACCAGGTCTACCTTGTAGCTTCAGTGTATGGCTATAATGTGAGAGTAAGTAAAGCTTTCAGAGATGAGGTTTCCTTGTTGATATGACAGCTTGTTGTAGGTGTTTGTCTCCACGTGTACATAAAGTATGGAGAGGGTGATTTTAAAAAGTCTGCTCTAGCTATTAAGTATTGTTTGCTTCTGATTTTTATGTGGAGTCTGTTTTCAGCATTAGCCCGGCTGCTCTACACGTTGGTGTTGGAAGATAAAACAGAAGTCTGCCTGTATTTGCATTATTGAATACTCCCAGTATAACAAAAACTCTGTAATGAAAGGAAATCATTCAAATCTGTAAAGCATTATCGGGAGAAAGCTCTTAACAGTCCTTTCTCCTTGAGAAACCTACAGGGCACTTATTTTGATCCTTTGTTCTTTAATCTTCCAATTTAAAGCGGAGGTCTACAGCACGTTGAATTCTTCTCAGACGTTTTGCTGTTTGTTCAGACTCAGTGCAAACCCTTGAGTCGCTATATCAATAATTCTCTGCTCTAAACCTGCTGTCTGTGAGCGGAAAGGGGAATGGATGTGGATTGGTTTTGCTCTCGGACAGATCATGAAAATGTCATTGCGTGCCGGCCTGCTATAGCTATCTGAAGATTGAAATACCCTCGAGGGAATGAAATGATGGCTTATTTCTTGCTAGTTTGCTCACTTTTTTTTTTTTTTATTCCTTGGCAAAAAGAACATGACAAAAGAGTTGGATTCACTAAAACAGAGTCCCAAGTCAGAGCAGGATTTCTTTTTGTGTATATGTCAGCATCTCTGGGGGAAGAGAGACGTGTCATGGGACCTTGGTACTGGAGCCTGCAGTGCCTGAGGTATCATGCTGGCTCTGACGGTGTTTTTTCAAGTCCAAGAGCAAGCCATTCAAGTTTGCACCTTATTTTTCACTTCTGTGAAATGACCAGCAAGGGCAACCCAGTCCAATCAGTTAGTGGAAAAGACGAGGCCAAACGCACAGCCTGAAAGTAGGCATCTCGAGTCCTAGGCTGGGTCACGGGTACCGCACTAGGTCAGGGCACCCCAGGATCCTTTACGGGGACCCCAGCATCCCCACCCCTGCAGCGGTCAGAGCTCTGCTGGAAACAGATGTAGCAACTTGTTTTTACTTGCTAAGCTGCTGAACTAATTGCAAAAATAACAGGCAAAATCATAAGGTACCTAGCAGCGTTCCCAAGCTTTCCTTTTTTCAAGAGTTTTTATTTTTTTGCAACTTTGTGACTTCTCTCTCCCCTTCTCTGACTCAGTGGGCTGGTTTCTTTCTTTGCCTGTTGCTCTGATATCATAAATCCTGGTAAGGGATTCTCAAATCCATCCAGGGTTTTTGAACATTAAAATCTACCCTCTGGCTTGGAAAGTCTGTGAGATACAGATGCTCGGAAGCTGCAGGAATACAGCAGGGAAGAATTGCTGCATGTTGCCCTGTTCAGATGCTCTTTCCTCAGCATCTGTTATTGGCAGCTGTCGGAGACAGGCTGGATGTCTTTGTTTTTGTGCAACACAGCTCCTGCTAGCCTGGTGGAGTGGGAAGGAGGAAAAAAAAACCAAACGTGCTTGATCAGAATGTGAGTGCTTTACCACTGGAGGTTTAGCTGATGTTCCCTTGCTGCAGGAGGGATCCTCGTGTGGCGGTTAGAGTTGGGGCCTCAGGACATTTGGACGTGATTTCCTGCCCTTGTGGTCTTAGGAGAAGCAGTTTGCTCTCTCTGCACCTTATTTCTCAATCTGCAAAAGGAGGCTGAGAATCATTGCTTTCTCCCATCCTTTGAGTGCTCTGTTTACCTTGGAAGCTTTTCAGATTTATCACCACCTTCCATCTCTGTGAAGACCTCTGATGGTGCAGTAGTGAGAATGGCGATGTATTAACGATGACTAATAGGTGCAACGTGGGAATAATGACTCTGCTGCTTTGCGGTGGAAGCATTAGGTAGATGTTTAACATCTGGAATGGCACTCTGCATGATTCAAATGGGGCTAGCAACTGCTGTTGTGCAGGTTCCTCACAAAACACAGGCATCTCGAACACGGTTCCTGAATGTGAAATCACACTTTGTTCCGAACGCTCCTCCTCTCCGTCATGCCGAGGACCGGCTGCGGCCTCCAGCCTGTCTAAATTCAAGCAAAATGGAAGTGGCTGTCAAGTGAAAGCCATGGGTGGATTTTAGCATGTTGCTGATGTCAGGTCTAGTCAGGGAACATGTTCCATTTCGGTTACTTTAATATGCAGTAGGGCTGATACTGACGGAACTACGTGTAGCAAACATACTTAGGGCTTTATATAGGGTGGATATATCCTGCAGTCATAGACGGAAAAACTCACTTAGGCTGTCTCACCCACTTTCTCAGCTGTCAATGCAAATTTCCTCCTTAGTTACTATCTTTTCATGTGCTTTTCCAGTGCAATTTTAAGCTTTGGCTTTGTCCTTTGCATCAATCCTTTTAATAGGCTTTTATTAAAAACACTTTTAGATCTTCAGCAGTCAAAGCTATTTCCAAATGGATTTAAGGCTTTGATTACCTCTTGTTTCCTGGTGAAGAAACTACTAAGGCAAGGTAGAGGGAGCAGAGAAACAAGGTGTGCTCTCAGGCAGCACTGGCCTGTAGCTCCAGGTAAACATGCTTTCTCCATCAAGTGAAGAGCTGGAAACATTTCATAAACTGTACCGGGGGAAAAGTGAGTTGCAGGCTTTGGAAACCAGCCTGAGGAGGCCTTCAATGCACAGAGGCTCTGCTACTTTCCTGACAGCACATAGTCAAAAGCTATGCGATATTTCAACAGAATCTGCCAAGTTCAGGAGAAACTCTTTGTATTGCAAATGGACTTCCCAGACTACACAGGAGGTGTACAAGTTTGCTCTTGCATCAGTCCCTTTGAGCACCTTAAAATGTCTCAGATGTAACAAACTTGGATATCGTTGTGGTTTTTTTCTTCTCGAGGGCTGCAAGAGCTTTCGAAACCTTAAGTCCAAACTGTGAACCCTGTATGAGTAGCGCTATCCTACTGGGTAAATCACGAGGTCCTATTTTCCAGCGTCACTGAGGGTATCTCATGGATGCTCCAGCAGAGTTGCTGCAGGACTGAATTCCTGCAGCTGAAGGTGAAAGGAGGAATCGGTGATCTGGTTTGCTGTAAAGCTGGGTGGTAAATGTAGACAATAAAAAAAAAAAGGGGGGGGGGGGGGAGGAGAAGAAAACCGGGGGGAGGAAGCCTTAAGTGACTTGCCCAAGGTGATGCAGGCAGAGCAGTAGCAGAGCTGGCTGAGGAGATGCCTGCCCCTTTCCCTGCCCCGGCAGGCTCTTTCTCTGCAGTTGGTTTCCATTTGCCCAGGGTCTGTGAGTTGCATCAGTGTCAGTGAAGCATCCTGAGAATGGATGCACCACGTGTAATTTGCAGGACTCTGCATGTCCTGCTGTGATCTCCCTGACTTCGATACCTCTGTGTGCCGCTGATCGGTAAGCAGAGGCCCGTGTCTCTTTAAAGCTCTGGGCATTTTTCTTTTCCAAGTGATTGAATTTGAGCACGGGGAGGGGAGGATTCCTCAGTTCTGATGTAACTGTTAGCAGAGCCACGTGGTTTTATACATTTTTTTGACAAGAAAAGCTCTCCTGGAAGCAAGTTATAAAATTTTCAGTAGCTCTTTTGTAATTGCTTGCCACAGCGGATATTTTCCAGTCGGCCTTTGCTTTTGGGCTTAGGTCCCTGCAAGGTTTGTTTGTGCAGTGTCCTCACGTAGGCTCCAAATGTGAAATCCATTCAACCTTCATGACTCATTTGCTGTCCCAAGTAACGCTTCAGCTGGAGGAGGGAACCCGGCTTGGGGAAGTGGTGAAATGCTGGTGTCAGCACATGGGGATCCCAGCTTTCACAGCGCCTGCCCAGGCCAGGTGGGGAAGGAATGCCCAGTGGCTTGATGAGAGCCCCAATGTCCTTCCCTGCTAGGGCTCCCACTTCCCCACACCCTGCCAGCGCTAAGGTGGCCCTAGCAAAGCTGAGCTCAATGCACTTGCATAGTAGCCGAGACTAAATTAAGGTCGCTGTGCTTCTGAAACAAGGACTTCAATGAATTTAAGTAACAAAGGAGATTTGTTACATAGCCATTTGTAAAATGCCTTTTTTTTTTTTTTTTAAATGAGAAAAAGCATCCTCTTTTGCAGGATGGAGGATGGATTTGCACAAGGCAGAAAGGTTTGTTTGCTTCCCTGTTGTGTCTTTTCCTAAACAGCTCTTCCTTTCTGCCTCCCTCTGTTCAGCCGTAACCCTGAACAGAACTGGTTTTTGTTCCCCACCTCGAAGCTACACGACCAGTTTCCTTGCAAGCCAGCATCATTCGTGTTTCTTTTACGCTTACAGAACATGAACATCCAGGTGGAGGACATAAGGATCCGTGCCATCCTCGCCACCTACCGCAAGCGGGTGCCTGTCACAGAGGGTTATGTGGAGGTGAAAGACGAAGGGACCTGGAAGCAGATCTGCGACAAGCACTGGACCATGAAAAATTCCCGAGTTGTCTGTGGCATGTTTGGATTTCCGAGCGAGAGGAAATACAACACCAACGTCTACAAGTAAGAGCAGAGCTTTGTATGAGACACAAGCGTGTTTCTTTGAACACTTGGGGCCTTGTTCGAAAATGCAAATTGTCAAACGACACTGGAGACCTTGAGGTAGAAAAACCTCCAACTGCTTCATTCCTTCAGATCAGATTTTCCTTCTGTGTAAATATTTGAAATGTCAAGCATTTCCTTGTGCAGACAGGGGAGTCGTTTGATCCTCACCGTTCTGGCTGAAAACCTAGCGCAGTATCAATTGTAGTATTTGATAGGCCCTATGTGACCTATAGGAGATGTGGACAGTCGGCCCAAGAAATCTTTTTTTTTTTTTTCCCCAGCTATAGGATAGCCATTTCCTCCACCAGTGATAGGTTCCGTGTTGTGTGCAGGGGATGGATGGATGTGAACGAACTGATCACACTCTCCCAGTAAACCCATCAGCTGCAAGAAAATCTAAGTGCTTACCCCATCCTTCTGTAGAAAGCCAGCTGTAGGATCAGATCTGGTATGTGCTGAAAGCTCCAGTGGGGTAATCTTGGAATAAAACAGGCCTTTGTTGTGCTTCGTTGCCCAAGTTCCTCCTTCCTGCTACTGCGTGCAATTCCTGGTCTCACACCTCTCATGATGTGTTTACCAGCTGCTCTGGCTCTCGTGGAGGCTCACCGACCATGGTTCATGGGTGTCCAGCTGCCAAATCACCCACAAAGGAGCAGTCTGCCCAGGGGAATATTTCCCAGGTCATCTCCCACTGTTGTTAACCCCAGTTCAGCTCCTTTGGCACCGGCAATTCCTCAGGGTCCGAGGCTGGAAGAGCTGTCAGCCATCCCCAACTGTACGACTTCCTCTGTCCATTAAAGCCTGCTCTGAGCCGAGTTGACTGCTGAGCTAAAATGTCAGTAGTGCATCCACGCTTCTCCTCCCAACGTTGCTCCTGCCTGTGCATCTGAGATGGTGCTTGTAGAAGGATGCAGTTTGGGGCAGTTGTGTGTTCAGTGCTGCTTTTTCCTCCTGTAACTGTAGATTGCTTTAAAATGAGGGAAGAAAATAGTAATCCATAGGGAGAAGGTTGTGTATTTAAGAGCTGCAGGCTGATCGGGTCAGGCTGTGTTACCTGTTTCTTGAAAGCCAGGGGCTCTGGTCTCTTTTGCTGTCATTGCTTCAGCTTGCATTTTGTCACCAGCCTTCATCACAGACTTGCTTCTTCCTACACTTTTCCCTAGAAATAACACCCTAAAGCAGATGCAGAATAGTTCAAGTGAAATTCTGTCTTGTTTCTTTCCTACACTGTGACCTATGGAGTGGGAAAGTGTCAACTGGTTAGGGGGAGAACTGATTTCTCCAGGCAGGAGTTGTGGTTTTCCTGCCTGCTCCTTTTGGCCTCTGCAATTGCTATTTCTGAAAGCTCCCTCTGGAACTGGCTGGCCACGTTTCATTTCTTTCATTAGGAAGATCGTGATCAATTGAAGAGGTCCTTGGGTTGGAATAGTGTAAAGCCACATAGCAGCACAAAGAATATAAAATAAATAACCCGAGTGGAATTCGGTTTTCAGGCTTCCCAGGCAGATGAGCAGTGAATTAATAATTGCTACTCATGTTTAATAATTGGTCTCATGTTTTGCCCTGGACACCGGTTAGAGGAGCATTTGCTCCCATCAGTGCAGCATGTCTCCCTCAAGCTCAGCTCTGAGATTCCCACCCCCTGCATCGGAGCAGGAGGGCAGAATAAATTATCTCTAGTAAGACAAAGTAGATTTTTCCTGCTTCTCAGTTGTGGTGTTTCCAGAAAAAACATTAACTTCAGCAGCCGGAGCCATCTGCCTTAAATAAAAGGGTGCTTGGTAATTGTCCTCTCTCTTGCAATAGTACACGTAGAGATGGAAAAACTGAGGCACAGTTTTTCAGCATAATATTCAGCAATGTTGAAAACCCCATTCACCGGAGCTGGAGTTATTGAATATGCAGTGCTTACAAACACCAGGCTGGGAGATCTCTGCTACCGAGCCAGACAGATTGCTTAAGTAGCCTCAGTGCCCCAATACCTCTCTCACCTTTGCTCATTTTCGGCAAGCAGTAACGGCCTGCTGGGCTCCTGCACCCCAGAAAGATATTTTGGAAAACGTACTGAATGTTTTCCTACCTTAGAAGAAGATGGGATGTCATTTTATTGGAGGGAAGAGACTTGTAAAACTTAGTCAGCTAGACAGGTTCATTTGGTTAGCGTAGTTTAAAAAGCTGTGTTCTTTCTTGGAGCATTTGCCTTTGTGCTTTGTGTTGCTGGCAGATGCATCGTGTACAACCAGCGCCGCTAGTAACCTTGCTGGTGAGGGAAACCTCCCGCTTCTGGGCTGGGAACTTCACAAGTGATCTCTGCTTCACGATCAAGGTACTGGATTGATGACCACTGTAATCTGCTCGCCTGGGCCACGAGAGCACTGCTCTCTGCTTTGTCCTACACACTTGCTGGTCACATTCTGTCTTGGAGAGGGAAGTTCATCTCTGGCTGGTCACTTGAACTAAACCCTCTCTCCATGTGAGCGTGAAGCCTCAGAAACGTTCTTCTCATTTCTCGGGCTTTGCTCTCCCTAATTCGTAAATACCATTCTCCCAAGAGCAGACCCTTTCCCGCTCCTGCTCCACAGCTGGGAGATGGGCTGGAATCAGGTTTCTGCTGGCCGGAGCTGCGAGTGCCCCCTTCCCACATCCCCGCCAGTCCCACAAACTACAGCTTTGCATGCTGAGCTAGCTGATACTCTGCGCTGCTTCTGCACAATGGTGGGAGGTGAAATGGTTTGCAGATGGATCTTGCTTGAAAGAAAACAACTTAGTTCATTGTTGTCCCGGTGCCAGGGTTTTATTCCTGAATGTTACTTAGACTCTGCAGTTGACAGCACGATTTATGTTAGGAAACGAAACAAATCTCAATGTTGTTTCCATGTTCTTGTTCATTCTTCAAAGTGATTTTATATAGGCACCGCTTGTTAACTCCTCCTCCCAACTCCTGTTCTGGTTGAGAAAGCAGAGTAGAACTAAATGCATTTTGCTGATGGGGAGAGTAGAAGTTTGTGACCAGAGATGCCTAAAGCAGAGAGATGGACCTGGTGCCTTTTCGAGGCCTTGCAGCTTTGTGATTTGTCAAAGAATTGGATGGAGGAGCTCAGCAGTTCCAGGATACTTCATTCAATGTCAATCCAAACAGCATCTCCCAGTCAAACCCGTCTGCTCATAGCATTATAAATCCGGTCAGATGTATAGGGCAGTTAATCACTTCCATGCTTGTAGTAGAAATCATCATGGTTTGGGTTCTCCCTAGCAAAGCCAGGATCTTAAGGGCTTTGGCAGAAGGTGGCAGGTCTGGCTTCTCTTCTGCCTCCCTGAGGCTGAAGACAGCAAACTTGTTAACTTCAGTAAATGCTTGAGGAATTTCTCAAGGGTCGAAACTTTATGTTCACACCCCTGAAGAGGAGTTCACCAGCTTCTGTTCAGTGCATTATGGGCGAATTTTCCTGGCATGTACGTGTGTAATGATTTGTCTTCTGTTCTCCCCAAGTCCTCTCGGACACATTCTTACATAGCAAGGTTGCTTTAGCTAAACCCTGAGCCACTTCCCACAGCTGTTGGTCTTAACGATAGCCTGAGTCTTTGTTTAAAGCTTATGTGGTGAAGGTCCATCTCGCCTGACCAGTTGAAATGGTTTGGGCTCCAACTTGACCTAGAACTGGCTAAACTCTCGCAGCATGACTGTTCACTCACACCTCTGATCTGAGCAGCACTGCTCTTGGCTTATACCAAGGCCAATGAGAGGTGGATTGCACCCTTTCTATGAAGAAAACTTTACTTTTTTCCTTAAAAAGTAAATAAGCAGAATGCCCTGAGTTTCTGTCTGTAAAGATCATCTGTATTCTACTTCTTTTTTTTCTATATATTTGGTCTGGGGAAATGAGGTGGGGCTTTCTGTGGCGATTTCTCCCCAGTCTACCAAGGGCTGTTAATACCAACCAGATGTTAATGCCTCATGAAATTTCCAGGATGAGGTCATTGTTTGCTATTATAAGGCATCCCCATAATTACTTCTCTAAGACAGGCTGTGTTTCTTGTCTGCTTTGGAGTTCATGGAGCGCTCTGCACATGGCTGTGGAGGGCCCTCGGTGAAAATACTCCTTCAGGTTCACTTCCATACTGAGCACATGGACTGAAAGGGTGGTGGGGCAGAGCTGGCTTGTGCTGTGAGAGTATAGGGTAACGTCACTGAACGCAGGCACCTCCAGATGCTTTTGGGGGTGTAACGTATGCCTGAATGTGCCCCCTTGCTCTGCAGTCCAAGAGGGGAGTTAATGTTCAAGTGGGACCTCAGTGCTGAGCTCCAGCAGTCCAAGGGCAGAGGCTTTCCTGGCTTTTTGGTAGACATGTAGTATCCTGGGTAGTTTAATTAAAAGAAAGAAAAATCTACAAGGTTTGGTGCAAATTGAACCAGATATTCTAGCTGAGAAGTGTCTGGCACTTTCTTTCCTCCTGCATCCTCCCTGGTTTTCCTTTTTTATTTTTTAAATTTTTTATTTCCCCTTCCTATTTCCCATTAATTTTCTGTTGATTCAGGGTCCCTGACGGCTCTGGTTTGACAGACTCGGAGTTTGACAGCCAGTGTTTTACCCACAGGACAGGCAGGTTGCCTGTTGCTGCTCCATGGATAGACCTCAGCCCTGCCCCATCCTCTGTCCTTTCCAGCACAGCGTTTACTCCCCATCACGTGATGCAATTGCAACTCTTATCTCCAGCCCGGCCGTATTTGGCCCTAACCTCAACCCAGAGAAATTTGGTTCCAGAAAGGATTAGGCAGTGGCCGCGAGCCATATGAGCCTAGACAACTGCTGAGCTTGTCAGCAAAGCTTAGCAAGCAGAAGGGGAGAGGATAGTGCTCTCAGGCATCTGAAATGGTGCAAATTAGCCCACGCAGGACCACCAAAGGGCATCGGCTGGGAAAACCCCAATCTGTCCGGTTTAGTTTCAAACCAACAAGCTATGAAAGGCTCTCTGTCCCTTTACCAGATCCTGTTCAGGCTCTCCGTCCTGCAGGGATGTGCTACAGGTAATCAGAATTGGTGTTCTTTCTCCCAGCAAGTTCCACCCGCCTTGCTATGCCATTTATCACAGCTAATCCTTGGATCGCCAGGACTGCATGGCAGCTAGTCCTGGAATAAGGAGCAGCACAGGATCTCGCAAAGCCACGTCAGGATCACAGCAGGGCGTTGGCTCCTCTGCGCCTTGACTTTTTTTTTTTTTTTAGCTTCACTTCTAACATCTCCCTTTTGGTAACGACCTGACCCATATTTCTGTTTCATTGACTATTTTAGCTGATACAGTCGTCCGACAGCCTTGCGACGCAGTTAGGATGAAGCTGGATTACTTTCTTTTCTCGTTTATCACACATGCCCCTTCCCCCTTAGGAGTCCCTGGAGCAGCTCCAGGCGAGTGCTACAGTTTGGGAGCAAGAAGCAGAAACTGCTGCCAATCTCCTCTGCTGTGAACATGTCATCAAGGGAATTGCTCTTGCTCTCGGAAATTGCTTTCAGGCTCACAGTTGTTAACACTGCAGGTTTGAGAGAAGCCGGAGAGCTGTGGCTTTTTCCCAGTCTGCCATCTTCTCACAGCTGATAAGCGATAGCCAGCCAAGAGAACAGCTCATTTATGGGGGAGGTCTTCTGGGGGCCTCTCCAGTCCAAGCTCACCAGCGTTATTTGCACAGGCCCTGTTTGTACACTGCCTTTTGAATTAACTGATCTCTGACCCCTGCATAACGTAGGGATCTCTTTGCGTGTCTCTCCTTTGAGTGCGTAATTGTTGCTGTAGCTGCCCTGTTGGTTCATGCTCTGATCTTTAGCTGAAGGAGATGACCTATTTAGTCCCAAGTGACACCTTAACAGAGAGTCATTGTGTGTATGAATGGATCAGCCTTCAAATAATGCTGTTCAATCCTCATTTTATTTCAAGGCGTTTTTTTCCCAAATGTAGCTACACCAGTGCAGTTTTTATGGATTCCTAACTTTTATTTTCCTGTTCTCTTTTATTCCTTTAAGGATGTTTGCCAGCAGAAGGAAGCAGCATTACTGGGCTTACTCAATGGACTGCAGTGGGAACGAGGCTCATATCTCCAGCTGCAAACTGGGCAAGCACCTCAATGTGGATGCAGAGAAGAACGCGACGTGTGAGAACGGGATGCCTGCGGTAGTCAGCTGTGTCCCTGGACGTGCCTTTGCCCCCAGCAGCCACAGTGGCTTCCGAAAAGCCTTCAGGCAGGAGGTGAGCAGGGAGTGAATGCAACCTGTCAAGTAGGAAAAGCCCTGGGGGTGTAACTATTCACCATCAGTTATCATCAGCTGTAGGGCCTGAACACGTGTACGCCCATAGCCACAAACCAGCCTGCTGTGCAAATGTCCCCTCTTTTGTATTCCTTTCTCGCTACAAGCCCAGCTGAGTTTCTATCCTTGCAAACACGTGGTACCTTGCCTCCGTCTACAGGCTCAGAAGGGTGGGAGACTGGCTCGCCGCCGCAGCTGGCAAGGCTGTGAGCAAGTAGTAAGAAAATACATTTGTCACGTTTGTGTTTGAACTGTTCTGTTCAAGCCAATTGAATGCGTGCCCAGTTGCTGCCTGCCTTTGCTGTTTCACAGTCACTTAAATGCTGCTGGGTTGTTTCTCCCGTAGAGGTACAAGGGAAATAAGCTGGCATTTCCGCTACCCCTGTATCTTCTGCAAAGAAATGCCCCGAGGGACTGGGAAAACATGGCCTAGGGGAAAGGTTGAAAAAGCTGTGTTTGTTTAGTCTAGCAAGGAGAGGGCTGAGCGTAGCATAAAAATTCTAAGATATGCAAAAGGCTGTTATAAAAGGACCCTGGAGTCAGTTGTTCTCGGTGTCAGTGGGGCGACTGAATGTGAAAGAATAGCTTAACTTGCAGCAAATGTGGTTTAGGTTGATGCTAATGGAAATTTTCCAGCTGCAGCCTTAGGATACAGCAGTGATCTCGGGGTCTGGAGGCCCTTAATGCTGGGTTAGAGGGGTTTTTGCAGGGTGCGTTAGGTGCTTTGGATCTAGCCTATACCTTTGGCTGTAGCCTGCACCCCCAGCCCTATACCTCTGTGACTTGAGGAGTGGGCTTTCTCTTGGCACCTGAGAAGACCCCAGACCTCACCTCCAGGCACTGCTGTGGTGGGAACAGTGCAGTCCTGTCCGTGGTTTGCTTGCCTGGCGTCCAGGCGTTTCTCTGCACGAGAGCTTGCAGGATCTAGGCCTCAAAGGTGAAAAGTCTTGTAAATCATTATTAATCTTCTAAGCCATGCGCACTGCCAAGTAATTCCTTAAGCCTTTGTGTAGGCTTTGGATGTCCTTCGTGTGACCCCAGCCTGGGGAACTGTATATGCTTCCAGTTTTAAAAGTTAAGGTTTTTTTGGTCTCGGACTCTGCACAAATCACGTGGTGTTCCCTTACCTAAGACTTGGCTCCCACCGCAACAACACATCTCTCGAGTCAGCAGCTGGCGGGTGTCTCTCCTTGGTACTGGGGAAAGATGTAAGCGCTGTGTAGTCGGTGACTAACCGAAATATAAGAAGAATAGAAATTAATGGAACTGGACCTGCCACTCAGCTGTGCATTTCCGACTGCGATCTGCCAGATCACTTATTCCACTAGTCGTAACTGCAGCAGACAGATAGGTTTTATGTGGCTCGAGTTCCACGTTGGTCTCCTCAGTTAACCCAGGACCCCTCTCTGGAGATCTGTACAGCAAATGAATCCATCTAGCAGCTGAACCACAGGCAGCGAGCGGATGAGCAGTGTGCTAGCTGGCTCCGTGCGCTTCCCAAGCCTCCGATAAGGCTCCCAAGAGATATAGTATGACAACTGGGTTGTTGCATGTCCAGCCACTCGTGTGTGCAGCAGCACTCTCCTGCTGCAGAACTGCTCGTGTGAAAAAGGCTCCTAAATCCAAGCACTAAAATTGCAGAGAACTAAGGTGTCTCTCTTCATTCTCTGCCCCACGTACAGGGACGTGAGAAACGTATGTCTGTGCATACCATAAGTCTTAGCAGATAAAGATCTCCTTTCATCCCGCGTTTTTAGCCTTTTGTATTATGTGGTGGTTGTTTTAAGGTGCCTCAGGGTAATACTTTTTGGGCCACAACTTACCTGCAGCCACGTGCTGTAAATAAGAGCTGTAAAGAAAGGATGCTTCGTTCCTAGGCAGCGGTAACACCACTCCTGTCTGTGTCTTCCAGCAACCACTGGTGAGGCTGAAAGGGGGAGCCAACACTGGTGAAGGACGAGTTGAAGTGCTGAAAAACGGGGAGTGGGGAACGGTTTGTGACGATAACTGGAACCTGGTGTCAGCCAGCGTGGTGTGCCGAGAGCTGGGCTTCGGGAGCGCCAAGGAGGCAATAACGGGTGCGAGGCTCGGGCAAGGTAAGGGCAGCGAGAGCTCCCGGGACCGTTCGTGCCTTGTCCACCTCCGAGAACCCTTTCATGATTCAGGGCAGAGCGTATTTTTACTGGGATGTTTGTTTTGGGGACCAGGAATTTATTCTCTACCCTTAATAAGTCTCTTGAGTCCAGGAGCTTGAGGCCGAACTGGAAGATGTGACTTAGAAAAATCTTGAGATTCCTTGAAAGAAGTCTGGTGATGATGAGTTTAACCTTTCCCTCAGACAGCTGTTCCAGTAATTAAGTCTTTGTTATCACATCCGTTGCTCTCAAATTCTCTTTATGAGTTCTCTAGACCTACATCATGGTGTAATGCATTACTAGAAGGTTCCTGGCAAAAATGGGTCCCGGATCTAGACTTCAAACACTCTCCAGTTTAAACCAGAACATTAATTTAGGCCATTATAAATAGAAGGGCATTTGAACAGTTCAGAGCCAGGTTTGGGTTTGGATTTCCTGTATTTGGGAGTTGGTTTAAATCCCAAACTGTGGTAAATGGTAACTCAAAGCCTAACATACGCCCTGTCAAACCACCTTCTGATTCACATGCCTTGCTCCCATAGCGTAAACCCTAAAGAAAATGACACCAAACCAAACCCTTTATTGTGAGACTAAATGAATGGGTGAAATTTCTTCAGCCCAGCATGGCTTGGAGAAGGGGAAGGAAAGTAACAGCACGTGTAAAGCACAGTGGTGGTGTCCAGAATCTGGAAGGCTTTAAAATGTGACCTGTCCGTTGGATTTGCCAAAAAAATCTTGCGGTGGGATGGAGGGAGCTGCTGATGTGTTTAGCTGCATCTAGGAAACGGCATAATCATCATGGGGGGGAAGCGGCTGCCACGTGAGGGAGGAGAACACATCGTTCCCTGCCATCTCCCGCAGCCGCAGTCTGGAAACTCTTAGCAGCGGCTGCTGATTCCCACGCGCTTTCCTTTCTTTTAATGTTAAACACCGGCAATCAATCAGTGCACCCTGTCAAAACTGTCCTCTGGGATGACAAGCGCTTGGTAAATCCCTTCGGCAGCCGGATTGTCACATTGTGGTAGAAAAAGGAGCTCTTTGGGCCCAAACTCACCTCCGCGCTCCCGTTGCGCAGGGGAGTCTCGCAGCTGGTTAAGCTCTGTGTCCACGTGCATGTTTACGCTTTGCTTTGTTACAGCTGCATCTCGGTGAATTTGTGTGTTCAAAGACTTAATTTGAAGGTCCAGTCTCATCATTGTTGTGTTAGAGATTTAATTTCACAGGGTAAAAAGCATAAAGATGAGCTACACGTCAAATCGGCGTGCAGGGTCTAGAAGTCCCAGTTAGGACAGTGCCCCGTGGCAGATGAGTGCCTACCGCAACGAGTTCAGGGTATGGAGAAGATGATTTATTCTCCCTTTTATAGTTGGGCAACTGAGACCCAGATTAAACAATTTACCCTTATTCACACAAGACTTGTCTGAAAGGAAGATACTGAGCCCAGATCTCCTGAATGTGTTGTCCACTGCAATGTCCTGGGAGGCAGAACATAGAATAAAACCTGAAGCAGTAGGTTAATGTATATGTTGGACAGTCCTAATCCTGTTCTTATGCGAAAGGGAATGGCGTGGGAGGACAATATAATTTTTATCGCCATATTTCAGCACATAGAGCAATGCAGTTTGGCTACATTTCAGTGCCTGGGACAGCAGCACTTACTGCCTCCACGTATCGTAAAAGAATTTCCCTGAGAAGAGCAAATGTGCCAGAGTTACGTTGATCAGCGCCGTGGCCCTGCCCTCTTGCTTTGTCATTTCGTTGGTATGACTTTGTCGGACTATTTCAGTGGAGAATGTCGGACTGGATCCGTCCTGCATTCTTGGTGCATCACCCTCCAATTCTGGTCAGCATCAAGGCAATCCTCCTACTCAAACTGTTCGGCAGCTTGCAAAATGACTAGGTCAGTGTCACCGTTTCCAGATGTAGACCACAAACAGGATTTTAATAAGGGAGAAGCAAAAAAAGGCTAGCTACGCATTCCCCAGCGGCCTCAGCCTAGGAGTCTGCTCCCACATGGTATAGATCTTCTGTGATGGGTGGATACAGGGCTGGCTGAAGTGCTAAGGTGCAAAAGGTGGCCAGAGCCAAATTAATTCTGTGGATGAGATTGAACATTTACATCTCTGCCTTTGTTGTTCTTGCTGCTGTTGTCAGAAGAAGTCTCCAGGGTACATCTTGACTCATTCCACCACACAATGGTGGAAATATGCTAGAGAGCATTTTTTTTTTTTTCTTTTTTTCCGTTTTCCCTGTGCCTCAGTAGAAGTCTGAGGAGGTGAGGGGTTCACCAGACAGGTCATTAAACTGCTGTCACCCATGGTTAGGTCTCTGAGTCACGGGTGCCTGCCACGTAGAGTTAGAAAGGCTCCAGATGGCAGTAGGGAAGAGGCTTTTAAGCAAAAGGATCCTACCTACTGTTAATAAACCGATTACATTCTCCTGCCTTCCAGAGTCAGCCCTTTTCTTTGAACTGAAAGGAGCGGGCTTGAAGTTGGGTAAAATTTTCCTTTCTGGAAGAGTGAGCAAAAGAGGGTTTGTGGTGAGGCAGCACGTGCCCGGGAGGCCGTTGGTCAGAGCACAGCTGGCAGTTCTGCCACTGTCCAGCTTTGGGAAATTTGTGTCATCTCTGGGTGCAGACGAAGAAACGGAGCCAGCAGCCAGGGTGTCATTTCCATGGTCCGTCGTCTGCTGATTTGAATGCTCTGAGACAGGTACAGCTCTCGGCTCTGCAGAGCCCTCATCACTTGTGCCATGATGAGAACAGTGTTGCAGGAATGAAGAATCGACGGTCACTGTCAGAAATGGTATGAAAACAGTTGCTTCTCTACCTCCATTACCCAGATCGGTCAGCCTGGCCTCTGGCAGCCTACTTCTGTGTGCTGTGCATACTGACAAGAGGAACTCCAAACTGAACGCCAATTCCTATATCTGGTGTCCATCGACTTCTTCCAGCTGGTGGAAAGAGCTGGTGAAGGGTATCGGTGGGTGGACGCTGCTTTCTTGGAAACGTCTTCTGTGGCTTTTGCCTTTCATCACCACCATCATCGTGCTGCTCCGGGCTGCTGACCAGAAACGGGCGTACCTGTGGCTCAGACAGAAGTGGCCGGCCAAGGGCTGCAGTGAAGCAAGCCACCTGCAGGTCAGAGCACAGCGTCTGCCAGCATTTTGATTATGCCGAGTCCGGAGAGAGCACATTGACAGCAAAGTTCAGAAGTGTTTTTATTTTCAGCCTCCCATCTCTGAAAGCTTCCTAGAAACTGCTGGAGACCAGAGGTTCTACATCTGCTACTTGCAGGGATCTCCTGTCAACGCTATCCGGTGTGTTTCCATCAGCAATTACTCTTGGATTACATGGCCTCCAAGAAAGACTCTGGTTGTTCTTCTGTGATGAAGATCATCTGCTGGAACCGCTGATTCATCCCCCCCCCAACTTCTTTCTAACCAATTTTGGGCTCAGTTTGGAAACAAGACCTGAGAGCTTTATAGGCAGGATTATTGCCTGCTCATACATGTGTCTCTCCTCTTGCCATGTCTCTCTGGTGGAAATGACAGTTGTCTGCTGCCGCTTGTCCAGAAAGGAACCAAATTATTCAGCTTGGCTCCCAACGGCTAGAGACCATTCTCCGCAGTACGAACTGATGTTTCCGTCAGTGGTGTTGGAGTCTGTAACGCACACCTGCCCCAGAGCTGTTTCACTGACTTCTTGCACATCCCTGTGGTGTTATGCTTTGTTGTCCCAGCAAACGTGTCTATGTCCCATTTTAAATGTCAGGGCTTGACTGGGAGCAGATTCCAGCATACAGACCCAGCCAAAAGGTCATAATTTGTGAATTCCTCCAGCTGAAGTTTGTAAATTATGTAACAAAGGAAACTTGGCTTTTTCTGTGATTCTTGCGTGCTTGAGTCCCAGACGCTACTGGAAAGAATTTAACGGTAAAATTATTAACTATCTTGCAGCTTTTTGTTTTATTTTTACAAGAAATCACTGGAATTTTTTCAGGATTACCGTGTTTTGAATGCTAGAGGCTAGTGCGATGTCTGCAATGTATTAATATACTGTTATTGGACGTTTCTTCACCACACAGTAGCATGGACAGAAGGTAAGGACTCTCTTCTTTTCCCTTCTTTTCTTCCCCAAGGCATGGGTCCAATTCATCTAAACGAAATTGACTGTACGGGCTTTGAAAAATCAGTCACGGACTGTAAGTTCAACATGGAGTCGCAGGGCTGTAACCATGAAGAAGATGCTGCCGTGAGGTGCAACGTTCCAGCGATGGGTTTCCAGAATCAGGTGAGAAGCCAAGGGATCCGGACGAGGGTGAGCGTGGCGAGGCGTTTGCACCCTGCAGCATCGTCTGCCCTCCCTCGCTACGCAGCGCGGGGCGTCTGGGGAGGAATCGTTTCACCTAAGCCGTGCCCGTTCAGTTTAGATTTTAACATCTGCATTGTATTAGGAGGGCAAATAAGGATGATGCTCCCTTTTTGTACAGAGCTTTGCGCTCCTCCCAGTATGATGGGGCTTATAAACGAGTGAAGTGCCACTTCGGTTACAACCTGTGCAGTCCAGTGGCCCTGTAAAGCTGGTGCGGGTCCCTGTTGTGATGGGATCTAGGCTGGATCTCGTGACAGTGGTACCCGGGTGACTGCTGGCATAGGGGCCGCTGTCATCTTTGCCACACGGAGCTTAAAAACTAATTACATGAAGCAGACACGGGTTCCTCTGAGTAAATGCTCCTGCCAAAGGTCCAAAGGGAGCAGAGGGGGGAAGATTTCATAGGGAGCGTCTTACTCCCTTGCAGCTGGTACAAGCTGCTTTCAGATGCTGGGCTAGGCTGCTTCCTGTCCACGGTGGGAGACGTAGAACCCAACTGCATCAACTGGTCTGCTCGCAGCTGAACTGAGGCTTCTGGGCTCAGTGACTTTAACCACAAGCCTTGAGAAGACCCTGGGTGTTGCTTGCCCAACCGTTGCATCTTCCCTATAAAGTTTGCTGTGATGTTACTTGACATATGAGTTTTTATGCCCTGCAGCTGCGTCTGAGTGGCGGCCGCAACCCTTACGAGGGCCGGGTGGAGGTCCTGGCAGAGCGCAACGGCACTCTGAAGTGGGGCACCGTCTGCAGCGAGAACTGGAGCACCGTAGAGGCCATGGTGGTGTGTCGGCAGCTGGGCCTGGGGTTCGCCAGCCATGCCTTCCAGGTGAGTCCCCGCGCCTTCCCGTGCGTGCGTTTTGGATGTGGTGGCATGTGTGTGGTTGGGTAGGGGCTACTGGAGGAGGAGGTAAGGCTGCTTATAAAACAGACAGACAGACAAACAAAAAAACCAAACCACAGTGTTCAGCTTCAAGGCATTAGCTGGAGAAACCCTGAAGGTTAAACCTCATTGCACCACAGCCATTGGGGGAAATTCAGAGCAGAAAGAGCTCTTGCAGCTCTGGGCAAAGCTGCTGTTTTCGTACTGCTCAGGGCTCAGATTTCCGGGGAAGCCTGACTCCCTTAGCCTTGGTTGGGCCGGTGGTGACATGCAGTTTCTTGTCCCTCCCTGAGTCAGTGGGGAGTGGAACTCCTCAGGCTGACCGAAGTGTGGAAGCCAAGTTTAACCTGGTGTCAAATCACTTGAAAACAATTTGATTTTACTCCTGCAGTTACTTTGCAGTGCGTACACTAGTGTGCGGTGGAGCTGTATGCATTTCTTGCTCCTTTAATGACAAATGCCCTAAACCCTCCCTGCTTGCACATGACTAAGAATGGCACTTAAAGGGATAAAAGCTACCAACTAACAAGCTTGGGATAACCACAAAGGAATAAAGTGTTCTTTCCCAGCGAAGCTCTCTGGCGCAGTGAATGGCAGCCTGCTGTGCTGGCTGGGGGAAAGCAAGCAGCAACCCGAAGAGCTGGAAGGAGGGAGGGCAACAGCTTCCCACCCGCTTCCCAGATGGATAAATGGCATCAGGTGTAAGTAGCTGGTGTAGGCCAATAACCCTGGTGCAAGAAACTCTTCTGTACTGATACATCCCTCAAGGATCACAAGGTGAAAGAGGAGCAGGGAGACCTAGGTGTAATGGTAGATTTTGAAAGGAAATATAACACCTCTGGGCCTTTATTGCAGTTCCCAGACACCGGGAAAATGGGGATTTGGGCTCCTAAAATAAACTGTTTTCTCCCTAGGACAAACTAATCCCCTGCCAGAGCGTGCTGTCTTGCTGTGCTCTGGAAACGCAGCCCCTTTGAGGCATTTCAACCGAGAATCAACAATCACCAGCAGCTTCAGGGAAAACTTAGGCTCAAACAGCCACTGAATAAATAAACTTCATGTGTGTTTATATAGATGGAAACCCGCACACAGAAAAAAGCCTTAGATCAATTCTGGAAAGAAAACTATTTTCCCCAAACAATTTCCGGAAATCGAAAACTTGGGCAAACAAGTAAAATGTGGTTGCAGAGCGCGGAGGCTGTCCCTATTCTCCAAGCCCGGGGCCCGGTTGGCTCTGCTGTATTTTTGTGCCATGTCTGGCCTTGCTCAGCATTCAGCTGCAGCCGGCTCTGCTGGGCTGCTCCAATAAACCCAGTAAGAATTAGCATCTCTGCTGACTGCCTGCTGGTCTTGTGCAGGGAGGAACAATAAGGCCCTGAAATGACTAATAGGCTCAGCATCCTCGGGGCTGGTCGTTGCCTATTGAGAAAGCAGGAGAGACTGTCGGCAGAAATGGAGAGTTAACGCTCTGCCTGGAGAGCACAGGCTTGCAATGAGGTTGTCTTTAAGGAGCGACCAAGCCGGGAGCCAGGAGGACACACTGGGCTTGTGGGCAAGCAGATTCCAACCAATTTAACTGTTATCCGTGGCCAGAGAGGGGATCTGCAGGTCCCCGAGGGACACGCTGGGGTCCGATACCTAGGAGGTAGAAGGCTGGAGCTGCCCATGCCGCTGCTGTAGCGATCCCCCCACCGTGCAAGCTGGTTCCTCCAGCTGATTTGCCTGCGTAGCTGCCAAGCAGAGCGCAAGAGCTGAGGATAGCCACGTACCTTGAACGCTGGCCTTTCCAACTGCCTGGCTCTATTGACATAGCCCTGAGAGTCCAGCAAGAAACACGATATTTTTTCCTTTAGCTGAGACTGCTGGTATTTAGAACAGAAAAGGCCCTTATGTGTATCCCGGCTGCACCAGCTACGTGAGCATAAAGCTACACTGTGTAGAACAGGGCAGCCCTGTGTGCGTGTGTGCAAAGAGCATTGCTAACAGGGTTAACAAACAGCCTGTTGCAATGGAAGCAATGGTACAGATGGGTTTTCTTTTCCTGGAAACGTGCTCCCAGTTTTGACACTAACAGATCTGATATTTTTCTTCTTCTTCTTCTTTCTTCCCTCCCCTTCTCCCAAGCTTTGCAGTTGCAGCTTCATCAGGGTTTAGTGCACTTAATTTTGTGAGTGGTGTTATGTTGCGAGTTAATTTTCTGTCATTCCCACAAGTTTTGTAAAACTGGGTGATGAAGATGAGTAGTGAGCAGGGTTTGAACATCTGTGAACGCTCCCTCAGAACCAAGAGATGCAGACCCCGTTAGTCCTGGTACTCCTCAAATGCCTCGTTTCCACTGGCATTTCCAGCATGGCTGTTAATTCCGCCTCCCCTCCTTGTGCAAGCAGGTCCTCTGGCATTGCCTGTGGCCCTCCCAAGTGCACAGATGTCACAAGGCAGATGCGGTTTCATTGCTGGGCATCTCTCCCAAGGGCACAGCCTAGATGACTTAAACCAGCCCGAGGATGAATTCATCAGCTGGATGGGCAGCGCAGGGTGGAAATATGAGTTTACAGCTGGATTAAAAACAAGCAGAGATTTAAACCAGCTCAGAAACAAGGAAAGAGTTTTGCTTAATGCTGGTTAGATGTTCAGGGCAGGGAACATGGTCAACCTGGGTTTTAATTCCAGTCCCAGCCTTCTGCTTAAACAGACTTGGGCTCGTTCCCCAAGTTACTCTGCTCCAGCATCCTTTGGCAACATCTGTCTCTCTGATAGCGTTGGCTCTTGCATTGACCTTCCCTGGAGGGAGAATGCAAGTTACAGGGGGATGAACGTTCCTCCAGCAGCCCTCTGAACACTGAAGAGTGCGTGAAATGCCTTTTTTTTTTTTTTTTTTCCCTTCTGCCCAGGAAACCTGGTACTGGCATGGAGACGTCAGCGCTGACAATGTAGTCATGAGCGGTGTCAAGTGTTCGGGGACAGAGATGTCCCTGGCCCACTGTCGTCACGATGGAGCCGATGTCTCCTGTCCCAGAGGAGGTGGTCGTTTTGGTGCTGGTGTGTCCTGCTCGGAGAGTGAGTAACTCGGGTTTTATTTCATTTTGGCGTAAGTGTTTGCTCTGAGACACGCAGGAGAAATGGGGTGGCCCATGCTATGCCTTGGATATGTGAAAACAGTGGCAAATTGCTGCTGATGGGGCTGAGAAATACAGTGCAAGGAAGGGGCTGGCCTCCATCTCCGGCAGACACTTTGCGGGGATTTTTTAGTGGCCCATCAGTTAATTTCAAACCTTCCTTCCCGCCTGCCAGCTGCCCCTGACCTGGTGCTCAACGCCGAGCTGGTGGAGCAGACGGCCTACCTGGAGGACCGCCCGATGTTCATGCTGCAGTGCGCGCTCGAGGAGAACTGCCTGGCCAGCTCGGCCGTCAACACCTCCGTCACTTCTGGGTACCGGCGCCTGCTGCGCTTCTCCTCCCAGATCCACAACAACGGGCAGTCCGACTTCCGCCCCAAGAACGGCCGCCACGCCTGGGTCTGGCACGACTGTCACCGGTGAGTGCCATGAAAACGGTTTTGCGTGGTCGGTGCCTCCTTCCCTCCCTTTCTGCTGCCCAGGGGGGCTGTTTTGCTATGGGAGCACAGGGCTGAAATGCTGGAGCCGCAGCTGCAGAGCTGCGACGTGTGGTAAGGCAGCTGCGGTCCTCTGACAGCAGGGAAACCAGCTTATTACAGTAGAATTTATAGTTAGGAACTGGTATGCGAACGAGACGGATGTAGAGCTCTCATAGTGAGAGATCTATATGCAAGGACAGCATATACATGGGAGCATGCGTATGTACAGACAGAAGGAAGCATGTGCCTACGCACCCACTGGGTGTAGAAAGATGGAGCCATCTGAGCTACTTCCCTCACCTGGGAAAGGGCTCAAGAACACGCTGTAATTCTGCATTTTTTAAAATGCATCTCAACTCCGCTTAAACCGTGCACAGCTGGGGGATTGTTTTGTGTTTATTTTTGACAAACAGTAAATTCACCCCCATAAATGCATCATTTTTCAGGGGGAAGCTGACAGTTTCAGCCAAAGTAAACCAGGGGGAGGAAAGGGAACTGGAACCAAGCCATCCAGATGCTTTGCTTCTGAAATGATGGCTTGTTACAAGGTTGATTTTTCTCTAATTTGGGGTAAAAGGGAACTAAGTAACTCGCAGCGCGCAGCTCTTGTCCTGCCACTGTTGTAAGACTTCTGCTTTGTGAAAACATCAGAGCGGTAAATTCTCAAATCCAAGGGTCCTTTATAGTCTTCACGAACAGCGTGAGCGAGGCGAGACGTGTAGGTAGCACCGCGTCGGCTGCAGTTGCAACGCTGCGGTGCTACTAGTCTGAAGCTTCAGATCGTGGTGTGGGGCAAGCGTTGGCCACTTACCCTGCAGACAGGTTGGTTTGTAAAGTTTGCATTTGGAGGCGCAAGCAGAGCTAAAACCTTGACAGCGCAGAACCGAAGGTAAATAGGCAATGGTATATTTAGGAGAGGAGGAAACCCGGACCGGTGCAGTGCGAGTCTCTGCCTTTCTGGCCCTGTTGGGAAGGGGCTGGGGGAATACGTGGGTCCCGCAAGGCTTTGAGCACGTCGCAGGCTGGTTGAAAAGGAGGGCGCTTGGAGCTCTTTGGGAGAGACTGCGTAAGTGAGGTGAGACTGGGAAAGGATCAGGAAGAGGCCGAGAGCCATCTGTGTGCTTTAAACTGGATTCTGTTTATATGGAGGAGGATGAACTCAGTTCCTCTTCAATCTTTCCAGTCTGTAAACAGCAGAATGTAAACACCTCTTTGAATGATTCAGACATATTTCAGAAACTGAGTCAGACTTGAGAACCTCAAACTTTTATCAGAGGCAGCCAAGTTAGCCTCAAAGTCAACAGCTCAGCCACTGCAGAATGCCTCTTCTTTCCTAGCTGCCTAACTCCATCACTGGGAGCTTCTGCTTGGCTGGCTTTTGATGTGGAAGTAGAACAAAAATGGGAAAGACCTGTAGCAGGGAGTGAAAAGTGATTCACTTCTGGCAGGTGGCAAATTTTTTTTTTTTTTTTTTTGGTTCGGGGGAAGGCAGGAGGAGGTAAGAAGAAACCCACTCTCTGGAGGAAAAATATCCTCCCCTTCCCTCCTTGCTCCCCCTTTATCTGTAAATATGTGTGCAGACTGATGCTGCAGTAATGGTGGTTGGAAGTTTTTAAGCCATGATTATTTTTGCAGCTGGAAAGGAAAGGATTTCTCCACTTTTTATTTCTTTTTTTTTTTTTAAACTCCTAAGCAATGGCTTTTGAATTAGGGCCTGTCTGTGCAGTCGCCTCACTCCTCAGTCGAGCTATGCAGACGGGCTCTGGTGTGTCCCAGCGCAGTGTTCCCGTAGCTGGGGGAGATGTGCAGGGATTTAAGGACCCACGCCGCTCTCAGCACCCGCGGCTGCTCTGCTCTCCTGCCCCTGCGCTGTGCTCGCGCTGCGCGTTTGCTCCCGATTCCAAGGCTGGGATCAAATTCTATGTGTTGCATCAGCGTGACCACGTTCATGCGCCCAGCTCTGACCGCGTGGAGCACACGACTGTGTTTTAATCGGGTACTTCCATCTGTGCTTCCTGCTCTACAAGTCCCGTGGACTTAACTGGACCGAAGCACAGGCTTAATTTTTTTTGCTGAACCAACAGCGTGGCATAGAAAAGGTCGATGTTACCGAGTTCAACATCACCTAAACCCTGCCGTGGTCTAACTTTGCTAGTTAGGAGGCTACAGCACAGATTGCGTGCTCTCTCTTAACTGTTGCTGTGCCCAACAGTGCTGGAGCGTTCCCGATAGCAGCCCAGCTCAGGCTGAGTTGACACTAACACTTCCCCGTTTAAAATTATGAAACGTTATCATGGGTGAACCCAGCTGTCGGGTTGTTTAGATCTGAGCGGAGCGAGCGCTGAGAGAAGCTGCTTCCATCTGTTGTTAGGTTTCTGCCAATAAATTTACATTCTGCTGCTTAAAAATAAATAAATAAATTTTAAAAAATAGCCAGGTTACTGGGCTGGGTACATCCAGCTCTGTTTGCAGCCTGTTGTTAAGGAGCAGGTGAAATAGTTCTTGTCCTGGTAAATGACATGGCCACTAGAAATGATGACCTGGCTGATGATGGCTTTGATTTTTATTTTTTTTTTCTCCTCCCCCCTTGCCTTTATAAAACCTGGTGTGATCCTACAAAGGCTGGGGCAAGGCTCTCCCCTAGAACAGCTTTAGCACTTGATAGAAAACAAATACCCGGGCCAGGAGCCGGCATGCAGGCGCCATGGGTGACGGTGCCATGGAGGATTATGCCCAGGGGACATTTCCTGGCTGTGGTTTCTCTCACGCTTCCTCCTCTAGCGCCGCTTGGTCTGTAACACTTCACGTGTTGTCGTGTATTTACCCCCGTGGCCGTGGGGACGGGGCTGGGAGGTGAAATGCCTGGCCCGAGGGATGCAACGACACAAAAAGTTGAGTCTGGGCTACTTGCATCCAAGTCGTCGTGCCCCAGCCGCTGGACCATCCCTGCTGGGGCAGACCGTGCAGCCCTTTAGACCTGGTAGTTAAAGGGGAGTCTGTTTTCCCTGAAGATAATTCTCCCCGTCTGTGCCTTGCAGGCATTACCACAGCATGGAGGTTTTTACCCACTACGATCTATTGAACCTCAATGGAACCAAGGTGGCTGAAGGACACAAAGCCAGCTTCTGTCTGGAAGACACCGAATGCGAAGCAGGTATATTTGCCAGAGCCCTTTGTGCTGGGAATTTATTGCTGTCCCCCTACAGATGAGTGGCTTCAAAGATGCTGTCAAGGTCCTGAGCAGGGCTAGAACGTGGCCTGACAGGAACAGGAGCCAGAAACCAGTCCTGAGGCTATATATGTTATGGAGTGGTCTCTACAGGTGGAAGAGAATCCCCAAAGGCCCCACGTGCTGAGGTTTTCCTTACATCCTTACTCTGAGCTGCTCTGAAAACCCAAGTGTGCATTTTCCGATTCCTGTTAAGTGAGAAATTCCACAACGTGCCTCGAGGTCCTGAGGTATGGAAGGTGGCAGCTCGTCCCGTGCAGTTAAGCAGTACGTGTGTTTCAATACAAGGCATTGAGCGAGACACTGTTGTATTAAATCTCGTCCAAAATACTGTGCCTGTAGCTTCTCACTATCTACGGGAGCTGGAGAACAACCCGCCCTTCCTCCGACACGTCCGAGGGTGGGAAATTCCCAGCCGACTTGCTGTGAATCTAACACCTTGTGCCTTTAACTCTTCTCATTTAGACGTGCAAAAACAGTACGAATGCGCCAATTTTGGTGAACAAGGAATTACGGTTGGATGCTGGGACGTGTACCGTCATGACATCGACTGCCAGTGGATCGATATTACTGACGTCCCACCAGGCGATTACCTCTTCCAGGTATGGGAGAAAAAGAGGGTGTGAGATACTGCCATGGCTTTTATCTTATTCATTAATTTAATTTATTTTATCTTAATTCATTTCTGGGACATGGTTTAGTAGGCATGGAGGTGTTGGGGTGACGGTGGGACTAGATGATCTTAGAGGTCTTTTCCAACCGTAGTATTTTTATGATTAGGGATGTCGAGAATGTAACTAGTTTAGTACTGTAGGAGATGTACAAATATAAACTTCCGATTGCAAAGAGATTATATTCCCAGGATACCTAAAAGATAAAGAATGACCTAACAGGACAACAAAGTGTTACCAGATCACATACTTCCCCAAGTGAAAAATCAGGGCCAATAACCCCAGCTTAGAGATGATAGTTTTAAGAAATCCGCATCCAGCTAATACTCGATGTCCTACACGATCCACGCGCAGCTAATGCTGTTAACACGCTGCATTACGCGTCACGTTATACCTACCCACAGCATCCCACTGTTGTCTGCACTAAGCTTTTGAGCTGTTTGTAAGCAACGCTCGCTTCGCTCGGGGATTAAATAGTGCTATTCTCGTGGTGTTTGTATGAGGAGTTAAGGCTGTGCCTACAGTCTGTTTTGTGCGCGGGGGTGGAGTGGGGAGGAATTCTTTGGTTCTAAAAACAGCCACTTAAACTGGAGAGGAGTGAAGGGAAGAGGAATTATTTTTGTCTGCGCTGCTATCGTGTGAAATGTAGAGAAGGTGTTTGAGGGTATATCTTGGTGCACGGGGGAAGGTGTGATCTTGATCTGGCTTTAATCAAGTAGTTTCTGTCTCCTTGCAAAATGAGTTAGGTTTTTTTCTGTTTAAAAAAGTATTACGGTGTAATGAAAAAGCTGATTCTGTCTCAGTCTGACTAGTAAGTGTCATATCTAGTTCACCTTTAAATAACTTTATGCTGTGTTTCTCCATCACGCCCTAGGTTGTCATCAACCCAAACTATGAAGTTGCTGAATCCGATTATTCAAATAACGTGATGAAATGCCGGAGCCGGTACGATGGGCAGCGCATCTGGATGTACAACTGCCACATAGGTGAGAGTGACTTCCGCAGGGGAAAGCAACGACTGCGTCCCTGACTCTTCGCTAGGAAAGCTCTCTGCTTCTGTTGCAACGTGCTGTTTATCACTTTGTACGTGCTTGGAAAGATGAGATACGGAGCCCAGACTGTACACTGGTGCCGTTTGCTGTAGGCTGGTCAAAGGCAGAGACCAGAGTGTCTCTGTTACGGGGTCAAGCCGCTACAGGTTGCAAGGAGCGAGATGGCTGCATGGGGGTGGGAAGGTTCCTTACTTAGTGCTGCGTTGTACGTGTGACCGGAGCAGCAAGCACAACAGTGGTAAAACAGCTTTCAGAAATCCCTCAGGCTTGGGGGAAGAGGGATAACAGATGTTCCAGCTGTGTATCTTCTACAAGGAAATGAGCATTTTTCTCTCCCAAGACTGTCGGACATAAGGAAAGCTCTCATGCAATCTAAGAACTTGTTTAGAGTGCCTGAGTAGGTCCAGGCAAACAACTACACCTTCTTCCCAGACTCAAATTATTACCAACCTGGGACTGACCTCTTAGGACCCCCTAAGCTTTTCTCTTCTTGAAAAGCAAACAAGAACAGCGATGTGTGAAGCAGAGCAGTGGAGATGAGCCCTCTGTTTGAGCCAGAAATGAAAATGCTCTGCTGTCCCTTGAATGTGAGGGGAAAACTGCGTGTTTTCTTGAACACGTGTAAAACATTATCATTTGGAATTTTTTTTGGTCTTGGAAATATCAAAGCCAAACTAGTTTAAATTTGCATTAATGGTCAATTGTCAAGACCATTTTAAAACTGAATTAAGTTGGGGGCTTTATAAGATAAACTGTTTTTAACACAGTAAAACCAGTGGTGAAGACAATTTCTAGAGCTGGCTGAAGTTCTTCAAGGAATGTTCTTCCCAAAAAAGTTCTATGTAGCCATTGATTTTTCTCATTAATTTGTTGGGTTTTTTTAAGAAAATACTTGTCTTGTGTGTCACGCTTCAGATTGCGACCTAGTTCAGAAAAGCCAAACCCACTTTGTTTGGATGAACAGGCACTTAAGTGTTGGATGGGCTCTCCAGCTGAGCTTGAAAATATTTCTATTTAAAAATAAATGCATTTAGCTTTGTCTCTCAACTAGCAAAAAGTAAGGGCATGGTCCTACTTTCAAGAGTAGTAAACAGAACCCCCTTACCATCAGCCTCAAGGAGGGAGACCATTTCACAGGTCCTGCTAGTCATCACCTCATTTTTTTAAAGCAACAACAGTTAGCAGTGAAATTGAGGGTAGTTTGTCATCTAGTCTTCCAAATACATAAGAGACTGGATCCAATGTTCCCGGGGACTCTTGACTGTTCCAGTTATGGTAAGATTTAATTAATGTTTAAATAAGTTAGCCCAGGAAAATCTTTGCTCTTCTAGTACTTGCTTTGAGCCCTTCATTTTCACAGCATCTTTTGCAGATTACACAAACCCCGCTGTGTTCTCTGCCTTGTGTTGCAAGCTGCCTTCGCTACCTCCTGCTCAACCCTGTGTTCTTTCTGTGAACTCCCCAGGTGGCTCTTTCAGCGAAGAAACGGAACAGAAGTTTGATCACTTCAGCGGACTCATAAATAACAAGGTGTCCACCCGATAGAACAGCATCGCCTCCCACCCCACTATTTAAAGAAGCGAGGTTTCCTGCTTCGGTGATTTCCCTAACCACTGCACAACAAAGAAAATCAAGCAAACAATCAAACTCTAAATTAGCAAGGTAAATTATTTTCTAGAGATGCCTTCCTTCCCAGTTTAGGTGCTCAGACCACCATGTGTCTCTTGTAACTCCAGTCCCTACTACTGAGGTAGTCAGGAGCAGGCTTTTAAATTCTCCTTGGCTCCGTATCTTCACCATTCCAGCCTTCTCCACCAAGATTTCTCCCTCCGCTTTGCAGCGCCATCTTTATTCACAGACGTAGGTCCAGGCTGCAGCAAGCACAATTTGCCTTTGTTTGGGTACCAACAACCTACATATGTCTTTTTACCATTCATTTCCTTCAAGGCATTAATCTTGGTATCTTTAAGCTCTTTGACTCAAGCTTGAACGCACCATTGATGCAAACGCCTCCATTTGTGACGCTGCTTCTCGAACACAGCTAATCCTCAGTACTGCCATGTCATTACTCCATTTTAGCAAAGAAATACAGGAAAGGGGGAAAAAAAAATTGGAGCAGCTTTTTCTGAGCAGAACAGTATAAAGCATAATTTAATACTGCAGTGAAACTCTTGTATTCAACAATCAACTCCCAACACAATCTCTTAAGCGGAGCAGCTAATACAGAACTGTTTTCTACAAGTGCATCAGGGCTCCATGAAGCTACACCTCCCTCGTAACATCTAGAAGACTTTGCAGGTCTCCTGATGATGAGTCCACCGGACTGTGAATTTCCATTACACAGTAAGCTAGTCACCCGATAGATTCTCCGTACATCTAAACATGACCTTCTACGCTGGATATTCACTCTGTCTTTTCTTTAAAGGATGAATTTAGTTAAGGCATTGTATCATCACTGTACCTTACAGAGGTCACTTCATGGCTTTCATCATCAGGGATCCGGACCTGTGCTGTCACAGACCCACCTGTGTAAGTTGTCTTTAAAAGGATTTTTACACTTGGTAAATTCATAATGGTGCTAAGTGTGTTCCTCTGTTTGTTTGAGGACACACGTTGCTACGGATTTTCAGACACAGCTACTTGAATAAAAATGTTTTACCCAGAAAAATGTTTTATATGCCATTTGTGTATTTCTACTCCATGAAAGTTTAGGGCCTTGTTCACAATTCCTGGTACTGAAGTTTCTTCTCCCTCTGTGTTTGTACGGAAGACTTCTACAAGCAGCTACAGTTAACTGAATACTCACAGCTGACCGTTTCAATCCACAGGGGGATTGAAACTGGCTGCATCTAACTTGTGCTCCCATAACCTACCTCACAGGGATGTTGTGAGGCTTAAAGAATGCAGAAGTCTTTTGCTAATGCCTGTTAGAGTATTTCTGTCATTCATCCAGTGGCCCAGATGGTGGCATCTAGCAAAGGTTTTTAGCCTACTGTACGTTGGAAAACTCCATTTTGTTCTCAAGGTGCCGGGCTGTGTAGCAAAAGCGGAGTCCGAGCTGTGTTGGCTGCTCTGTTGCTGCTGCCACAACAAGGTGTCTTGCAGCATATCTTAACACCAGGCTCTGGGCAAATCAGAACTGGCAAGTTTCTGGTTTTCTTTTCCTTATCGGTGTATGACAACTTTCCTTGCTAACAGTGCAACAAAGCAAGTCAGGCTCTTTAAACGCTATGGAAATAAGGAAAAACCCTGAAACTCGCTTGCATTCAATGCTGGTCAGTTTTGTGGGGTATCTTAACAATAACAGTACAACAAAGTAAACATTGAACAGATTTTTTTTGACTCCTGCAGGTGCTCTGCTCTTGCTTACAGCTGAATTTTGGCCAACAAGATACAATTCCCTTCTTCTAATGCCTTTTTTTTTTTTTTTTTAATTGTAGAGCAGGCTTTTCTGTAAGCAGCCTTACTTTCTGCACGTGCCCCAGTGAGTAACAGATGCTTTGAAACGGAGTAGGGCAAGATGCTCTCCATAATGAAGAGCTAACAGCAACCCTCCCGGGGCTTAGCTCTTGAGCTTAAGATCTCATTAACAGTAAACTTTTTCCCTTCCCAACTTTAGAAAGAAAAGAGGGTGCTAATCCATAAGAGAACATCCCCGGGGCAACTCACTGCTCTGCATGCAGTTTAATATCACAGCCATGCTCATCTATACATCTTTTTTCAGCTGAGATGGTTTATTCCTCCTGGTCCAAGCTTTCCGGCAGGAGCACTTCGCTGCCTGAGACGCCCTGCTGCTTGTGCTTCAAACCCAAAGCCCGGGTCACCAGCCTCTTCGCCACTGCAGTGTCAGTCTGGGGTCTTTCTTTTGCAAGGTGGAGGAGCTCTAGGTAAAAATGGGTGAAAATCATTAAGTTAGTGCTTGTTCAGGAAGAGTCTTGTGGCTAAACCGTAGGACTGGCAGACAGAAGGGGCTGATTTCTATTTTCTTAGTTCCTCTACAGAATTAGCCCAGGAACATGAGCAAATCATTCTATCCCTATCCAGTAAATTGCCTTTTCTTTTAGAAAAGAATTTGTACTTCAGATTTTTCAATGACAGTTCTACAAGCTCTTGGGCTATGATTAAGCTCCAGGCCTCTTCTGCAGTGGTAGAGAGAAGCCTTCCCCCTTCGCCTTCAGGAACAGCGTCCTACGGTTCCTGGCAAAATTCAGCAAGTCGCATCTCTGAGAACAAAATGAAGGCACACGGTCCAACCAATTTATCTATGCACAGGAAAGTTTGATCGTAATTTAGACTAATCAAAACCAGCAGTCTAAATTAAATCCTTAAAAAGCAGCAAGGAAAAAAAAAATCTGCATTTTTTAAAAAATAGCTAAATATATCAGATGCTTTGGGAAAGCCCTTTGGCCAGTAACCTCCATTTTCTGGTAGACACCTGGCTTGCTACAGTTTCATCTTGCAAGAATACACCAAAACTTTCCCAAGTCCACAGTAGTCTGGATTTGGCGATTACCTTATCATTTATCAGCAACTGTTTGCAAATTTATTATCCAGTTAGCAATGGGGGCTTTGCTTGCTTTTTCAGAAGTTTTATTAATAAAGGCAGCCCAGCCGCAGCTTGGAAAATAAAACTGCCACTCTTTCTTGACAAAGCTCAAAAAAAAAAAAAAAAAGAAAAAAGAGACACTGTCAGCTAATTAAGATCCAAATTTGTATTTGGAAAAAAAATTGCTACTTAAACTGAATACAAACAGAGTTTATATATAACGTTCCCCAGAAGGAGTTAATATCTGATTCAGAAGTGTGCCGATAGGCTACAGCAACGAGAATCGGGAAGTGTGAATGAAAATGGATAAAGGGGAGAGTGCAAATCATATCCAGTTCTTTGACATTTCATTTAAATCCAGCAGTCTTAAAAACCTCAGGAACTTCTAACTGTGACAGTGTCCCTTTAAAGCATGAATACTGAAATTTGTTTCAACTGCAATGTACTGTAGAAATAACAGTATAGTTGTACATTCAGCAAAGTCTCTACTGCTACAAGATTCATGGCATTTCTGTACTGTGGCAAGTATAACTGATTACAATATGATTTTAAAAGGCAATAAAATAAATAAAACAATGTTAATGGCTAAGCTTAACAATTTTTTTCCTTCACCTGATACTGAATAAAATTACACCAACCACAAAGTGTAACTGCTATCGGTTTTGTCTCATCTATTATCTTTAACCGTGCAGCAGAGTAACAGGGCAGAGAAGCTTATGGGCAGGCTTGTGGCGTTTGCCAGGCTTTGTCTTCCTGCAGCCGCTGCCACAGCTCCGCCCGTCTGCCAAACACTACAACTCTTCACTTAAAAACTTCACATGAGCAAAGCAAATAACACAAGAAAAACTAAGCCTGAATTTCAGCAGATGGCTTAGCTGGAGAGTAAACAAAAAGCAACAGGATTTGATGCTTTTTTTTATTCAGTCCTTATATAGAAGGGAAAAAGAGTGACTGAAAACTTAAGCATAGGTAACAGCTGCAGTTATCTTTCCTGTAAGTAGTATATGATGTAGTCTCGTTCTGCAGATTTGTCTCTGGCATCACACGCCTGCCTGTGCCAACCACTCATTCCTGCTGCAGACAGGCAGAACCCAGCCTTACTGATGCAGTAAGTTTTAACAGGGTAAAACGCTGTAAAAAATGCATCTGCGGGCTTTTACTGAAGGCTCTACGCAACAGCTCGCTGTCCTGCAATGCCAATAAAGCTATAAAAAAAAAAAAAACCCAAACCAAAAAAGAAATACTGGTCCTTAATATATATTTCCCCATTTAACTTGTCATTGTGACTGCTCAGGATGTAGAAGACTGGTAAACCAAGAAATATAATACTAATACTAATTTTAAAAAAGATTGTCTTACTTGGTCGTTGAAGTGCCTTGATCTTCGACTGCTTTGTTGCATGGATCAATGGGCGAATCTTTAAAGAAGGGTAACGTCGCCCCAGGGCTTGAGATGCTTCAAAGAACAAAGATTGCTGAAGTTAGCAGACTGAATGTTGGTGGCTTTGATAATAAAAATCAGTACCTGGTGTAATAACAGTGAATAACTTGAGCTTCAGCAGCTGATGCGTTACCTCAAGACTCGTACTAAAACACCTAAACTCATTCTGGTCACCTCAGGCTTATAGCGCACGTTCTTCGCACAGGAAGAGTCCCAAGAAAATAAAAACACGTTTTAAAAGACAACTCTGTCATTATTAGACTAAATGCCAAGAAAAAAAAAAAAGCGTAAGCTTTTGGACTACATACGCTGCTGGATGGGAACTTCTCTTGGGATGGCTCTGACCTGAGCTTGGGGCGTTTGTCCCCGAGAAGGTCAGTTTGCCAGGAGGCTCGGTGCCTGACCTTGCACGCGTAAGCTCCCCAGGAGGTTATTGTACACTTGCAGGAATTTTGTCTAGTTACAAAAGGAAACAAAAACCTGAAGTGGCAAAACAGATGAATTTCTAGAAATGCAGCGTGAGTATACAAAAGGCGCCCTGGTTATTATCCAGGCCAATTAAAAACCTGCTGTTCTTGCAAAGCAGTTTCCACACCCCACCACAGTAATTCCAGCTTCTCAAGCCTTAAAAGCCTTTCAGGTTTGAAGCGCACAGGAAGAAAGACGTGACGAGCCGTAACTACCTTTGGCAACAGCTTAGCAAGGCTCAACAGACACACGCTGCAAACCACCGCGTCAGTACGGGGTCACGGTGCAAGAGCAGGGAAACCCCAGCAGCTCCGCGGGTCCCTCAATCACAGCCACGAATCGAGTCACGCTACCTGTAGACACGCTGGAGAAGATTCCCAGGGCGTGCGTATCATCGACCCACTGGATTTTGAAACCACTCTCACTGAAATGAAGAGATAATAGAATAATATTCATTAATAAGAAAGAAAAAAACCCCTATCACACAATAAAACCCATTGGCCACCTCAGTTAAAACCCATCGGCCACCTTAGTATTGCTATGTAGACAGCTGGTGCTTTTCAAAGCGTTATAGCTGGTTTAGGTGAGGGGAAAGAGAAGGAAAGGAACAGAAGAACATTAGATGTGCTCCTTTCAAGGCCACAATGTATGGTTACCCCATCAGCTGCCCCCAAGAACTCTCCTTTTCCTCCGAAGAAACCCTTGGCCAAAATCAATCTCAATTTCAGGGACTGTCTTATAACCCAAAAATATTGTTTGTCATTTAGGTAGTGCTTTACAAACGCTACCCGATTGCTCAGACGTCTACGATAAAAAGCAAGTGATTTATAAAAGTGGTTTATGAAGCTTAGGGTGAAGAGACAGATGTGAAAATCTAATAAAGCATCAGTGGAAAATGTGAGTTTGGGAGCAGGGAGTTCAAAGCTTTTCCTGCAGCACGGGAAATACAAATACAATCGACTGCTCGGATTAGATCCGTCAATTTTCAGCTCAGCGCTCTCACAGCGAGTGGAAAAAAAATACATTAGAGGAAACACACACACAACAGACAGCAGCTTATTAAAAATGTAAATCATGTTTTTTAATTTAAGGGACCCATAGGGGTGCAGTGTTCACATCTAATCCGCCAGGTATATCAAGAGAGGAGGAGGATGGTGGGAGGAGAACAGGGAGAGGTGCCTACAGACACCGTGTCCTCGCTGCACCGAGCACCATTCATCACTAACGCAGCGCTGAACTTTGTTCTGGTCCTGCTACTAATCCAATGCCAAGGCTCTGGTCCCTGTATTTACATAATAAATCTTATCTCCAACAGCAGGATTGAGCCCTTTTTCTTGCAAAGACTTGTGTAAGCACGTAATTTCACTCAAGCACCAGGACGCAGTAACAAAGAAGCTCGCAGCAAGCGCCTAAAGACTCTCACTGAAGCCAGAGCAGCAGGAACAAGCCTGCACATAGATAACTGTGTGTATGACAGAGTCCTGAAGAACCGGTCGTGTTTTAAATCATGCGTGAACCGCAGGGAAGTGTCCTTTAAGGCACAGAAAAAGAGTGGAAGACATAAGGGCACGAAGGCGAAACTAAAATTCAAAATGCATCAGATTCTGTTGTGCATTTGAGTGTGAATACTGCTCCCTTCGTGCCCCTGATGTGCTCAGGCTCTCAGAGGTACTCACTGGAAATCCGAGAACGCTTCTAACAGGTGCTCCGTTTTCAGCGACGGGGAGAAGTCATAGATTTCAGTTACGTGGCCAAAATCCCCCTCGCTGAGCTGTGCATCTCCGTAGCTGGAGTAATCAAAGCTGATCTTCTCAATGCTTATGTCCTTCACGGTTAAATAACCCACAATCTGAGAATATAAACAAAAAAATTAAAAAGAAAAAATCAGACAAGGTTTCCCTTCAAAGAGCGATCCTCCAGGGCCCCACCTCGGTCCCCGCAAACCACTTCTGCGGCCACACTCCTGCCAACAGGTTCAGCAGCCGCCTGGGGCAGCCCCGGCACAGGGACTCTCCTCCCACGGACTAGTGCCTTCCCCTCAGGTCAATCCTGAACAACCCTCTTTTCCCAAAGTCGCTCCCCACGGCAATACCCATAGCAAAACGCTACCTCTGCAAAGAGCTCCGCGGTACAGTCGTCCTCGAGGCTGCTCTGCCCGCGGACGGCCACGCTCTCCTCTTTATCGCCTGCGGACAAACGCAGCTCACGCCACACTGCATCGGCCAAGCGCGAACGCTCCTTGTCCTCCTCTTCGGCCACGGGCACCTCCCCGCTGCGGTTCTGCACAGGAGCATCCACCCAGCGCTCGTTCTGGTCCTCAGGAGCTGATGGGTCGGCACCGTGGACCGGCTCAGGTGCGGCCAGAGGCTCACTCTGGGCTTCTGGGGGGTTCTGGTTATGCTCCACCTGGGCAACGCTGGGGCACTCTTCATCTTGGCTTTCCAGTTCGGAGCAGCTCTTGCCTCCCTCCCCAGCACCGGCATTCACAAAGTCCTTGCCCTGTTCTTCGGGTGGTGACACGTTTCCACCGCTCTCCAGGCTCCTGGCAGCAGTGCAGCTCTTATCTTGGTTTCCCAGCACCAGTGACGTTGCACTGGGCTCTGCTGCAGCCGGGTCTGTACAGCAGTTACTGCTGCGACTTTCTGATAGGGAGGAGTTTTTGCCACACTCCACTACGCCGGCATCCTGGCTGTTTTGGTCTTCAGCTTGCAGCTGGCACAGGATTTTGCTCCCTCCTGGTATAATAGTGTTGTTGCAGCTCTCATCTTGCTCTTCTGCTTCAGTTGGGTTTTTATCATGTACAGGAGAAAGGGAATCTGAACAGTCTTTATCCTGACTTTCCTGCCCAGAGAAATCGTTGCTATTCTCTAACGACGGGACATCCGTACAGCACGGAGGACACTCATCGTTTGCGTCATCATTACTTTTTCCTGAAACACACTCTTCGCCAGGCTCCTGTTGCTTGCCAAGGGCCAAGGAGACACCACCTGGGCTGCCTTCAGACTCACCCAGTTCCTCCTGGGCGTCCCCGACTGAAGCTTTAGGGCAGATCTCTTCTTCTTGTGCCATATCCCCCCCTGACTCGGTGCCAGCCGCTGCCGGGCTCTCCTGCTCCCCCCATTCTGCTTTCTTGCGCATCGCCTTGGGGACATACAGGGCTTTATCTGGCTTCTTCCTGGGCGGCCTTTTTATCCTGCCAGACCCCACGCAGGCTCGAGAGTTGTCACCATGTACCTCCCCGCCGTGCCGCAGCCTGCCGCCTCGGCCTCCCCGGCCCCACGGCTGCGGAGGTCGCTGCGGTCTCGGTGGGTTGCTGCTGGGTTTTTGGTCGCTAGTCTCGCTGGGCAGCCTGGGACCAAGAGAATGGCGGGATGTGAGTGGGGAGCAGAGGAACCCAAGTAACACGACATTTGCAAAAGAGAGAGAGGAGGAAAAGCATCAGATCCGCATCGAAGTCAGCAGGTAGGGAAAAAAAAAGACCCCCTGCTTCCTTAATGATTGGGATATGCTATCGATAATAGACACGCTCCTCTTTGCGGAGAAGCGCCACGCAAACTTTGTGCTTGTAAGCTTGAACAAAAACCCCACGGCCATAGAAAGAGAAGCACTGTTACGGTACTCCACCATACCTTACGGCCGAGTGACAGATGACCGTCCTCCTCCTCCATCCTTCTCCCACAGAAAAGCTGCTCAACAAATCCACGTTGTCCACGGTGCGATGGATCAGGTACCTGAGGCGACTGGACAGAGGGGGGAACAGGAGCACCCTGAAAAGAGAGAGGGGCCGGGGGCATCAGCGACTTGCAGGGAGGAAAAGGACAGGAACGTAGCAAGAATTTATTAACCTCTCTTCCCCGAGTCATTCCCAGTGTAGGGTTTAAATCCAAGCCCAAAAGCCAAGCAGGACTTTCTGGTATTAAAGAGCCAAAATCCCTTCTCCATCCTAGATGTCTAGACAGACGCGCTCGCTTTGCACGTAGCACCGGGAGCGTGGGGCGGCTGGGACTGCCTGGTGCCGGGGCCTTTGCCTGGGACTCTCGTTCCCGCCTGTATCCGTGCTGGGAATGGCTGGAAAGCACCGGCAGAAGGCTGCTACCGGTCCCCTTCCTCCCAGTCTGAGTGCACTCCAGAAACCAGCAACTAAAAGAATACGAGCGGATGAATAAACACCACAGTCGATCTCATGGCATTTAGACACATTTTTACAATTCCGGTTCCGTTCCTGAGCATTTTACAATTGCACGTGTACTTTCTCTGCCAAACATTTTTAAAAAAAGCAATGAAACAAATATTTAAGCTGGCAGGAAGCTGAACTAAACAGTCCCACCCCTGCTCCTGTCTGACACCCTCTTTTTGGCCATCTCAAGGGCTTCAAAGGTCACTAGATCAGGGACTAGGTCCAGTTAAATCCAGCCTGCCTGGCCAAAGAAAAACAATGCAGCAATCCAAGGCGATGGAGTTTGCTGCCGTGGAGGAGGATCTGGTGCACAGGAAGCCCTCAGCAGAGAGGGAAAACGAAACAGTTTGATTATGAAACTATTCATTATAACTCCTCAGGCTGACTAGCGAGCTAGGCCAGACCGGGGCTGGTGCAAAAGCCACCAGCGTCCAAAACAACTCTGCTTGAAGGAGGATGAACGGAGAAGCACGCACGGCAGAAACCCTGCGCCGATCCTTGGCCCGCAGGGATGCTCCGGGCCAGGCTGGAGCTCTGCAACCAGCCAGACCTCGCAGCCAGGCTCCAAACGCTGCCGCTCAAACCCAGCCAGTGTTTTCACCTCTGAGAACCGATGCAAAACAAGAAACAAGAGTCACAACGTGCCATTGCTCTTGGGCGGCACGTGCCATCGCCCAGGGACCGCACGCGCCAGCGGGGACGGCTCGCTGCCGTGGCAGGGCACCTACCTGTGGTGCTGCCCCTGCAGCATGAAGTGCTCCAGCTCCTCCGTGATCCTGCCCACGAACTCATCCTCGTTGGGCGAGAGGAAAACGCCATCCATGCAGCGCAGCGCCAGGGTGGCGGCGGACAGGAGGCCTGCGGAGGGACAGGGCCACATGGAGAGCCGGCTGCAAGTTCCCCTGCCCCCATGGGTGCCTAGCACCCCTGCAAACCTGACTCGCCCTCCGCGCAGCTCCATGCACCCGGCTGCAGCCCTGACCCCCGCCCTCTGCATCCAAGACCCCTGGGCAACCCGTGCACCCTCAGCACCATGTGCTGCTCTGGGCACCCTGCTGCACCCCATCCCTGTCCCTGTGCCCCCCCAGCATGCTGTGTGGCTCTGTGCACCCCTCGACTCCCCTGTGCAGCCGTAGCACCCCATGCTGCTCTGTGTACCCCGTTATCCCCCTTCCCTGTGCACCCCCAGCACCCCGTACTGCTTTTTGCACCCTTACCCCCTTCCCTGTGCACCCCCAGCACCCCGTACTGCTTTTTGCACCCTTACCCCCTTCCCTGTGCACCCCCAGCACCCTGTACTGCTTTTTGCACCCTACTGCCCCCTTCCCTGTGCACCCCCAGCACGCCGTGCACACCGTTACCCCCTTCCCCGTGCACCTCCAGCACCCCGTGCTGCTCTGTGCACCCTGCTGCACCCCACTCCCTTCCCCGTGCACCCCCAGCACCCTGCGTGGCTCCGGGCACCCCTCGAAACCCCCGCGCACCCTTTACTGCTCCGGGCACCCTGCCACCCCCCTTCCCTCTGCACTCCCAGCACCACGTGCAGCTGCGGGCCCTGCTGCCCTCCCCCCTTTCCCCTCTGCACCCCCCCCGCGTGCTGCTCTTTGCACGCTCTCACCCCCCCATCCCCCTGCACCCCATCCCCCTGTGCTGCTCTGCGCACCCTGTTACCCCCCCCCCACTTCCGCGTGCACCCCCACACCCCCTCCCGTGCACCCCCAGCCCCGCTCCCGTGCACCCCCCGCTGCACCCCCCGCTGCACCCCCCCCCGTGCACCGTGCACGGCCCCGTCCCCGCGGCCGGGCCGCCCCCGCCGCGCTCACCGCCAGGCCCGGCCGAGCGGCACTTCCCGGCGCGGCGCCTGCGCCCGGCCCCGGCCCCGGCTCCTCCCGCCGGGCAGCGCCGCCCCGCACCGCCCCCGCCCCGGAGGCAGCGCCCGCCCCGCGTGGGGAGCGTGGGGACCGTGGGGAGCCGCCGCCCGCCGGCCCCGCCGCCGCTGGCCTCCGCAGGAGAGCGTTCTTCCCACGCGGGCGGCGCGGCAGCCCTGGCCCACGCAGAGGCGGCGGGGGAGGGGGGGAGGTAGCGGGGGCGGCCACGCGTGTCCAGGGAAGCGCTCGGAGCTGGCGCTGGGAATGGGGGCAGCTCCCTCCCGGGGAGGGGGGGGGGGTCGCAGAGGCCGGGGCTGGTTCCCGGGGGCACGGCCTGTCCACCCAAGACGCCAAATCCTGCAAAAGCCCCTTGTCTTTGGTGGGGGACTCGCCCTGCTCCACGGAGGCAGAGACACACACCACCTAGAAGAGCTTTAAAGTTGGGACATCTTCTGCTTGCTCCTTCTGAGCTCAAGGGTCCTGTAATTCCACCCTTTGTCTGTAACAGCAAGAAATAAATACTAATGCTTTTCTGTAACGGCACAGATTCCTCCAGCCAAAAGTCCCAGAGATTTTAGCCATCTTGTCTCCTTTTTTTTGGGAGATCACGGCGCAAAGCAGTTAAAGCAGGCAGAAGTAGCCTCTGATGCTGAGAGCCCAAGTTTTGGGATGACTAACCAGAGATTTGGGCCTGTTTCAGGAGCACCAGGTGAAGCCAATGAGACTTAGAGGTGCTCAACGTTTCTAGGTGTTCTCCTAGTTTCACATTCCTTCCTTAATGCATAAATCCTGCAATTTGCCCCAGGTGACAGTTTCTGGAAGAGTAAGGGTCTCAAGAATCGAAAACATTGCACAGAACAGAACCCAGGGCAGCATCACAGCGCCTGACGGCTTTCCCAGGGCGTCATCCGTCCCCCAGCTCAGCGCAAGCGTCCCTGCTGCTCCGCAGCACGAGCGGAGATGGTCACGACACGGCCCTGAGCTGCTCCCAGCTGAGGAATCACTGCTGTTCAGCACGGGAGCAAGGTTGATGAAAACGAACCGTGCAGTTCGTTAGCAATACGTTCAAAGGTAACTAGTGACCCTCGTTATTTCTCTTGTAGGAGCAGAAAAGAACTCCGGGCTCCTTTACACGCTCCGTGCGCTGCAAGAGGCACGCAGACAAGTCCGGGGCAGCACAGCTGGTACATCAGAGCCATCCCCACACTGGTGCCGGGAGAGATTCTGGCCTTGCCCTCACAAAAGCCCCCTCGGCAGGGTTAATCTCTCCTGCTTCTCCCCCCGCCTTAGCTGACTGATTGCTCGAAATTGCCATCTAGATTGAGAAAGCCAGGCCTGTGATTTCACAAGAGCTTCTTGCCAGGCTTCTCCAAGCATCCGGAGACCCTCGTCCAGTCTTCACCCCTGTCTGGAGCTGCTTTCCTTGGAGACCAACCCTGGCCTCTGCCTGATGAGAAGAGCAGCTGATGTTTCCAATTTGAAAGCAAAGCCAGGCAAGACAGCAACCTACACCAGCCACATCCCATTCCCCTCCCCTAGCTCCCTTTTTCTGCTAAATCCATTCCCACTAAACCTGAAAAATCACTTCGGGGGCAACAGCCATCCCCTGCCCCACGCTGGCCACCCAGATACGTTCCTCCTGCAACCCAGCCGGGAAAGGAGCGGTGGGCACGACCTCTGCATCCATCTGCTGCAGCAACTGCACCAACCACTCGCACACGGTGAATTCCCAGAGTCTTCCTGCCTGCCCCAGGCTGACATAATAAAATGTGCATTGATTTCATGATTGCATAGAGTAAGACAGCGCCCTTTTCCCAGCCTTGCAGCGTCCTTTCTAACCTATGCGGTTACAAGCAGGGCGGCACAATTCCAGCCTAGGTTTGAGACACAAAAGCTGTGCTCCCCTTTTCCTTTAGAGCCAAGGCTGAGATGACTAGCCCTGAACGCAGGACCAGCAGCTCAGGCTTCCAAAACGGGAGCTACCTCCGCTGCAAACCAGCGTCAGGGCACGTGGTGCCACGGTCCTGTGTCTGCAAAGCACAGCAGTGCTGGCAGCGAAGTCCCCCCCCTACACCGCTGCTGGCATTTACCTGTGAGCAGAGGTGAACCACAGACCTTTCTCTCCACGGCAGACTCTCCAGCAGCAGTTTTGATCGATCTGCTGTGTCTCGTGGTAACCGCGCTAAATGTCTCTGGGGTGCTTGCTGTTCATCATTGCAGCAGGAACTACACGGGGAAAAAAGAAATGAGGAAAAACCCTGCAGAGCTCAAAGGAGCCTACAGCCCACGGCCAGAGCCCGAGCCCAACAGTCCCCTGGGAGGATGGGACCACACGTGCTGTGGCTTGAGAGAAATAGGATTTTTATCTACACAGGGCTGGGGAATGGAGGGGGAGCTCCAAGAGCGGGCAAAGCACAGCAGTGAGACCTGTCCAGAGCAGGGGCCAGGGGCAGCTCAGAGCCCCCGTGCCAGGGCAGCCACCTCTGCCCCCAGCCGGGTGCCGTTCAGGTCCTCCCTCCCCAAACACACAGCTCCTCAGGCTGGGAGCCGAGTCCCGGCCATCCCGACCGCTCACCTCCAAGTCGCAGCCGAGTCCCAGCAGCCCTGCCCCTTGCCCGAGCGCTCAGGATGGGCTGCCAGCTGCTGCCCCTTCTCTCTCAGGACCAGCCTCCAATTTCCATTTAAATTGAGATTTTTAATGCTCCTTTTCCCCTAGTCCCTGTGTATCCAGGCTTAGCAAGCGGCTTCAGACACTTGAGTTGTGCCTGATGGGTCCTGGATACCTCTCCCTAGTTAATGATCTCTCTCCATGTAACCAGGCACCTAATGAGAGAACGTTGGGATCCCAGTACTTCCACAGCAGCAGAGGGACGCTCAGAGCATTAAAGATGCCAGTTTGTTACCTTACTCCGCAATCCATCTCGCACTGAATTGGATTTGAGCACCTATTTACTCATTTTATTCTTAGCTAGGACTGCTAAGACCCATCTTCACAACCTGGCTGCAGGGTGAGCCAACGCTGCTGCCCCCAGTTCACCCACAGCAAAAGCAGAGCTCCAGAAAGTGAACTGGTTTACCCGGGATTACAGGGCAGGACAGCAGAGCTAGCAACAGCACGCATGAGTCCTGACTCACACTCCCTGCTCCAGGATCAGCCCCAGGAAGGAATTCATTGCACTCACCTCTGAAATACGGGCAGGGAGGTAGCAGTACGCTGCACGACTTGAGGATGGTCGGAGGAGGATGCTTCCCGGTGGAACTGCAAAGGAGACCTGGGCAGGAGACGCATAGCAGGAAAAAAAGAAACCCATAGCAGGAAAAAAAGAAACCCATAGCAGGAAAAAAAGAAACCCATAGCAGGAAAAAAAGAAACCCATAGCAGGAAAAAAAGAAACCCATAGCAGGAAAAAAAGAAACCCATTCCAAAGCAAGATAAACAAGGTGTATTTTTGCCAAAGCAAGCCCACGTTACACCATTTTGGAGCTGTTGTCCATTTCCCAGACTGACCACAGAAGTGTCTGTGATGTGCAGAGGCCTGTTCCATAACCTGGAAATTTTTGGTTGAGCTCATTGTCACCACCTCGTCTTTCCTGATGCCGATGCCAGGGCGGTATCAGCCATCCACGTGACCGGCCAGGCCACAGGTCCCAGGTAAGGGGTCCAGCCGGAGGGAGCTGGTGCACCACAGCGTTGGTAGAGGACAGCCCCAGTGCTTTGGAGCTGGGGACCGTTGCAGTATTCCCCAACACAAGTTAAATACAGACAATAACTGGACAAAAAAAAAAAAAAAAGGATCGTATCACCCTCTCCACTGTCTGTCTTTTGCAGGTTCACCCCGCAACTCATCACGGATAACAGCAATACATTGAGCTACTTGCTTTTCTCCAATCTCTTCACAAAGAGTCATGGATTAAGCCCCAGAACCTTGCCACGAGATGAGTATCAGTAAACTCTTCAAAAACAGGGAGGCCAGGACAGTACTGCTTTGAAAAAAGCTGGGTATTCTGACTCCCTTTCGCCACCAAGCCAAGAGTCCTGAAGTAAAGCACAACCATACTACACGTGCTACAACACCTGCTTTTAGTGTGGGAAATCATTTTATTTATATATATATATGCTGCAATATATATATACACACACATATATATTGCAGCAATGTTCAAATGAAGTCAGTCACGTTGGGCCTCCCAGAAACGTGCCAGATCGTCCCCATCTCAGAACAACAACTCCTTCTCTAAGTTAGGCTCTACCGTCCTCCCGGAGCTGAAAAGTTTTGACAAGTCTCAGTTTTGACAGCTAGCCACCGCTGCCACACAGGGAGATGGTTATAAATGAAGTTGAGCACTTATCAGTGCTTCCCCAGCAAAATCCAAGCGTCGACCTTGGAGATACGGTGAGCTCTGCTCCCCTCCCACGCTGATTATGCTGTAACTTGACTGTAATTGGGCTCTATTTAATAATTACCGTTACTCTGTAATTATCACTTTCTGATTTTTCTCTTTGTTAACGTTTGCCGGGGGGGGGGGGGGGGGGGGGGGGGGGGGGAGGCTTTTCTGCTGTGCCAGAGAGCTAAAGATGTCTCGGATTCAAGACGACATGGATGTGCCGCTTGCTGCGGCAGTGTTTAACCAGGCACCGATCAAAACACGTTTCTGAAGTCACTTGTGTCACAGCCGGGGGCTGTTCACTTGCTGTTTCTACCCCCAGCTAACCAGACACCAGCTCCCATCCGAACAGCAGAGGCTAATTAAAGAGTACAGGTGAGCAGGGAGTGCTTCTTAAGAAGCCATTATTATTGAAATGAGACAGCAAGGGAGGCAGTGTGGAAGGATCCTTAATGAAATGGGGGAGGAAGGGAATTAGAGGGAGAACAAAGTAAAAGGGGGAAGAAACAGCCTTGGAAAAGGAGGGGGACCTGACTGATGGAAGATGTGGCGGAGGCGCAGAAAGCAAAACAGCAATGTTCTTGCTTTAACATCTGATTTTCTCCTCTACCCTCAGAGTCTGAAGGGTTCAGACACTCTCATTCCCAAAGGCTTCAAGCAAACGGTCCAGCATCCTGGGGCTAAAACACAGTTCCTGTTCATCCTAGGCTGCTGTGCGCGTCCCAGCTTAGAGAGGCTGGCTCTTGCTCCAGGGGCCAGAGCGGACCTTTAGCATGCCAAATCCTTCCCTAATGAGCAAGCGCCCAGCAACATGCTCCAGATGAGCTGCTACCAAGCACAGCCTCAGGGCTCCAGGAAAGGTGGCTGCATACTTGTCCAGACTTGCAGGATAATTTGCCCAAGCAACCGAGACACAGTTAGAGGTGAGCCTAAGAGAGTTATCCTAGCAAGGCCATTACCTCCTTCCTGCACAGCCCACCAGAAATGTGGGTTTCCCTAGCTAAAGGATGCCACGCAGCACAGCACCGTCCCACCAAGCCCAAGGCAGCATGATCTAGTCCTGCCAGCGGCAGTTACCACCAAGTAAGCAGTTGCATTTGGCTCGTGCCCGTTTAGCTGCCTTGGGCTGATGGCCTTTTGGACACGGGCAGTGGCAAAACCAGCCTCTCTCCCCACACGCACAGATGCGTTTTTACTTCACTGCCTACAGAGGAGAGGCTCAGCAGACCACAGAAGTCTTTGCTTTCTCAGCTGAATTCCCAACAAGAGTGGAATTCAAGCCCTTGCATTTTTGTCTTTTGCAGAAAGCATTCTTCCATGGGTCAACTAGAGAGAGCAGCAACATCACCCACCTGGGCTGGCTCTGAAACGGTGAGTTACAAAAACACATATCTGAACCCCTTGAGCCATCTGGAAAAGTCACTCTGACTATTCCACGCTTAATGCAAACTCCTGCCCAGACAGAGAGTACAATATCCACATTATCCTCAAACTCCTCAGAAAATAGGCAACTGCAATAGCGTCCCCGCTTCCATCTCTCCCCGAGACCATCCCACCACCCTTTTCCCAACCCCGTCTCAATCGAACGCATTGCTGGTGAAAGGTGTAATCTTCTCCAGCGAGACAGACATTTCACGCTCCACGTGCATCACCGCAGGCAAGGCATCCGCAGGGCAGGTGTTGCGAGAGGGCTCGGAGACCTGAGAAACCTTGTCAAAGGACACCTCATTGCTTTCCATCTGCAGAGCAGCATGGGGGAGAAGCTGGGGGTAGCTGAGGGTCACCACTTCCTTCTGATACGTGGTGTCATGGTGGTAGGAGACCAGCTCGTTGCTGAAGTTCACTGTCTCCACTGCATTGCTGGGGCAAAGGCAGCCACAGCCCAAGATGGTTGCAAAAGCTCTCCGGAAGTCTGCATTGAAGGCATAGATGATAGGATTGAGGGAAGAGTTGGCCCAGCCAAACCAGACGAAGATGTTGAAGACAGTTTTGCTGACACAAGGTAGCTCTCCTGGCTCAGGTAGGTCAAGATTACAGAAGGGCACCACGCAGTTGAGCACGAAGAAGGGCAGCCAGCAGAAGACAAAGACGCCCATGATGATGGAGAGGGTCTTGAGGACCTTGGTCTCCTTCTTGAAGGAGTTCTTCAGGGAGGTCTCATGAGGGCAGTCGCTGCTGGGGCAGTTGTGGGCATGTTCCACCACCCTCTCCAGGGAGGAGATCCTGCGGATCTGCCGCTGGGCAATGCGGAAGATGCGGGTGTACGTCACAATCATGATGGCAACAGGGATGTAGAAGCTAATGAGAGAAGATGAGATGGCGTAAGTCCTGTTGAGGCTGGAATCACAGTTCTCCTCCTCCCTGGTGACATTAAAACCTGGCTCCTGTTGGCTAAGGAGCTCACGATCCTTGTGCCACTTCAGCTGCACAGGGATGAAGGAAATCAAAAGGGACAGTAGCCAAGCCACTCCGATCATGATGAAAGCCACGCGCTGCGTCATCTTCCTCTCATAGCGGAAGGGGTTGGAAATAGCCCAGTAACGGTCCACGCTGATGATGCACAAATTGAGGATAGAGGCTGTGGAGCACATGATATCAAAAGCCACCCAAACATCACAGAAAGCCCCAAAGGGCCAGAACCCTGCCACCTCGGTGGCAGCCTTCCAGGGCATCACCAGTACAGCCACAAAGAGGTCAGACACTGCCAAGGAGATAACGAAGAAATTGGTGACCTTAGAGCGCAAGTGTCTGAACTTGACCACAGCCACACAGACCAGGGTGTTGCCCAGGAACGTGGAAAGGATGAGAAGGAAAAGTAAGGCAGCTGTCACCACACGGAAGGACAACGCGGAGTTGCCTTCCTCTGCCCAGCTCTTCCTATTGCTGGTGTCATTGATGACATCCTGCCCATGTCCTTCTGCGGAGGAGTAAAAACCATCCATGGGTTCCCCTTTGTTCCAGTCCCTTGAGAGGTTTCACAGCTGTTCAAGTCCCCATCAGCATCCAAAACCCCTTTTTACTGCTCTGCTGACATCTCAGAAGCACCAACTGCAATCCTCCCAGCTCTCACACCCAGCCAGATGACCCAGCACAAGGAAAAGCGCTTGAAGCTCTCACTCCTTTCCAAATCTCCTGCTGACAGCGTGGCGTTTGTTTTTTTTCCCCTCTTGCCTCCCACCCCACTTTTCTTTGCAGCCTGCCACTCACAAAGAGCCAGCACTCACCTCCGGCACTTGAGCGAGCTGGGAGGGCTTTGCTGCAAGCCTTCCTCCCTCTCCTCTCTCAGAAGCTCTTCATCCGTTGTTGATCTGGTGCCTGCTACAGAATCCCAGTCAACGCCTTCTGCACTGGCCAGGCTGGGACTTGCTGCCAGACACAGGAGGGACTCGAGCTCTCTGCTCTTGCAGACGGACCTTCTCTGCTCATAAAACAGGCTGCTCTGCTGTCTGCTCTTCCTCTGTTGCTAATTGCCTCTGGACTTCACACAGGTGAGATCCTTCTCTGCCCACACACCAGGTCTCCTACTCACCAGGTCGGTCCTCTGCGAGCTAAGAAGAACATGGCATTGGGAATCCACAGCTGACAGGGTAAGCTGCTTGGGAATTAGGTGATAGGATTGAAGGGGTAAAATAACAAACAGTCAAGTGGGATTTGAGGGTCTTCAATGCAAATCAGGATGGAAATTTAGTGTGCTTGATCTCTGAATAAAAGACTCCTAAATTGACTGCACAGGCACGGCAGCACGGCTCAGATATATGACCCTAAACCAGTTACGCCCCCCGTCGCAAGCTGCCCAGCTGCAAGTGGTGCAAAACTGGCATTTACTTTCCACTACAAAATTCCTTCAAGTCCACAGGAAAAAAAAAGAAAAAAACCACACCGACCCCCCCCCTTGTACAAATCTGAAAGTTTTTTCTTTCTGAAAGTATCAGACAAAGCAGTTTTCAATGTTTCTTTCAGTAGAGGTTATGTGTAGAACCAAAGAGGATGCTGAACATCACTTTGGTAATTTTTTTTATCCTGAATAAACATGGGCATTTTCAGTAAAGAGATATAAATCAGCTTCTCTTTCAAGTTCATCATTCTTTCTTTAAATTTAATGCCTAAGAAGTTCCACATTAGCTATCACCTCAGCAATCGACTGACAGCTGAAAACATTAACCAGAAAAAAAAATCAAGATATCTTTCCAGCACAGTACCCAGCCCTGTCAGCAGAGTGCTCACCCCCAAGAGGTCTCCTCGCTACCCTCACCAACCATTCCTCCGAAAGCACAAGAACAGCTCTTCCTCCTCGCTCCTGTGCTCTGGTACAAGGGCTGAGCAGAGCGGGACAGCCCCAGCCTGCTGCCTCGCTTGTCGTGCCAAAGGCGGACACGCAGCCTGGTAGTCTGCTGGGGCTGAAAGGCAGCAATCACAGGTGTCGTGGTACTGCAGAACTGGGGGCAGATCTGGAGGAACAAGCAGGGATATCCCCCCTAAAATTACTCCTCTTCCTACCCCATAAAGCTCTCACTCCAGACTGACAAGCAAACGGCTCTGCAAGACTCCCCCCTATTGCACTGAGGCGGGGAACGCTGCGGTATTAGGAGCCAGGTCTGACCTATTAAGGCACAGTTTAGCCTTGGAAGCAAGAAGATCCCATCCGTTGCTTTGTAACTAAAGCCACTCTGTAAGCAAAAGGGCTCCTTTGATCAAAGAAATGTCAGAAAAATACTTCACGAGGCAAGTTTCCTCGAGAGCCAGCTCTGTAACAGCTGCTTAAATGGGGACCTGCTTTTGAGAAAAGCCTTGCTGGTAAACTGGCCAAGGTGGGAAAGAGCAGCAAAAGCTTTCCAAATCAAACTGAAAAAACCACCAGGCAGTTCAGCATTACTTCACTCATTACATTGATAGTTGCTGTACTGTATCATGATGCCCTCTGCCCTTCCCTGTCACATACACCACTTCTGAAGAAAGCAGCAGCCAATCTATACAGAGTCAGCTCAGCTGCACTGAGATTTAATTAACTTGACCCTGCGACCCAGGCTTTGCATAAGCCCAGATAGAGCAGGAACTGCCCAAGAACAACTTTCAAACAAGAGCGCAATTATTCTCTTGAAGATACAGCACCAAGAAGCTTACTCCTCAAGTAAACAGCACGCTTCCTTTGTGACAGGTTAAAGAAACTTGTTGCCAACATGTCACAGCATTTACTTCTGAAGGCTTTGTTTAATTAAGCCTCATTAGTTCCACCGTCTGCAGCCTGCTCCTGCCAAGTGCCTATGCCAGGAATAGCAGCTAGATGGCACCAGCAGCCGGCTCAGGGCTCAGCACTTCCACTTGGGTCTTTTGTGACAGGCCAGCTCCCTTCCTCCTTACCAGAAAGTCATCAGAGGAAAAAGAGGGCCATCTAATTGCCCAGACACCACAGGACCCTGGCAGTGCACTAACCCATGCAAGGATGCATGCAGATGCACTGTCCTCTGTGCCCCAAAGGGCATTTTTCCTCATATTCCCTATACCGGGCACAAAGATTTTCGAGATCTAAGCTGCAAGACACAAACAACAGGATGCTTTCGCTGCTCTTCAAGAGAGCAGCGATGGCAGGTGATCTGTCATAACAGCATTATATCATGGCAGAGGCGTGGAGTGGGATGGAGGATCACGGCAGAGACGTGGAGTGGGAGCTCATGTACGCTTAGGTCGCACGTGCTAAGCCAGAAGGCATTCCAGGAAATCATTCCTCGAGATACAAGGAAGTCTTCCTTCTCCTTAGGAGCTTAAAAAAGTCTAAGAAAGGATCTCGCCCTTGCACGCTGCCTATACTGAAGCAGACGTTCAAAGCTGGGTTAGCAGGGGGAAGATGGGATGGAAAGGGATCCAATACATTACCCAATTTCTGTGCATCTCGGAATACACCCAATGAAGAAAGGACGGTTAACTCTGCTGTCACAGGCAAACAAAATACCGTTGCTCAAACAAAATACAGGCAGTTACTCATGTTCACAGATTAACTCCTCCTGCCTGCTAGATGCAGTCTTCTCTACTGAGAAAACTGTTCTGCTCCATTATATTACTAAACAGTTGCTACATTTCCTTGCATAAGCAGCTGCTATTTTTTCTGAGAATCAAGTTAAGTACTATTTTAAACAGCACTCAAATATGATAAGATTCCAGTTTGGTGGCAATTCAGCTCTAGGTTTTCATATTTAATTTCCTCACCCAGCAAGAAGCTGCCCTCTATTTCCCTTCCCTGCTGTCTCACCAAAATATACTTAAAATTCTCTATTCAGCCATCTTGATTACATTCCCCACTTTGCATCAAAGGAAGAAAATTACAAGCCACTTCAAATAAAGCAGCAGCTGCTTGGGTTTAACTCTTAAATGCCTCTTCCAGAATGGCTGTCTCAGTCAGATGCGTTACAGAATTACAGGAGAGTGTTCATTCCTTCAGGAATCACTTTGCACTTTACTTCCAGAGAAGACAAGTTCTGACAGCAGGGGAGAAATGAGGTCCTTTAAAAAAGATCCAGTGATACCGGCTGTAGGCAAGACCTCAGCCTTCCTAGAGTTGCACTGTAGACAGCGTAAGATAAGCACAGGAACCAGAAACTTCCTCCTCCCTGCCTGCCCCTGCAAAAAACCACAGTAGCTCTCCAGGGATCAGCATGCCAGCTCAGATCAAACCTCTTGCCAGAGGAAACAGGCTTGACTGCCTGCAAATTCAGGCATCTTAGTATCAGAGGGAAGTAGGACTAATTTGTTTTGAGTAGTTTATACACCAGGTGACTCCACTTAGATTCATTGTCTTTAGACAGAGGAAAAAACAGTACCAGTCTCCTCGGCTGCACTGCTTAATTACAGTCAGAACAAGAAGCTGGACAAAAACTGTTGCAGAATAATGCTTACATATTGTTTAGTACAAAACCAAAGGGTCAATTAGGAGAACTGACTTCCTGGCATAGCAGTTCCCTCCATGGCCACAGCAAGGTGGCTTAGGCAAAGGACTGTGTTCTGTGTGAGCCCTGAAATTGCAATAGTTTGTGAGCTGCGCAACGATGAAAAAGAAGTGGAAAGGTACGATAAGCTGAAGCAAAAGAAAAGAAGCAAGCCTTTCCAAAATGATACTCATAAAATTAAGGCTGTACAACCCAAAAGCCAGCACAGGCTACTTGGTAAAAACAGACAACTAAAGTTAAACAGAGTAACTGTTGGGCTTTTTTAAACACAGAGAGAAGGCTCAGGGAAATCAAAGTCTGGTATAGCAGTTATTCAGTTTGTTTTTGACAAAGCCGCCCAGGAATCTGCCCATTTACTTTCAGCAGACAAGTTTTATAGATGCAGAAGCACAGCTGGAACAGCACTGATATGGCAGTGATCTGCGGCACAGGAAAAGAAAAGGAAGCACCACAAGGGACTCTGGTTCCTCCCCTCCCCTTTATTACACGTAGGCAGAAAACACAGTGGTTTTTCTCCCGTTTACTTACAAAGGAAAGGAATACAGAGCTTCAAGTCATTTCACATAAATCCGTGTGCAGCCTGGGTAAACTGCTAACTGGCTACAGCACACCTTCTCTGGCAGGAGTCTGCGCTCTTGGACAAAGTGACAAAGAAGCCAGAGCCAACACAGCACCCTAGTGACACCTGCAACTTCTTCCCTGGTCCCCTGGGGCTAAAGCTGGGTTGCCAATAATTAACAGGACATGGGAACTCCAGCCCTAGTTTACCGCTCACCCAAGCTGCCATCCACATGGCTCGAGCAACGGCGCTTGGTACAGGAGGCAGGGTAGAAACGGTGACAGAATACATTCCGAGTCAGGGAGAGGTGCAGAGAGAGGAGGACTGGTTATACATCAACACGTAGCTAGTCACTCCCCTGCCACGCACAGGCTGTGTGTGCAGAAAGCCCAGTTAACAGCATGTTTCCCCTCCTGAAAAAATTCATTTATTCATGTTAGGTATCAGGCTTTCTGCTCTTCCATGTGCATACACATAATAAAAAAGTGACCTGCAAAAGATGATTTCACTTCTGATGGGTAAAGGCAGCCTCTAAAAAACATCTTCAGTTGCTGTGCTTGGGTTTTGGGGGTTTTTTTTGGTTTGCTGGTGGTTTTTTTTTTCCCCGTTAGAAACATTTACAGGGTTGTGTTTTGGGGCTTTCTGGTAACCCATAATCTGTTTTCATCACGACTGAAGGCAAAGTCACGGCTGTTATACAAAACCGTCCTCTCAGAAAGGGAAAATCCCTTTTCCCTGTATCCCTTCCCCTCCTACCCCAAATCACTCAATATGAGAGCTCAAAGCAGATCACCCTGCAGCTCCCAAAAAGTTTTGCAAACAGGGAAGATACAAAAATAGCAAACAGCTCAAATTTCAAGTAAGAGCAAGCAGAAAGTTGTATTATAGTGACTGCAAGCCTTCATCACAACAGGCAGCGTAAGAAACTCCCCTTCATTTCAAATCTTTTGCAGGTCTCCCTTTTAAGGCCTTAGTGTCATTACGGAAAGAGGAATTATTTTTGCCTTGTGCTTGCAATTGCTGCCCTCTAGAGCAGCAACAAAATCTCCTACAATTTATCAGTTACAGTGTCTAGTCGTCCACGACCGTGCAAAATACAGACAGGGAGGGATAGAACCATCAACAGGTGTTTAAGCTCGTTGCAGATAACTTATGTCAAGGACAGTACTTATGTGCCAAGTGTTTTGAACAACCACACAGACAGCCAAGTGTTGAGCAACTGCAATACCGCTGCAACTCAGATTCTCAACATCAGCCACAGCAAAGGAAAAAAAAAAAAAAAAAAAACCCACCCCGAGCACTGTTATGGACATAGAAGAGTTTATCTTCACTGGGCAGAATAGTGAATTGTATTCCCAGAAGGGAAGACTAGCTGTCGCAGAGTGACTTGCGATAACAAGTCAAATTGAGACCAGTGCAGATGTTGGCACAGAGATGACAAACACCAGCTGGGGCCAGTTCCAGAGTGGATTGTCATGGCAGGAGATCCTGTTGCTGAGCAAAGTGATATCCATGAAGAACAGGGGAGCATTACCCCTCTCCCCAGAAGTTCTAGTCCTTAGTTAAGGAACCTTAAGACAACTTCTCAAACTGCAGCAACAGGATCCTGTTGGGTCTTTAGAGATTCAGTCCCAGAGCTGTTTTGGGTTCAGAGGAAGCAGAGGGAGTCTTTTGTGCCAAATCTATAAAGAAAATTGCAACAGAAAGACATCAGTTTTCATCGGTAAGAGGGACTAGATCAACCACGTCCATAACTAACAAATACAATTTCAGAGCGCTTCAGTGCTTCAATATTCGACTGCATTCTCTTGGAAACCCATGCTTCATGTTTGATACGGGATGCTAAGCATTCTTCTGCTCTGAAGCTTCAGAATATCAGCTGCCCAAATAGAAAGAAAACTATAAGGACAGTCCTGTGTAATTGTTCATTAACAGATTTCTGAAAGGAAAATTAAAGTCTGTTTACCCCTGTCCAAGACAGGTCTAGGGAAAACTCAGCATGCAGTTCAAGCCCATAAGCTCTGGTCACTCACTGTTACTAAATAAAGACTAGTTTAGTACTAGTACTAAGCAGACACGACACCTATAAGACATAGTAAACATTCTAGGACAGAGAAGATGCTGCGTGCCTGGCAGCAACAGGCATGAAAACGTTAGTCTACTTTATCACTGTTAACATACAAAAAACACTGCCTGGCTTTGTACAGGCTTTGTTAAATGACAACAAAAAATAATTAATCCAAGCACTTGCTCCCTCATAGGGCCTTCAACTTTCCCTAAACCCATGGTAAAAAGTCCAGGCAGAATATCTAGCAAAGAGGGCAGTTCTCTCAAGACTGAGTCTGGTAGTGAAAGACAGTGAGCACTGGGCACCCAGCAGGGATACCAGGAGAGCTTGCTTTCAACTGTGTAACTGGAAGTGGGAACGATTCCGGCTCAGACTTTAGTTCTGCTACACATCTTTCATTTTGCAAGGCTGTCATAGATCCTAATAGCAGCTAGCTAACACGACTTGCTGACATCCATACCTCCATCAGAAACAGAGAGCTTTTCCAATTCAGCTTCAAGCTCAGCATCAGAAATGGGTGGATTCAGCATCTTCTGGGGAACAGAAGGCAGATCTACAGGCTCTTTAGTCGAGTCCTGGAGGAGACTGTCCAGCTCCTTCTCAAGTTCCTCAGTGTCCATCTCTGCTGATTAAAGAAAACATTCAGTTCCAAGCAGAATTAAGTAGCATCTTCGCAGCACAGACAGAAGTCCAAGTTTAACAGAGGTATTATTACTCCCATCCATCATTACTCATAATAAGGAACTCCCTGTGCTTCTTATAACGGTGAAAATTCAGTCCTGATCTCAGGGAGAAGCTACTCCTTTAGAAGCCTTTGCACTGAGGCATTTAAGGGCAAGAAAACATTTCAGCAGAGACAAACAAGCTGCACAACACACAGGCCAGAGGAAAAAGATCATCACTTAAAAAAACAAAGCAGCAGCCACTCTAAAAATAGATTTAAATCAACATTACACAACTCTGAGCTGAAATCCACCAGCACTTAAGAGACTTGCAAGGATTTGGAGGTGCACAAATACCGATTCCCCTGCAACCCACTGTCAGAGAAGAGGACTCGCTGTCAGTCCTCATTCCCTCTCAAGGTACCAGTACCAGCAGCCTTGGTATTTCAGTAAGTGCTCATCCTCCCAGGAAGAAGGACTAGACATATGTGGGGAGGGAGCAGGGAAGGGATGGCAGCACAGAGGGCCAGCAGTGGCAAGAGAAGATGAGCAAAGGATGAAAACCCCAAAACATACCTAGACCGTTGATCCCCACTCCAGCCAGGGTCTGGGCTACTTCGTCTTGAGTATCACAAAGCTGAGGAAAAATACACAGGGTTTGATATAGAATATAAACTAATCTTATGTCTTACTATAGCCACCTACTTCAAAAGTAGAAATAACAAAAAAAAAACCCCAAACAAAAAAACCCAAAACCAAACACCAAAAGTGGACTTAAAGGCAGCAGGTACTAGTGCAAAAGAGACTTCCAAGATGAGTGTTTTTTCACTAGTGAAAGCAGTAACACGGAAGATTCAGTAAAGTGCTACAAGACCAAGTAGCACGTTTGATGATCAAACGTGAAACAGGATTTCATAGTTTAAAAAAAAAACAAAAAACACTCCCCTAATTTTAGCTTTTTCACATAAGTAACAAGCTCATATTGTGGCTTAGGCTAACCAAATAAAGAAGCTGAAGACCAACACATCTCAGCTATAAAATTTTACAGAGAGCCCCTCAGCTCACTAGTTGAAGTCACTATTTAAGTACATGGAGCTGAAGTTGCTAAAAAAGTCACCCTTTTCTGCTTTTTACACTAGCTTATGCAGACAGATTGCTCTCTTCATTTCAATTCACTCCGAATAAACTTGTCTCCTTTCCCTTACTGAATTGCAGAAGATTATAGGTTAGGCAGTTTTAAGGCCCTGTTTTTATGCATGTAGCTGCACTCCAGCTTCCAAAGGTATGACTTGTATTTCTTTTCAATACATTCCACTAAACACTTTCCTAGAAAGTTGTATGCTTGCACAATATTGCTAACCAAAAGAACACATGAAATGCACAAATTTCAGGTAAATTGTGATTACTAGCCAGCAATAAATCCAAATACATAAAACCAAACACAGCCAGTTATCTGAAGACCTCTGCTCGCTGATCTAAAAAGATCACGATTAAGTCAGTATGCTCTGGTGATATATGGAATAGAAACCAAACAGCGCCAGAAGCCTCAGCATTAATAGCTGGGCAAGCTTGCTGCGTACGTCAACACACCGCTTGCTTGTTTATTTAGACACGCTCTTATTTCACTACCTCTTGTATCTGATCCACCAGGTTCTCTGCCTTCTCCACAGTAACATCCTTCATAGACAGTTTCAGAGCTCCCACACCAGCCTGATAGGCATTAAATACCTAAAGAAAAGAAAGAAAGATGCACAATGCTAACTAAGAACAAACAACAAGCAGCGCAAGCTTCTCTCAAGACCTGTTATCCAAGCAGGACCCTCAGAGGAACATTAGCACACAAGAAGAAAACGAAGCCACAAGCAGGTTTATTCAGAGCAATACCGCAACGTCAGAGCAGAGGCAGAGAATAAAGTCTCGCCAGCCAGCTTACACCCCTCAGACACGAGCTCTGACAAGCAGGTAAAGCAACACAAGTGAGAAGAGTGGGGCTAAAGCGAGAAGCACAAGACAAAATTAACACACTACCATCTGGTCAGTCTGGGAGGCGTATATACGATCCAAGATCCCCTGCACTGCATCCAGCTTGGAATGAAGCTCTTCAATGCGCCTTTCTGTCCTTCGTTTGGATTTCAAACATCTCAGTGCCTGGAGACATTAGATACACAGACTTGGATCACAAACCAGGCAGCAGCCAAAGGAACTGTAAAAAAACCAGCAATCCCTGTGCAGCAACGCATACACACAACAGCTGGTTTTAAGAGCTAGGTATTTCCATTTCTCTTCACCACATCACTCTGGACAAATATATTCTTATCTCCACCTTAAGGAGACTTTTGGCCTCGGAAACACCACTTCAACACGTCTAAGCTCAAGTTTACAATGCCTAACCCTGGTCATTATCTGCAGTTATGGATCAGCTCCAAGACACTTGACTTGTAGTTCCTCCCAAGTAGAACAGTACTTACCAATTGCTTTTTCCCAGCTCTACAAGCACTCCGGGCATCCTCTTTACATCTGTACAGATGCAACAAAGAAAAGCAGCTTATTCCTTTGCAAGCAGTAGATATTTTACAAATCAGCAACCATCCTCACTACCTTGCTCTAATCCAGAGGTGACCGAGTAACAATGCATTTCAGATACAACCACCCTTAAGCCATTGTTGCTTCTCGAAAGTAGTCCTTGAATCCATTCCAAACCTTTGCAAAAACTGTTGACATCCATTCACTGCATGTTGTTTTCATGGGGATAGGGAACAAAGACTGGAAAACCTGCCCTACCACATGACTGCGGCTACTATGTTTACTGAGCAGGAAAGAATGACTTGCACTTTCAGAAAGCAGCTTCATTCTAACTATGCCACAGGAATACAAAGTTCCACAGCACACGGACGTTCTTCCCACCACCCTTCCCCAAATTACTTCTCTGCTTCCTGGGAAAGGGACTCCACCTTCTGTGACAGCAGCTGTTCGCTTTGCATCAACTGATAGACTCCAATGTCCACATCATTCATTGGGGAGACTTTGGCATGAAGACCTCGGGCAAACTTCACTATCTGAAGAAAGAGAACCACATGCTCGAGTCCCTTGCCTCCAGAATCTGTGCCTGCACTAGAAATACTTTCACTCTGATGGAAGGAAAAGATGCTTTTACATCCCCAGTTTAAGCCTTGTAATAGAGCGATGAGGACACACCACTCACCATATAATCTAATATTAAACTAGACAGGATCAAGTGACATCAGTGTGAAAACAGAAAGCCTTAATGGAACACCCAGAAGATTTCAAGCTGTCCTGGTGCTCTGAACAGCGTACAGCAATGCCACACTTCCAAGTACTTCAGTACTGAATTGTACAGTGCAGAAGACTACAGGCAAACATGCCATCTGAGAGACGAGAGCGCCTGCATCTCTGTAGTTACAGACAGACAGGAAAACTTTTTCACAGAAAGTGGAACACTGATTCTAGTGGCATGGAACGATTTCAATTTGGGTAGCCGGGAACAGTCAACCTGTGAGTAGACAACGACAACATCTGCCCATTTTCTAGGTGTTAAATTACATAGGTAGTATTATAAATGTTTGACGGAGGAAAATAAGAACCCGTCATGCAAGAATGAGGATTTAATCCCATCTATAACCAGGTTGCAATGTTGGAGCACATAGAATTGACTTTTCCAATCAAAGAACGCCCATATTTAGCCAATAAAGTATTCTTTCCAGCCAGATGAAATGCAAGACAGGGATTATACCACCCAAAAGCAGTCACCTTTACCCTGTACCTTCTCTCCATTCTGTTCCAGGATCGTGACCCTCTTTTCCTTTTGCAGCTGGAGCAGCAACAAGTAGAACGTCCTTTCATCTGGACAAACACTGGCACAGAGGGAACGCAGCTCTGAGAGGGCAACAACAGGGTGAGAAGAAAGCGCAGAGTTCTGATACAGGCGATAAACTTCCTCTGCCTTCTCCTGAAAGGAAGCAACAGAGCTGTCTCTTAGTTTACACAGGACTCTTACTTCTCTCACAACAACTGCCAAGTCCACACCTGCTTCCTCCCACACACCAAGGGTAAAAAGTTCGATGCATCACTTTTTGGGCGAGACAGACTTTCAGAACAAGTTGTACGCAACATTCAAAAGCAATTACAATGCTTTAAAAATATCACCATTAATGGAATGAAAAATAGCACAATTTTGCACAAGAACCAAAACTACACTATTCACATTCCCTGTGCAAATGCTACGGAACAACATAGAGAACCACACAGGCAGCAAGTTGGCCACCTCTGCGCTTCTTGAAGTCCACCCCCCACCCTAAGTTTAAACCCAATAAAATCTTTTCTTCAGTCCACACTCTAATTGTACTCATCATTTGTACACGGGCAGAGGAAAAAGAAAAGTTTTCCCCGTGTCAAGTGAGAGTTATGGTCCGCTTAACACTACAGAAACAACTCTTTCCATCCACCCCAGATCCCACATCAAAGCTTGTGGTTCTCCAGGCACCTTTTTATAAGGTTTCTCTTCCCCCCATGCACACACCCTCCGAAAGGACTGTGGAAGACCCACTGCAGAGGGAAGACACTATAAGCTCTCAGAGTAACTACAAGGAACACATCTAAAGAGCTCTCGGGCTTCTGCTAGTCCCAGTCATTTAGACACCACTTACACACAACAGCAGCAAGTCTTGGGGCTAATTTTAACAGTCACCGAGTAACACAGAGAGGGACCCAAGGTCTCAACTGTCAGCACCGCACCATCCAAGTTAGGCTGAGCAACAATGAGTTACGCAAATTCACAATGCAACCCACAGGTCTGCCACCAACAATGTGCCAAAGAAAAGGGTCTTTGACAGGATCCAAGGGCAGTTCTAATCACGTCTGAAAAGGCAAGCTGAAAGCACACGCTCTGAAGTGAAAGCAGCCTTTAATAACGCACATACGAGTTCAGCTCGATGATACACTGGACTGACAGCCAGCGACTTCTACGTCGCCCGTTTCTCCCTACAACAGATGGCACTCAATCTGCAAGTTTCTCTCGTGTACTACACTTGCACAAGCTCAAACCTGAGATTTACAGCGGTCTCACAGCATACTACTTGCCTTCCTAGACAAGCCAGCAAGCCTACCCCTCCTATTTCTTGGAAGTCAGTGACAAGTCATTACGTTAGTTTCAAGGAACATCTGTAGATATAAACTACTTCTTATTCCCGAGTTATTCCATCCATCTCTCCACATCTCTCCATGTTTTAAACACCTAAGGAGTACAAATGAAGGCCTATTCAACCCTGATCTTTCCTTGCTAGCACATAAAATGGCTGATAATTTTTCTGGAGATGCATAATCTTGAGAAAGCTCTCAACAACACTCACCTGAAGCAGCTCCACATAAATCAGAACTTCCTCTTCCTCAGGTATTTTACTGTCACCCAGCACACTGGAGAGAGTCCACTTCAGGGGCTTCAGAATGAAGACTCCCACACCCCAGGAGATCCAGCTGCTGTCTACACTGGCCATGAAGTCCGACTCCCTCTGCAGCTTGCCACGTCTAGAGAAAAGACATGCATGCAGAACTGAATACGATCAGTCCTAAACCCTTCCACTGGCAGTGAGCAAGAGTGCCAGCATGGAGAATTTTTAACTGAAACATTGCTCTATGCTTTGTACATCCACAGTCCTAGTGGTGTTTCCTAACACCAGTTTCTAGCTCAAGTTTGAGGTGTTATCACTGCCTGTGAAAGTCCACAGAGGTCTCCACTCCTCTGGACACAAGGGTCTTTTGTTTACTATTTTTCCAGTTATGCAAGTTTCTCCCAGTTTTCTGACTTGAAACCAATGATCCATCCAACAAGGAAATCGATGGGGAGGGTCAGCTTTTAGAGGAGGCAGTTGCACATTTCAGGATGCTTCATTTGCGTGTTAAATTGCAAACATAGCTTTTGTCAGATCTAGAGATTTTAAATGTTACAGCCACAGACTCAGCTAGCTCCTGCTATTCTTGAATCTTTTCAGGGTATCAGTCCCAGGCTCTAATTTCACAACACAAAACATATGGTTGCAAATACCAGCGCACCACATCCCCACATGCCCGCACACCACCACATATCATTCGCAGCTGGGTCATCACAACAACCGTTTCAGGAAAACATAACCCAATTTAACACAAAGCTCCCCCTGCACCTACAAGCTCTCCCAGCACAGTATTCCCTTGGGATACCCTGCACTCCCCAGGGCACGCTGCCCTCCCACGCCTCCTGTGAGCCCCAGGGTGAGCTCCTCTGACTCCTCGTCCATGCTTTACCTTGCACAGGGCTCCCAAATTCCCCCCGCACAACACAACCCCGTATTCCCTTGGGCGTCTCTGTACCCTCCTCTCCTCTGCAAGCCCTGGCACAGCAACAAAACCCCCTCATGCTCTCCCACGCTCCCAGTGCTTAGCACAGGCAGGCACAACCACCCCTCCGAGAACAGCACCCCGCCTTCCCTCGTGTCCCCCTCCATTTATCCAGCACCCTGCAGCGCTCTCCTCGCCATGCACACAGCGGGCATCTTGCAGGCTGGCACGACACGGAGCTCTCCTTGCCCGCATCCATGGCACAAAGCTCCCTTACCCCCCCTCCCTCTGCAACCACCCCTCCTCAGGCCTCCCCTCCCTGCTAGCTGGGCCCCCCCTCACAGAGACTCCCGTGCGGCCTTCCCTGCCCTCCAGCCCCCGCAGCGGGAGGGCTGCCAGGCCCAGGCCCCCCCCCACAGGCCCGCCGCCGCCGGCGGTACCTGAGGAGCTCCCGGAGGACGGTGCCGAGGCCGAGCGGGAGGCTGCCGCGCCGCTCGAAGCCGTGCTGCAGGTCTCTCAGGCAGGTACGGACGGCGCCCCGGCGACGACCGCGGGCCAGCACCAGCCCGACCCAGAAAGCCATCTTGCTGTCCCACTCGGTGCTGTTCACCTCGCGGCTCTGCTTGAAGGCCGAGAAGAGGAAAGCCATGCGCTCGTCGTCCGTCTCCCACTCGGGCGGCAGGTCCCCCGCCGGGGCCGGCCCAGGCGGCGCCCGCCCCGGGCTGCACATCTACGCGAGCCCCCGGCTCCGCCGCGGCCTCCGCCCGGCCGAGACCCGCCTGCCTGCCGGGGAGACACACGGCGCATGCGTACTGCTCCCCCCCCCCCCCGGCCGCCTTTGTGTGGGCCGCCCCTCACCGCCCCCCCCTGTCCGCCGTGGTACGGCCCTGCGCCTGCGCACTGCGCGCCGCCGTCTTCCCGACATGCATCACGGCAGCGCAGGTGTGGGGTGGGCGAGCCTGGCGTGGGCCTGGTCGAGGCCTCAGCGCGATCCCGCCCCCCCCAGAACACCCACCCCCCCCCCCGGCCTCCCGCGTGCGTGACGTCACGTGGTGATGTCATTGGGAGTGATGTCATTCTGCAGAATGGGGCCTGGTTTTCCCCCTTCTTGCTAGAGTCAGGCCTGGAGGCTGAGGCCGCTGTGGGGCTGCCATGGGGGCCTCCACCTCGGGCCCCGCTCAGGGGCTTGTCAGCCTTGCCCCTCTGTCCTCCAAACCCAAGCAGGAGTGAAAGCGAGCGGGCAGCCAGCGAAATGGCAAAGGGAGCGACTTTTTGTGCTTTGACCCACACAAGATTAACATGGTGAGGGGCTGCTTTGCTTCCGGGGTCTATCTGTGCTTCGAATGCAGAGGGACCGAGTTACACCTAAGCCGTTGTCATTTTATTTGTGTTTCGTCGCTTTTATTTGTGTTGCTGCTGCGGCCCAGCAAGGCGCAGAGCCCTGCATGGGCCGGCGTTGGCAGGCGTGCGGCACGCAGGCACTGCCGGGCACGCACAGAAGTGATGTGGTTCAGCCGGGTCAGCCACAGCTGCGAACGTCCGAGAGTGGAGATCCCCCATCCTCCTGGGGACCTGCAGCACTGCACCACACCCTCCTAGCGAAAATCACCCCAGTAACAGTGCAGAACCGTTTGCACGGGCAGGGTTGTGCAATCATTGATGGCGAAGGGCGTGCTGCGCACACGCGAACCCCGCAGACCGCACGGGGCTGAGCCAGCGGCGCTGCTGGTGCTTGTTACGTTGGAAGCGATCTGAAGAGGGAGAAACCACATAGCTAAAGCGCCTGCCTGACGTCCCCGTCCCACGAGTGCGCTGAGAAAACCCCGGGGCTGCCCCAGCCTGGCCTTGCCAGGGCGGCTGAGGGCTGTGGCAGCAGCGCTGCTTTGCAGTGACTCGAGTCTCAGCTAACATCCACAGATGTTGGCTTTCCTGTCCTTCTGCAGCTGCTTTTCTTTTCTTCCTTCATGTGGCAGCATGATTGCCGTTCTCCCCCGCTGCTCACGGGCGACAGCCTTGCATCACGTGAATGTCGGGATGCAGGAGAGGAGCGAGAGAGAGGAGTTTCTTCATGTGAAATCTGATGTTTTCAGAGCAAAGCTCAATGCTACTAAGAAAAGGGGAGGCAAACGCTGCCGCTTAAGCAGAGATGCCAAGTTCTGGGTATTTCTGTATCACTGCATTCGCCATATGTGATATTTCTTGTTTCTTGCAGAGCAGGGGGGAATTGAGCTGTGTCTGGGACCTCGGTGCTGAGGTGCCCTGTCCCTCATGGGCACACTCAGGGGTTGATCAGCCCTTGCGCGATGGAGACAGAACCGTTAACACCTCCAACATGTGTGCTTGGACTTCCCAGGTTTCTCAGATGCGTTTGGCTTCCCTGAGAGGCACAGAGAGAAGGATTGCTTTGGTCATCTGCGTGTGCTGTGATTTCTCTGGTGGTGTGCAGACATCAGCTTAACCCTGTAGCCGCTGGGACGCAAGAACCACCCTGTGCCTGCAGAGTTTCTCCAGAAATAGGGAGAAGTCAGCCAGCCCTAAGAGACAGGACGTGGAGCTTGTTTTACTCAGTGTTTTTATTACGAGGGTTTCCCGAGGCTGCTGAGCTGTGCCAGAGCCCGTTCAGGCTGCGGTGCACTCATGCAAGGCTGCTTGCAACCACGGGTGGCTGCCGGTTTCGTTTTCACTGAGGTTGTTTCACATTCATTGTCAGAGTCGGTCCTTAACGCAGCCCGGCTGACTCGCAGTGTCTTGGTGAGCAAATGGCATTGACATCGATAAGTAAAAGCCAGCGATAGTCCATTCAGAGGGTTTGGTAACACCGCCTTGGCTCTCTTCCCCTGGCCAGACCTCGATGCTGCGGGGAAGGCAGCAGGTCTCAGAGCAGCCTTTAAGCACCCCCCGATCGATGTTTTAAATCAGGAGATGACTCAGCAGAGGCAAGTCTATTTTTATCTTCTTCCAAGCTTTCCATGTCAAGCTGAAATTGTTTATTAATCCTTTCAGTGCTAGCCCCAAAATAACATCGCCTTCTAACTGCGAAGCCATTCATACCCGAGGACCTGCGATCTCTGGGAACCCTTCTGCCAAAAACCACCCTGGCTCTTCCCTGCTACGGAGGGCACATTTTGACCACAGTCAGCAAAGCAAACACTGCATCCAGGAAGCTGAACGGTGGCATCTGACCATGAATCATGTTCAAAGGAACCGCACGGGGCTGTGTTTATACACCTGAGAAAATCAGCCATGAACCTATACACCGGAGGCTATTAGACTGGGCGCCACATGTGCGGTGATAAAAAGAGCCAAGTGATGGTCTGATCCTGCTCTTGCTCCAGATGAGAAACTCCCTCCTGGAAATTCAGCTGTGGAAAAAACTGTGATGCAAGATATAAATGAAAGTATATATTGGCTGAAGAAGGTATCCATGTGCTTTGAGAAATTTGGGGAAAAGATTCAAGGCATCCTTAGTGTATAACCCCCAAAGTCAATTTTTAATTTGCTTTTGTAGCTGTGCAAGGAGATATAACCACAGAGGCTCGGTCCCTTCGTGGAGTCTCAGGGCTTACGCGTGGCAGGGGATGAGACTGGTCCTGCCGGGCAGCGGTTCGGCAGGAGGCAGCTCTGCTCTGCCGAGCCAGCGGGTCTTGCTGCTGCCAGAGCAGTTGGGCTGTGAGATCAGACCATGTGCAGGGCGGCCACAGGCTTTGCTAGGAGTTTGTAACATCCTAGCTTCACCCCACGGAAATTTAACCTGGATGGGACTCTCCAAGGTTGAGCAGAAAGCCGGATTTTATGCAATATCTACCATTTCAAGCCTCAGACCTGCCGAGCCAGAGGTTTCTGCTCCAGTTTCGAAGCAGGCAGGTGCCTTGGTTTGGATACGGAGCCTGGGCTGCAGCTCACAGTCTGCAACACCCTCACCGCGCTCCTTCATCCCAGAGCTCCTTTTAAGTCCCGGTTTAAGGGGAGGAAAGAGAGGAGGGAAGGGGAGGGCAGGGAAAGGAGTAGATATTCGTTCAGACTCTGCATTTGCTGTTTAAAGTTTCCCCTTGGTTTTAGGAGCCCTCTGGGTTGGTAGGGGAAGGGGAAGCGTTTAACCCTTTCCCCTGCCCAGCGGCTGTGTGCTCGGAGGCAGGGAAACTGCATCAGAAAAGGTGAAGGGAAAAAGGATGAGGAAATCCACCCGCTTGCCCTGAGCATGTCCCAAACCCCAAAGATAAGGCAGGCAAAGGGAGTGAAGACAGAAGTCTGAGCATCCCTCTGCTGCAGAGGGGAAACTGAGGCACCGAGGGATGGTGTGGCTTGCCCAGGGAAAGGGCTGCAGTGCAGTGGGGAATTGAGCTCCATCCTCATGAAGTTCACAGCCTGAACTGCCCGCAAGACCTTTTCCTCCCTCTTTTAAAGAGGAACCAGGCATTTATGAGACAAATCATTTGTTTATCCGGAGGGGGGAAGGTCAAAATTATCGGGCGGCTTCAGATCCCTCCCAGGCACAAAAACAGCCGAGAGGCAACAAAAAGCTGAAGGTAACACTGAGTGCTGATGTTCAAAAATAATATATATATAGGCACGTACCCCATCACCTCCCCGGGGTGTGCTGAGGATCACAGTTAAAAGAAAGATGCTCTGGAAGGGGAGATTAGAGCCACCTTCACTCCCCCAATCTCTTTTAAAGACGGACGATGAGCAAACAGACGGCACATTAGGCAGGATGCGAGTATTTCAAGGGTCTGAACTGTCGAGCGCGGCAGGGGCAGCCAGCTCGCGCGAGGTTAACCACTAACCGTGGCTGATAAAACTAGGCTTCCCCAGACGGCCGTTTATTACGGCTGTCCTCTGTGGGCAGTTTGGGCTCAAATCTCCCTTCTCCCTGCGGCGAGGGAGTGGGAGGCAAGCCACGGTCCTGCTCAAACCCTTGCACTCATTTTATTTTCCACTTGCAACAGAGCTGAGGAAGCAGGGGGGGAATTTGGTATCCCAAAACCACGGCGGGTCCTCTCTTCTTCTCAACTTGTTTAATTTACCCCCCATGTTTCTGTTGCGGTGCAGCCTCCCTGGCTCCCGGGGGGCTCCTGGTTCAGAGGGAGCCACGGGGATGAACAGCCCGCTGGCGATAAGGACTGGGTGCCTGCTGGGAGGCCTGTCCCTGGGTGATAAACACACACCCCTCTCTCGCCCATGACCAGAGCCTGCCCTGCAAATCTGCCTTAAATGGAAACAGTCGGCATGCCAGCACGGCCGAGGTGGAAATTCTTGCTTGGCGGGTGAATGACGTATCTGCCGGGGCGTCCCACCCCTCAGGACGGCTGGGGAGTGGGAGAGGGCGAGCATTGCCAACCTTGCTCGGTAGGTTAAATACCCACGGGCTGGGCATAAAGCTGTCTTTGTTTGGAGCTGTGCAAAAACATTATCTCTGTGGTTTGTCGGTGCAGAGAACTCTCTTAGTCCGATTGTATAAATGGGGACATTGAGACGGACGGAGAAGGCACTGCGGCTTCGGAACAAGTGTTTGGCAGGAGGAGGATGAGGTCTCGGGGTCTGGATGCTGAGGGTTCACCTCCTGCTGCTGAGATGTATCTGAGGGTCCAGTTTAAACTATGGGGCACACTGGGAATCTCCACTTCTGCGTCCTCCTTGCCCCACATCCAGCCTCTTCCCCTCTGAGTTTATACACGGCGGTTCCCTAAAGAGCACCGGCTTGGTTTTTTGGAGAGTGGACGGTCCGGGTCCTCCCCCATCCCACTGAATATGCACAGAAGACGCAAATACAATGAGGCCGTGGACTAGCATTTATTCTGACCTAATTGAAAACTTAATTATTCTCTAAGGACTCAAATGACTTCAGCTGAAGTCAGTGGTATCTAGAGCACAGAACACATGGTTTTGGTTAAACAAAAGGCCCTGCATACTTTTGGGGCTTGTAATAGAAGTACCCACCCAGGAAACAACCAGGAATTCTTCTTCTTCAAATCACGCTTCAGCTGATTTTCAGCATAGGCAGGCCCTGACTTCTCCAAGGAGAAAACCAGGTTTCCATTGTTCAGCACAGCTGGGTGCACAAGCGCTCGCTCCACCATGACTGTGGTCACCAAAGGGAAGATGCTTCCCAAAGATCCACATCTTGAGCGGGTTAGCTACGGCTCTGCCGATCCCGTTAGACCCAAGGAGCCTCGGGATCCCGTTAGACCCAAGGAGCCTCGGCTGCCTTCCTCCAAGCCCCGGGGCCGATGATGACACCGGTGAGCTGGTCAGCAGCCCTGTTTGCTCCCAGACTTTCAATGCATTGAGCCCTTTCCCCTGGCGAGCAGGTTTTTTCCTGGCGAGCAGGTTTTTTTCCCGGTGAGCCGCTTTTTTCCTGCAGCACTGCAACCCGCTTTCAGGCTCTCACCTGCGGTTGCCTCTGCCTTGGGCAGTGCTAGAAAAGGACCGTCACTCACGAGTTATTCATCCGCAGCCTCCGGTGAGTCACGGCATCTCTGAGGAAGGGAGGGAGGCTGCTTGAACCCTTGGGCTGTTGAATCCTGCTAACACACACCAGGATTAGTTAGCTCGGAGTTCAGGGCTAGGAAAAGATTAACAAGTCACCATGTCTCTGCCTCAGTTTTGTTTTGTTGGAGTAATTTTTCTTACACACTACCCAGATAACCTGACTGCAGAAGAGCTGGTTGTGTAAGGGCAGAAAGTCCAAAGGTTTAACTTTTTAATTTTTTTTCCCTTTCAGCTCAAGTTCCCCCCACACACAAGAAAGAAAAAACAACAAACCAGGGGCGGAATTTCCCCGCTTTCCAGCTCAGAAGCAAAAAGATGACTGTTTTGCAAGACAGGCGAGCGTTTTGGCAGAGCCGTGCTGTGCCTTTGCACCTTGTGCCGCCGTGGCCCCTCCGGCAGCGGCCAGGATTTCTCACCAAGGCATATTTGTGTAACCCCCTTTTTCCTGGGAAATAAAAACCTGTGGCTTTGCTCGCACAGGTCGCTCGCACAGTTTTGCTTGCGCAGGTGGCTGCGGCGTGATGGGGGGAAAAAATGCCAGGCGGAGAAGCGAGAACACCTTGGGAGAAGCATTTCTGATGGCTCCGATCTGATTTGGGAAGCTTCAAAACCAATTCTAGCACGGGGGGGGGGGGAAAGGAAAAAAGACGTGCTAAAACATAAAAAGTGCTGTGAAAGGGAAGTTCAGCTTCCCCGGCAAAGCGGGCTGTTACCAAGCCCCACACTGAAACCCTGGTGCGGTTTCTCGGTGGTGGCAGGAGTACGAGGAGGTTTGGCAGAGAAGCCTGCCCTGGGCCAGCCCTCTTTGTCGTCGTCGGAGTCGTGAAGGTCGTATCATCGAGGTCGTAGTCGTAGTCGTAGTCGTCGTCGTAGTAGTGGTAGTCCTCCTCATCATCATCATCATCGTCGTCGTCGTCCTCCTCCTCCTCCTTCTCCTCCTCCTCTTCCTCCTCCGCCCCCCGCCGTCGCTATATAAGCGCGTCCGCCTCGCCGCACCGCACATTGCCCCATTGGTTTCACCCAGAGCTGTTCGTCCCGTCGTGGCAAAGCCGTGCCCGGGCCTGTACCGAGCCGTGCCCGGTGCCGGGCTCATCCCCGAGCTGTGCCCGGTGCCGCGGCCGCCGCGCTCCGCTCCGCTCCCCGCCCCGCTCCCGCGCAAGATGCGCTCGGCGCTGCGCGGCGCGCCCCGAAGGCGCTGCCTCCCGCTGCTGGTGCTGGTGCTGGTCACGGTGCGTGGGGCCGGGTACCGGTCGTGGGGATCCCGGGTGGGTGCCGGGGGGGACCCGGGGACCCCCGTCGGTGTTGCCCGGTGCTGCCGCGGCATGCCCGGGCTTGCCGCGCCGTCGAGGGGCATGGTCTGCCGGGCTGGGAGAGGGTCCTGCGAGGGGGGGCGAGGTGGGGAGGGGGCAGCAGGGGTGTTGGGGGCTGCCCTGGGGCTGGGGTGCGGGTCCAGCCAGGTGGGGGGGGCTGTGGGAATGGGGGGCGCCGGTGGGTGTAGGGGAGCAGGGGGCTGGGGGCTCACCTCGGGGAGAGCAGGGGATTGGGGGGGGTCCCCTTTACCAGCGATTATGGGGGGGGTGTCGGGGAGTAGGGGCTTACATGGGTCAGAGGCTATGGGGGGGAAGCTGGTCCAGAGGCCATGGGGGGAGCAAGGGTTATGGGGGGCTCACCTGATCTAGGGGCTGTGGGGGCTCACCTGGTCCAGGGGATGTGGGGGGGCTGGGGCTATAGGGGGGCTCACATGGCACAGGGGCTGTGGGGAGAGCTGAGGCTATAGGGGGGCTCGCATGCCATAGGGGCTGTGGGGAGAGCTGAAGCTATAGGGGGGCTCGCATGCCATAGGGGCTGTGGGGAGAGCTGAAGCTATAGGGGGGCTCACATGCCATAGGGGCTGTGGGGAGAGCTGAGGCTATAGGGGGGCTCACCTGGGCAGGTGTGGGCTGGGGGGTTCACCTGGGCAGGGCCCCTGGGCGGGGAACAGGGCTGTGGGGGCTCACCTGGGCAGGTTTGCAGGGCATGGGGGGGCTGAGGCTGTGGGGCAGGGTAGAAGCAGCAGCGTGGAGGTGGGACGGGAAGGGTGATCTCAGCCCTCCTGGGTGTGGGGCAGCGGGCAAGTGCGCAAGCGCTTGGCTGGGTGGCCGTGTGCACGGTGTGAGGGCCGTGGGGCTCGGAGGGGCCGTGGGGCTGGAGGTTTGTCCTATGGCGCTGCCTGTGCCGGAGGGGATTTCCGTTCCCTTCGCTTCCAAACCTTGTTTGCCATTCCGTGTCGGGATCTTGTGGCAATGCCAAGACTGCACGGGATGTTTGAAAGTATCGGGGTGGGATGCGGGCAGCTCTGGGCTGCCTGGTGCAGGAATGCTGCCTCTCCAGCTTCCCCAAAGAATGTCCAAACTCTTAGCACCGCTGGCTTTTAGGACAGAAAATCCTACCTGCGCGTATCATATTTCCTCATGGATTGGGCGTTGCTATAGAGCTCGGAAATACCCAAAGTCTCGTCTCACCTGAAGTCAGTGGGATCCTGCCCTGAGTTTTATCCCAGGGATCCTGCCCTGAGTTTTATCCCGGGGCTGGCCTGCCGTCCCTGCCGCCACGAGGGAGGCCAGCGGAGCCGTGGCCGCGGGACACGTGGTTGCTGCTCCCGCGCTGGAATTGCTATCGCTGAAATCAGCACTGCCCGTAACAGGTTTTAAGAGAGTCAGCTTCTCGTCCAGTTCCTTTCCTGTACTGTTTATGAGAGTTTATTTAGACTTGCCTGTTAAAGTCAAGCCTTACTAAACCCATCACCTAAGGGCACACTCTTAACAGCCTTTTTCGTTTACTTTTTTTTTTTTCCTTTTTAATAAAAGAAAAGGGGAGGGCGAACTGATCGGGACTAATGATGCCCCACGTGATAATCATACGATATTGTGGCTGCAGTTCCTTCCTCTGCTCACCAATGCTTGTTGCATCATGCCTGGACTTGGGCCACGGGCTCCCGGGGAGGAATGCCACTGGATCTCTGTGTTTGCGGGAGCTCAAATTCCATCCGTGGAAAGTTTTGGGGGGAAATCCCCGTATTCGTCAGACCTGTGCCCTTGGATTAGAGGCGTGTCGGGTGTCTGCCTGGCACCTCTTTTATCCCTGGTCCTTAATACTCTTGGCTAAGAGCCTCTCTTGCTACAATCAAGGGCTGCGTATTGATGCTGTACGGATGTTCGTTGGTGGTCGGGAGTTCAGCGAGGGGTCTGTCTTCTGCTGTCGGGTCCGACTCCTTCCTTGGGATCACTTCAGGAGAAAAAACAAATCGGGGATGGAAGAAGGGAAAGTTCAAAGCTTCATGCTTCCCAGAGCTTTTTTCCCAGACCTGCTCATCCAGAAGGAAGTGGCTTTTAGCTGATGAGGGTATTGGGGATTCCTGTGCCTGGTAATTCCTCTGCCTTGAGGCAACGTTGCTTTCTTGGGATGTTTACTGTGGGTGAAAACCACTCTTGAATACCATTGCGTCTAGCCCAGGGCTCCCAGCCTGGTTTCTCCCCGCGCTTTGCAAGGCTGGTAGGTTAGTCAGGAATGGCAGCCCTCGCCTGCCAAGGGCTCTGTGGTGGGCTGGCGTACTTGAACTGCACTTGCTGGGGAAGGTGGTGCGGGCCGATAACCTTATCGTGGGCTTGTGCAAGCGCTGCTGAGTCGTTGTTTCATGAAAAGCAATGAAATCCTGTGCCTAAGGGGCCTTTCCAAACAGCAGATAACGCTGTGTTGTTGCTCTGATCACCTTCGTGGCCTGGCAGAGTTTGAATGGGGTAGAAAGACTTTGTTTATTCCCCCGTGGGGACGGTGAGGCGGTGGGACAGGTTGCCCAGCCTCAGTCCCTGAAGACTTTCAAGACCACAGTGGGTAAAGCCCTGAGAACTACTTGTGGCTAGGAGGTAAAAGCCAGACTTACCTCCTAAGCTGGATAGAAAAGCACTTTTATAACCTTGCAAACCCTCCCAGCTGGAGAAAGCAGCAGCGGGAGATGCGGAGCCAGAAGCCATTGGAGGGATGTGGATTTGATTCCTCCAAGTCAGGGTCTGGAGATGGCCCCGCTCCCGGGCTGGCCGAGGCTCAGGGGGTCTGTGCCGTGGTGGCGGTGGGGGATCACCCTCTCCGTGGCCCGGCTGGCTCCATGGTATTGTTTGTGGGTCTGCGTCACCCTCTGCAGCCCCGTGACCGTTGGACCTGCTGCGGCCGGTTTTGGTGCTCACACCCTTCCTTGTACAAGCGCGGGAAGTGTCCAGGGAGGAGGAGGGGGGATCGGCTCTGTAGATGGCCGGGCTGGCTCAGGGGACAGCTCAGGGAATGGCTTGCGTCTCTATTGTTTCAGCTTTTCGAGGCAGCTTCTGACTCACAGAAGAAATATTTGCTTTAAGAGGCAGGTTTCATGCCCTGCATACTGGAGGGAAAGGGGAAAGTGCCTCTGCCAGAACTGTCACCGCTGTGCAGCGCGCAGCATGGCCGGGCATCGTCCCTCCCTGTAACCCAGGGTAGAGGGGCAGGGGCTGGAGGTAGGGGCAGGTTTGTATCCATTGATATCATGGAGCAGCTGTGCCCTGTGCTGGTTGAGATGCCAAGGGCACTGTCCCCTTCGGGGACATGGGGTACCCAAAGGCCCCCCGAACCCTGATGGGGCGAGTGGCTGTCCCTGTCGAGCATCGTCCCCCCGCAGCTGGAGCGACCCAGCCGGTACAGAAAGAGCTGAGCCAGCAGAAAGGTGCGCAGTGAGCTGGCGGGCGGAAACGGGGCCGTTGGCTTCCCGATCCGCAGCAAGATAACGGGGATAATGCGGAAACGCTGGAGGCCGAGCTGTCCCCTGGGAGCCCGGAGCAGCCCGGGTGTTTCTTGTGGGCACGGGAGCCACGTACCAGCCTTGACACGGGGCCGGTTTCCTCCCCACAAACGCCTTCCCTGTTCCTCTTCCCTACCCTTCCATTTTCTTCGGTGCTGTTGGTTCGTGCACTCAGAAATTGGGGAAGGAAAGGGGGCCTGATGTTATCCTAAGGAAGCGTTAGCGAGCCTTTGCCTTGCTGATAACCTGGCACGCAGGAATCCCTCTGCAAACCTCCTCCTTATACTTTGCCAAGGAAATAACCACCCTGGTAGGGGGAAAGTGCCCTTCACCTGCATCAAGGGGAGGTTTGGCCGCCAGGTCCAGCGGCTCTGAGCCATCCCAGAGCTTCTCTCCCGCTTTGCCTGAGCACCCCGGGCAGAGCAGCTCTTGCCCTTCTCTTTCTTCCCTTGCCCCGTGGACTTGGGGTGGTTTTTAACCTGCGTTTTTCTGTATTTTTTACCAGAAGACTGCGTTGGGAGCTGCTGCAGCAGTAGCGCTGGATAGGAGGGACAAGGTGGATCCCTTGGACCCAAGCAGGGGAGGGGAAGAGTTTTACCAAGTCCAAGACAGCGATCGCTATTGCAAGAAGTGCCCTGCGGGTAAGATGGTCTCGAACCTCGCACCATGTGCAGCCTCGCTGTGTTTCTGCCTGCAGACCCAGCGCGTCCTTGCTCCTTGCGAGGAGGCCGTGGGTGCTCTGGCTCTCCCCTGCTCCGCTGTCGTGAGATCTATGGGCTCATTATGTGAATGTTTTCCTTTTGATGGTTCCTAATTTCCCTCTTAACTGAACTGACAGCAGAATCGACTCCCTTTCTGCAAAGACATCTCTGTCCTGCGCTGTATGTTCACAGATACACCCTTTCTTTCTCCTCCACCCCTTCTTGCAGGCACCTACGTTGCAGAGCACTGTAAAGAGCAAAATGGCTCCAGCAAGTGTTTGCCATGTAAAGATGATGAATACATCGAATACCCAAATGACTTCCCCAAGTGCCTCGGCTGCCGGACGTGTAGGGAAGGTATGAGCTGGTGCGGAAGAGGGCGATGCTGGCTGATAGCGCGGGCTGGGTTCAGCTGACCAGAGACCTCTCTATTTAAGAGCACGGTCACCTGCAGCACCCCCAAAGAGCGGCTCAGGGTGCGGGGAGCAGGCTGGGTCTGGAATTGGTGTAGCGGCTTGTGCCAGACCTATGTCTCCGTTCAATGCAGCGTCCCTTGTGCAAAGCTTGGACACGAGACCTCCATCCAGCAAGGACCAGGAGGACTGGGCTCGTGGCAGCGTTGTAGGCTGCTCGTGGAGCTTTGATGCGAGCATTGCTTTTCTCTTGGGCATGGTGAGGTGTGGGGCAGGAAAGCGTAAGGCTGAAACTCCACAGCAGAGAGTGACTTGGTCTTCCCCAGGCTTGCAGGTCAGCTCGGGTTGTTAGCCGCGTTAACGAAGGAAGCGGGTTGGAGGAGCGTGGTGCGGAGGGGCTGGGGTAGAGCTGCCTCTCCTCTCGCCTGCAGATCAGGTGGAGCTGAGTCCCTGCCGAGCCGTCAGCGACACGAAGTGCGCCTGCAGGAACGGCACCTTCTGCTCCCCGGACCACCCCTGCGAGATGTGCCAGAAGTGCCGGCCCCGGTGAGCTGGGTGACGTGGTGGGTCCCGCCGGGATCTGTGCTGGGAGCCCCAGCCGCTGAGCCTGCCCCGTCTCTCCCCTTTCCCAGGTGTGCCAAGGACGAAGTGGAGCAGGCTCCCTGCACGCCGCACAGCGACCGCCAGTGTGGTCCTTTCACCGGCACCTTCTCCAGCTCCTCTAGTAAGCGGGGGGCTGCTGGAGGAGGGGAGACGGGCTGAGGGATGGAGGTGTGAGCTGCTGCCGCTGCTGAGGAGCCCAGGAGCGGCTCCCCACACACCCTGTTTTATCCGCTTTAGGCAGCTTGATCGTGACCATCGTCCCGGTGGTGGGAGCAGTTGTGGTCCTTTTTCTGCTCTCCATCTTCGTCTGGAAACGCTGCTGCCACCGTTCCCCAGGTGAGCACCGGGTGTGGAGCGCTCGCCCCGGCCGGGGGCTCTGCGTGGGTGTGGGCTGGGTGGGAGGAGGTACCTGCCTGGGGGAAGAGGCATCGCAGCACTGTTTTCATCTTCCAGGAGATGGGCGAGACCTGAGCGGGAAGTCCTGCAGCGTGGTGGTGAGTTGCGGGGGTGGCAGGGGGGTGGCGGCTCTGTTTGCCAGGCTGGGGTGAGGTCCCCGCCCTGCTCCCCACTTTGCCTGCAGCTCCTGGGAAGGCTGGAGGAGCAGCAGGATGAGTCTCGCCCCTGCAGGGATGTGGTAGAGCTGGGCCAGCAGAGGAGAGTCTCTGCTAGTGCCCTGCTGCACATGGGGCACTTGCAGCCCCCTCTCCAGTGCCGTTATCGCTTCCCTGGCAGAGGTGCCGGCACATCCAGGGTCCCTGGTGGGGACCCCGGGTTAAATGGAGGGCTGTGCTGTACCGGAGCCCCTGCAAGCTCAAGATGAGCAAGCGAGCCGTGCCCTTGAAACCACGGCAGGATGGATGCTGCTGCCGTAGATGACATCCCTGAGGGGCGCGTGTGAGCCCTGCCCTCCCAGGACTACCTGACTCGGCTGGTTTCTGCTTCTCTCCTGCTGCAGGACTACCTGAGGCAGCGGCTGATGAGGTACCGGAGTGGGAGTCTGGGGACGCAGGACAATGTCCGCAACGAGCAGTTCTGCCAGGATCAGCTGCTCCCCAGGGCACCGGGTTCAGTGACTCCCAGCGCTCCGGGGCTGGAGGTACGTGAGCGTGCCCCTCTGCTCTGTCGTGCTCGCCCGAGGTCTGACGCTTTCCTTTGCCTTCGCCAAGCTGATCAGCTCGGGGTGGCTTCCAGGGCTGGACCACAGTTTCTGCACGGAGATGGCAAAGGGTCTCTTGTCCTTGTTGTGGGTTCAGGACTGCAAAATCTCCTTGTTGCAGTCGGCTGCCAGAGTCCTCTGCAGATTTGATGCTGATGCTGAGCAAACAGACAGCTCTCCTCTCCGTGGCCAGGACCCATGAGGCAGCTCTCTGCTGCTTGTGGTCTGCTGTCATCCCAAAGCTGGGGAACGATGGATGTCCTGGGGGGGGTGTGGTGATCTCCTGCCCCAACCGCCCCTGGAGAGAGGGAGAAGGTCTCCAACACCACCCCCGTTAATGGGGCTTGGGGACAGCGTTTGTGCTGGGGCTTGCTGAGTGCTATAGGACGTTGTCTTTGCAGGTGATGGGGCCGACGTCATATCCCAGGAGGAATCTGGTTCCAGTGCAAGGAAAAGACCCCGTTATCCGTAAGTGTTGGGGCCCAGGGGATATGGGGGGGGAACGGGACAGGAAGGGGGTGAACCTGCGGGATGAGCTTTCTGGGCAAAATCCTTTCTGGCCCAGCTGTCCGTGCTCTACCCCGTTCTCTGAGCTTTTCCCTTCCCCCCTCTAGTTCTGCGACGCTCTTTTGACATCTTTGCCCAAGGAGTGCCCTGCAAGGACTGGAAGAGATATGGCCGAGCCCTTGAGCTGCTGGAGAACGACATTGCCCTTGCGGAGATGAACGACAAGTTTTCGCTGGAGCCCTTCTTCCAGATGCTCAACACGTGGCTGAACAGACAAGGGATAAACGCCTCTGTGAACATGCTGCTGGAGACCCTGCACCAGATCAATCTCGGAGGGATTGCAGAGGACATCTCCTCCAAGCTGGTCCAGCAGGGATCTTTTCAATACGAAGTGAGCTGAGGAGCAGGGCAGGCCCTTCATCTCCCTCCCGCTTCAAGCTGAAGCTATGAATACCTCTAAGAACACTTGAGTTTTATCTTTTTATAGCTCTTGTGTGGCTCTTTTCTTTTTGAAGCCATTGATAAGCCTCGTGGTCCTCTCTGCTGAAGCTATAGGCTCGATGTCGGTGCTTCCTTAGGAAATCCAGGCTGGTGCCTTGATTTCACTGGGTCAATGCAAAGAGCCTAAAACTATTGCAAGCTGCCTCTGGGACCATCTCTTGGAAGCACTGGTACTATACGGACGCCTTCAGGATCAGTGCAGAGAAGGGCCTTTGCAGGATGTAGGCGTCCCTGTGATTTTTAACTGGATCATCCTTTTTTGGGGGGTTCCTGGCATCATGCAATGGCTTCTGCTTGTAGAACATCTCTAAGCTGGCTAGCAAGCTTAATACTGTATGCTTGGTGGGCAAGCATTAACTGGGGTTTTGGGTTACTTTCTCAAAGCTGTTGACTGAATTGCATTTTAGCTGATAGTGGTTCTGCTTGCTGTTAGGAATCAGTTTGAAACTGGACTTTTGAGAGGAGGGTGGGAATGATTTACTCGTTCTGTGATCACTAGGGCTGCCTAAGAAAAGGGTCAGCGCAGGGAGCAAGTGAGCTCCTTCTCGGAGCGGGATGGGGAAGCGTGGGCAGCAAACTATCAGTGTGCCAGAAACCTCCTTCTCCATGCCCTGGGCCAAATCGGTTAGTTCCCGTTCCCTCGGCCGTGGGGTGGCTTTGCTGTCCCCGTCTGTCTCCAGCCAGCATGGAAAGGTGAATGCACTGAGGTCTGAGCATGACTGTGAGTACCCGCCATCCATCCTCGAGCCGCATAGATTGCTTCTCAAACACTTTGCTCTGGCTCTCACACATAGCTCAGGGACAACTTGGCTGGAAAAACTAAAGCATTACTTGAGCTGGCTCCACGTGCTGCCACCCCGGTACAGCCCAGCCCAGCAGGACCTTCCCCAGCACGCCGGGAGAGCGCGAGGGGCATCGCCAGCCCCCCTCTGCAGCCAGGGCTGCTCCCTGCTGCGAAGCACCCGTCCCTTCCGCTGCTGCCCCTTCTTCCTCCCTCCTCACCAACACTTGAAAAATCCTGTAGATAGAACACAAGCAGCAGTTTGTATTTATGTATTTATTTAGTAATTGTAAACGTGTACAGATATTAACTTAAAACCTAATATAAAAATAGTAGTTTTTTTTACTATGCATGATTGTGTGTTTTTTATACAGAGCTCTGGCCCAGCCAGTTTACTATTTCCACTTTTTACATGTCTTTTTATGAAGGAAGAATAAACTTTAAAAAAAATCCTCCTCATTTCTCCTCTTTTTTTCCCCCTCGCTCTGCCATAATGCTGGCGATGGTCTGTTCTACGTTTCAGTGGGCACCAAAGGAGCTGGACCAGATGCTCGGCAGCCGCTCCCTGTGGCACTGGGGACCCAGCCCACGGCGTCAGTGCTCTGCCACGCCGGCATCCTGCCGGCATCGGTCCCCACCAGCGATGCCTCTGCCAGGGAAAGCCCTCAGCAGTGAACCTGGGCTCTGCCTTTACGCCTATGCCATGTGTCCCGTGCTCTTTAGTCACCTGCAAAAGTAGGAGGCTGAAATCTCAGTCCCTCGAGCGCGCAGGGGCTGGGACCCTGGGGCCAAGCGATGCTGCTGACCCCCGTGCTGGAGCTGCTGCTGCTGGGGGGCTGCGGTGCTCCCCGCTCTGGCTACACCCAGCCAGGGCTCTGCGTGTTGCAATAGCTGCGTTGCAAATCCATGCAGTGCTTAGTGAGGAAAGGGCTCTGCGTGCCCCAGAAAGCCCCCTTGAGCTGCCCGCCAGCCTTTGCACTGCAATTGGGCTTATCGATAACGCAGGTCTGGGGCAAGTGCTAAAAGCAGGAGCTTTCGGTGACCTGCCAGGAGGCTTCGTGCCGGAGGTCCTGTCGCAGGCAGCCCCAGCGTGCCTCCCAAGCATGCAAACCTGGGCAGGGAGCTCCTGCAGAGCCAGGCACATGCAGGATTTAGTGCCGGGACACGGGGGCTCGAGTCCTGGCCTGGGGAAGGCAAACAGGACTCGGAAGCAGCGGCGAGTGCCCGGATTCGAAAGGGAAAGAAACTTGTCGTCCTACCTGCTCGCTGGTGCTGCAAAGTGTGAAAACACCAAGTGTAAGCTCGCTGGAGCCGCAACCTTGCTCCTGCATCCATGGCCGAGGATGAGCATGTGAAAAGAGTGACTCCAAGGTGCTCTACCGAGGCCAGCCGGGAAGAGGAGCAACGCGGAGCAGCAGGGAACGCCAGCGGGAGCATCCCTACCCGGAGCATCCCTAGGTGCTTGCTCCAGCATCAGCCTCTTTGCCAGGGATGGGCTCAAAGGCGCTTTCTCCTTCCCGGCTGGGGAGGGCGAGCAGAGTTTTGGGTCCCTCCCTGCCTGACCATCCTGCAAACCCCCCGGGGCAGGCAGCTCTGCGCTGCCTTCTCCTGCCACGTACCCGCTGTGTTTGTGCACCTACAAGGACCCGGGTGGGACATGCCAAGTTAGTCCGACGGTAAAGCCACCTCGCAGCGGCCAGGGTTTAGCTGATGGCTGGATCCTGCAACGCTTCGCTGTCCCTGTCCATCCCGGGAGCGCTGGGGGGGGGGGTGCTGGTGTCACCCCAAGCAGGGCACAAGGATGCCCCGTGTCCAGCCGCTTCCTCCCAAACACACAGGGACCACGCTGGGCTTTTAAAATACCATTTATTACAATGGAGCCTTCCAGGCTAAAATCCCAAGCCAAGGGCCTGGGGTTGGTTTCTGCTGTGGCAGGTTGGGGGGGGGGGGAGGTTGGGATTGGGGTTTTTTTTTTTTTTTTTGCTTTAAGTTTTCTTTTTAAACAAAAATGAAAAGCTAAGAGGCAGGGAGAAGAGGGCTCCTGTCCCCTCCTGCTCCCCAAATTAGGACAGACCCCACTTGTGAGTAGAAGGAGGGATGCTGCAGTGCCTGGAGGCATTTGGGGACCGGGGTCCCCTGCACTGTGCCTGACCCTGCTGCAGGTCAAAGGGGGTGGCAGGACCCCCACAGCGGCTCCGAACAAACCGTATCCCGCAGCTTCTGGTTACAAATTACAAGTGGAAGCGGGATGGGTTTCTTCTTCTTCCTCATGCTGCTGATGTTCAAAAAAAAAAAAAAAAACCCCCAAAAAAAAAAAAACCAAACAACAAACCCCAAAATAAACCCACAACACAGCCCTCGTGCTCCTGTAAACATGAGTTTCTCCTGCTGCTCGGTCTCTGCCGGTCCCGCAGCGTGCTGGCAGCCGCGGCGTGGGCAGAGCAGGGCTCCAGGAGCGTCGGGGGCTGGCGCCCGACCCCGAGCCTCTCCGCAGGGACAGGCCCCTGCTACCACCGTCTCCTCTGGGGCTTCGGCCGGTGGCGTCCGCTCCACGCCTGGCGCTGGGGCAGGTCATCCCACCCTTCCTCCTCCTCCTCCTCCCCGTCTCCTCCCAGGGATGCTGGAGCCAGGGCAAGGACGGGCTTTCAAACCACAGCCGAGGAGGAGGAGGAGGAGGAAGAGGAGGCTGTGGCTGCCGACGATGAAGGAGGGGAGGAAGGGGAGGAGGAGGCGTTCCAGAAGAGCCACCGCCTCTTGGGCTGCCGTTTGAGGTGGAGGTAGTCTTCCTTCTCCCGCTCCTTCTTCGCCCGCTGGTAGTGATCCTCCTCCTTCAGGTACCACACCGGCGGCCAGCGGTGCTTCTCAAAGTACTCCTGGTTCTCTGCAGGGAGAGGGGGGGTGAGGACAGCACCGGGACCGCCAGGACCCCCGTCATCCCGCCCCAGCCCCCGCTCACCTCCCGACATGGCCTTCATGTCCCGGGGGAACTTGCGGCAGACGTTGTTGTAGTTGGTGCAGATGTGATGGAGGCACCAGTCAGCGAGCTGGTAGGCGCAGTGGAACTGGAAGAGACGGAGACCGCGTCAGAGGCACCACGGCACAGATCAGCGGCAAAGCAGGAGGAATTCGCCCTATTCCTCCATGGACATCCAAGCCCAGACCTGGTTGGCCTCTCTGCCAGGACAGCATCATCCCCCGGCGCTGCCGGACCCCTCTGCGTGGCATCACGCTGCACCTCGCCCCCTCCCCAGCCCTGCCAGCACGGGGTCCTGTCCTACCTGAGCCAGCTCCAGGAACACGAGCACGTCCCCGTCGATGTCCACCATCATCTGTGCTGCCTCCATCAGACCGGTGACGGTGTACTGCTCTGTGGGGGGGACACACAGGGTTACGGGGCGGCTGGGTCAGGGTGGCGGTGGGAGCGCTGGGCTGCCACCGAGCTTGGGGACAGTGGGGGGGACGCTGTCCCGCTGCAGCCGCCCTGACTCACCGGTGAGAGCCACCAGATGCGGCAGGCAGAGACGGTTGGCAAGGATGATGAGCTTCATGTCGTCGAGGTCGGGGCTGGAGCTGAACTGCCCGGTGTAGAGGTACTCCAGCACTGCCCGCATGCAGCTCTTGCTGGTGTAAGGAAGTGCCACCTGCGAGACACGCACCGGCCGTCACCCCACGGCCGTCCCCAGCTGTCCCCCCCTCCCGGCACAAATCCCAGGGTCCCTCCTCACCTCGTTGGTGGAACTCTCCACAAAGGGGCCGCCGAACATCGCAGCCATCCAGTCGCAGCTGGAGATGAGCAGGGGCTTGTGGGCACTGATAGCACCGTCATCCAGCACGAAGGTGACATCTGGGGACAAGCAGAGGGATGCTACCGGGAACGTTCCCGTCACCCAGGGCTCAGCCACCCCCTGCCACAAAATGTCTTGCACCAGGGGCAGCAGAGGGAAGGGGATATCCTGGCATATCCTATAACTTGTCCTAAAGGTCTCTATTTTTTTTTCCCCAGCGTCCCCCACCAGCACAGAGGAGCTCAGGGAAGAGTCCCAGAGGGGCTCCGGCTCTTCCGAGGGATTTTCCCAAGGCATATCACGACACTTTTGAAAGCAAAGGGGAAAACCCAGGAAGAAAATGTCTCGCCAAGCTTGAGTCCTTGGGGGAGCTGAGAAGGACAACGGGGATCTCCTGCCCCCCCTACTCTGCTCTCCACCCCGGACCAGGGCTTCTCCCCGCGGTGTGCCAGGGGCCAGCACGCATCTGTGCCCTGACAGTGACGGCTTGACCACATCAAGGTCCATCCCCATGAAACAAATTCAGCCAGAAGGAGGCTGGGACGTTCACAGCCCTGCCCGGAGGTCACCCCACAGCATCGCGGCACAAGCTGGTGGCACGTGATGCTCGGTGGAAAGCCGGGGCCGGGGAAGTCCTACCAAGGGCACTTTGCTCCTCGTAAATCAGATGACCCTGTGAAAATCTGGGCCCGGGAGGGAAGGAAGTTGCCTTTGCTGCTTTCCCGTAAATAAACAGAGCTGTCAGGCGGGCTGGGGAGCAGGAAACCCTGCGGAAGGGCCATGACACTCACACTTTCTGGGGGGGGGGGGGAAAAAAAAGCTACGAAAATCCCAGAAACGCAAAGTGTGACCAAAAACCCCGGGGAAGGCGAGCGAGCGCCTGCTGACTCACGGCACGGCCGCCCCACACACGCACGGGGCAAAGCCAGGGGCTCCGAGCCCCCCGTCCAAGGGAGAGGGGGTGCTGCGGATGGTCCTCCCCCCAGCCTGGAGTCCTACCTGAGAAAGTCCCCTTGGCCAGGCATTCCTTCACCCGGTTGGTCCTCCGGACGTGGAAGGCTTTGGTGATCTCCTGGTTCATGAACGCCTCGTTGTTGAGGATGTTGGCCACCATCATCCGGAGGTCGAACACCTCCAGCAGCTCAGCGATGTGAGCAATGTGCATGAGGTCCCGCTCATTCTCATCCAGCTCCCCTGTGTACAGGTACTTCAGCACGGCCCGGAAAGGACCCGGCTGGATGGAAGCATCCATCTTCACCACCACCATGAGCTTGGACTTGTAGGTCAGCGGGTCTTCTGCCATCTCCTCCTGGATGCTGGTGAAAGCCCGGCTCCAAGAGGAGAGGTCCCTTCCCCGCCGCAGCCCACGCTCCCCGTTCTCGTAGCGGTTGCCCCGCAGGATCCCATCACTGGTGGAGGCTCTAAGGCACGGTTTTCGCTGGCCGGATCCGGCCTCCTCGGTGCTCTCGCAGATATCAAAGCTAGCGGCTCGGAGGAGGAAATCCCGTCCGTGGTGCCTCTCCTCTTGGTGCAGCATCCGCTCAGCGGCTGCGGTGACGGCCACCCCGAAGCCGTGCCCCGTGCTGCTCTGCTGGTCCTCCTCGCTCAGGTCCATGAGGAACAGGTCGTAAAATTTGGAGGAGGAGGTGGAGAGGTAGATCTTGTGTGCGTAGATTTTGATCTTCTCTTGCAGCACCAGGATGACGTCCGCGCACAGGGGGTCCTCCAAGAGGTGGGCTGGGCGCTCCTCGTTGTTGGAAGGGGGGTCTGGGACGATGATGATGGGCGGAGGGGGCTTGGGGGGCAGGAAGGGGGCTTGGAGCAGGGGTCGCTGAACATTGCGAAGGTGGGACTTCCAGAACTGCAAGTGACGGCGGGAGATGAGGGCGGCACGGATGGCATTGTCGAAGACGTCCTTGATGCCAAACTGGGCCACCACGCTCGTCTCATAATAGGGGATCCCCAGCTCCTTGGCTACCTCCCTCCCCTTCTCCGGGGGAAGGATCTCGTTAGGTTTGATTGGCCTGAAAAAGAGGGGAAATAATGAAGAGACCTCTTCAGATGCATGGTAAGGAGAAAGCATTGGGCAGGCACGGACACCGGGGCACAAGAGTCTCACCTGGCCAAGGGACGCCGTGCCCGGTTGACGGCCTCCAGGTCGGCGTAGCGCAGGTCGAGCTGGCAGCCCACCAGGATGACGGGCGCACGGGGACAGAAGTGCTTGATCTCTGGGTACCACATGGTCTTCACATGGTGCAGGGAGTTGGGGTTAGCGATGGAGAAGCACAGAACCACAACGTCGGACCTGTGAGGAGAGCAGGATCAAGGTCCAGCTTGACGACGGAGCCAACCCCACCGTGTTTCGGCATTGCCCTCCCTCCCTGCCCAGGGCAGCGTGAGGCTCTGCCTCTCCCCTACCTGCCATAGGCAAAGCGCCTGTCTTTGTGGTGGTCACCAAAGGTGTCCCAGAGCCGCAAGGACACGCTAACATCGTCTACCACATCCCGGGAGCGCTCCAGCACCTGCAGGAACAGAAACACCATCCAGCTCCCGACTCCTTGAGCCCTGCAAGAGCGGGGCCGTCCCCACCACATGCAGGGCATGGGGGAGTAATTCACAATCCCCCCACGGGGAGGATGCAACTCCATCTCCTCGGGGTCCCCACGGGGCATCTGTGAGCCGAGCCGCCCCAGCATCCCCGCCCCGCTCCCCGGCAGCCCTCACCTCCTGGCAGACGCGGTACTGGTCGATGGCCCACACCGTGGGCACGTGGGTGGCGAGGAGCTGGTACTGGGTCAGCGTGGCGTTGCAGGCGCGGGCACAGATGAGCCGGGTCTTGCCCACCGCGTTGTCCCCGACCACGACGCACTTGATAGTTTCTACGTTTGGCCTCTCATAATCCATGTCAGAATCCATTAATTGGGACCTGCAGGGGGAAGAGGGGGTCAGCAAACACGGCCGGGATGCGTCGGGGGGGGGGGGGGGGCTGTCTCCGGATGGGACGGGATGCCGAGGGGAGCGAAGCAACAAGATGATGCTGCTACTCTCTGGGAGCTGCCAGCCCCTCGCAGCACGGGGGAAGCTCTGCAGCTCGGCAGCCGGCAGCCCCAGTGAAGGCAGCGAGCGAAGGCAGCTGCCCACCCCTCCCCGGCTCACGCTCCCCGCCAGTCCCCTTTAAAATTTAATGTTCTCGTGGCAGCGTGCGTTGCTCTGCCGCGCGTCAGACACATGCCCTGCGTTAGATTCGACCCTCCTCCCTCCCCGTCTCTCCGGCCCTGGCTCATGCTTGTTCATGTGAGATGAGGCTTTTTTTTTTTTTTTTTCCCCTCCTCCTTTCCCCTTTCTCCCTCTCCAGCGTTCGCAAGCGAAGCTTCCAGATCTGTCCGACCGAGCACGCACCCGGGCACTGCCAGCCTCTCTGGATGCCTGTCTCAGGGGAGCACCAGGTCTGTCCCTCGACACCGACCTGCCTTCTTTTCCCACCCCGTTCCCTCCTGGAGGGGATATTTGCTCCCAGCTAAGAGCAGCAAAGGAGAAGAAACTCATACGTTTCCCGGAGGCTCGGCGGCTGTTGGCTTCGGGAAGGCTCCCGGCATCGCTGGCCTCCCAGGACCAGGCACGACCCGAACCCTCCTGAGAGGGAGGTTGGTGCTCTGGGTGCTATGGGTGCCACGAAGCCGAAGCGAAGTGCCCGTACCCTGCAAGCAGACGTGCCCAGGTGTCCCACCCTTTGCCTCTTCAGAGCCCCAGAGTCTAAATCAGCCCGAATTAACTCATGGCAGCATTAAGCCAAGGGTTTACGTGATTTCCAGGGAGAAGAGCAGGGAGGAGATTGAGGGAAGGGGAGAAGGACAAAAAACCCCTCACATCCCCATTGCTCTGAAGTTCCCAAAGCCGCAAATCTCTTCCCCCTTGTCACCCCCTCCTGGCACCGGCCTCCCGAGCTGCTATAATAAACCACCAGCGCAAAAGCTCAGTGAGCTAAAATACCCGGTAACGATGGCAACCGAGCCCTGCACGCGGGGACCAGGGACGCAGCTCCCTAAACTAGCAGCCTGGCAAGGACTTTCCAATGTTAGCACCTCCCTCCCGTGTGCAAGCTCTCTGAGCACACCTGGCTACGCCAGCCCGGAGGAGGTGGCACGTGAGAGGGCTCAGCACCGTGCGGGATTGAGCCACAGGCCTTGTGGGCAAGCGTAGGCAAAGGCGGGTGGCACAAATCCAGGTCGCTTTAGGTGCCAGCGCTTAAACATCGGCTGGTCCCAAGGCAAAACTTCTCCGAGTAGTTGTCACCGCATGCCATGTCCCCTCCATCCTTTGGGATGCGGGTGATGCCGTCTGCTGAGGGCATTGCAAACCAGGAATAGGAACCTCCTTGGGCTCTGCACGGCGAAAAGGAGTCAGGGCAGGTTGTCTCCTTCCTCGTTAGCCCCTGGAAATTCGTTTCCATCTCATGCATCCCATTCTGCCACCGTCCCCGGTCCCCTGCTCCTCCCGGGGGAACAGCTTTGCTCTGTAGGGCCAGGAGATCTCCGGGCGGGTTGGTAGTGCTCGGGGAGCTTCGCTGCGGTTATTTTTAGGGCCAGCCGTGCTCCCAGGTCGGCTGAGCTCATTCAGCCGGTGGGGGGGGAAGGCACATGGAGATGACAACTGCGGTTGGCAGTTTGGATGCTTGCCCCGCGTGGGGAGCTCGGCCTGCACCCAGCTGAGCACCGGGGGCTTGGGAGCCTGCTCGGAAAGTCCGTGGCCCGAGGGAATTAAGGGATAAATGCTAACGGGCTCAGCGCCTGTGATGAGGAAAGGAAGAGGGGGACAGCAGCGGGCACAAAATGCAGGCTCTGAATAAAGCAGAAGCACGGTGGGGAACTCCGGTGGCCCCACGGGGGTGGCTCACAGCCCCCCACCCACCAGACACCACCCCGGGAGGGGGCTGAGCCTCTCTGCAGGGACAATTCCAGCAGCACCATGCCACCACCACCGCAGCCCCCCTCCCGCCATCGCCCTTCTCCGGGGGACAGCTCCGAAACCCACCGGAGAGCAAGAAATAACCCAAGGTGCCGAGACATCGGAGTGTCCCCCCTCCGGCAAAAGCCCTTCCCTGGGGAGCAGGGCCGCTCCGGCCAGCAGCCCCCCCAGCCCCGCTCGCCACAGCCCCCCCCCCCCCCCCCCCAAACCACGGGCACCCAATTCACACATGCCCCCCCCTCAAGGAGAACCCCCAAATTGCTCCTGCCAGGCTGCCCAGCCTGCGGTTGCCAAGGCAACTGCACCATCACCCCGGGAGCCGTCGCCTAGCAACTCCCAGGCTGCAAATCCTCCATCCCGCGCCTCGCCAGGGGAGCAGAGCCCCCAAACCGGGGGGAACCGGCCCCGAAACGGCAGCAACGCCCCAAAATAACGCGGCACCTCCCGGCCCCCCCCCCCCCCCCCCCCGGCTGCTTTGGGCTGGGGGCGAGATGGGGCCCGGGCGGCCCCGGGGAAGCAGCCGGGGCTGTGCAGGCCGCGGCGGGGAGGCGGTGCGGGAGCGGGGCCCCGAGCGGGGCTGCAGCACGGCCGGGCCCGGCCACGGCAGCGGGGCCGGGGGCCGCGGCGGGCCGGGGGCACCGGGAGCGGGTGCGGGGCGTTGCAAGGGGGTCAGGGGTGCTGGGAGCACCCGGATCGGGGGTGCGGGGCATTGCAATGGGCCCCTGGGTGCTGGGAGCACCCGGATCGGGGGTGCGGGGCATTGCAATGGGCCCCTGGGTGCTGGGAGCACCCGGATCGGGGGTGCGGAGCGTTGCAAGGGGGTCGGGGGTGCTGGGAGCACCCGGATCGGGGGTGCGGGGCATTGCAAGGGGGTTGAGGAGCACCGGGAGGGGGCGCGGGGCATTGCAAAGGGGCCGAGGGTGCTGGGAGCACCCGGATCGGGGGTGCGGGACACCGCAAGGAGGCTGGGGAGGACCTAGGCCGGGGGTGCGGGGCATTGCAAGGAGGCTCGGGGGTGCTCGGAGCACCCAGGCCGGGGGTGCGGGGCATTGCAAGGCGGCGGCGGGTGCATCGCGAAGGGGCTGGGCCCTCGCCGTCCCCTGCGCCGGGCCGGGCGGCGGGGCAGGATGCGCGGAGGCGGAGCGGGGCACGGCGGCGGGGGGGGGATCCCCGGTACTTACACCAACACAGACGAAGCGGTGGCTCCCAGGGGCCGGGGCCGGGCTCGCCCCTCCGGACATGGCCACGGCGCAGGTTGCGCGGCTCGGCTCTGCGCGCCTCGGGGCCGCGCTGCGCGGCTCAGGGCCTGGGGCGCGGGGGCCCATGCCGGCACCTCGGCCTCTCCCCTCTCCGCATCCGCGGCCCGCTGCGCTGCGTTGCGCGGAGCCCTGCGCGCTGCCCGGCGCTGCGCGGAGCCCTGCGCGGAGCCCTGCGCGGAGCGGCGCGCTGCAGTCGGGGCCGCCCCGCCTTTCATTCACAAAAAACAAGCGGCCCCGCCGAGGCCCCGCCCCCGCCCCCCCGCCGCCGCCCATTGGCTGAGAGAGACCGGGGGGGGGTACCCGAGGGGGGGGGGGGGGGGGCTGCTGGCGGGCAGCGGGGCCGGGGCGCCTCGGCGGGGGACTCCATCCTGCCCCGCATGGGACCCCCATCCTGCCCCTAGCCCGCCCCCGCTGGGGTCTCCGTCCTGCCCCCCCCATCCTGCCCCGCATGGGGGACCCCCGTCGTGCCCCCCAGTCCTGCCCCTCGCCCTCCCCTGCACGGGACCCCCACCCTGCCCTCCCTCGTCTGCTGCATCCTCCCCCTGCATCGCCCCTCCATCCTCCCTCCGCACCCAACCCGCCCCTCTCTCCCCCCCAGCCAGCACCTGGCTCCTGCCCCCCGGGAAGGGGTGCACCCCCTGTACCCCCCTCCTCTGAGCACCTTTCCCCCTCCCCTTGTTTTACGGGGGTTGCACAGGGCTGCCAGCCCCGGGGTCCCAGCCGGGCCACGCGCGGTGCCGGTGGTGCTGCCAAGCCAAAAGCCCGGCTGAGGATGGGGCTGTGCCGGGGGAGACCCCTCGCACGGCTGCTCACAAGCCCCAGCACCCCCCCCGGAGCACCCCCAGCCCCTTGCAGGGCTGGTTCTCCCGGGAGGGCAGAGCTGACCCATCCATCCCTGCTCTCCGAGCACAGGCCACACGCTGCAGTACTGCCTTGGAACCCCAGCCTGCAGCGCTCCTCGCAGCCCCCTCCTCACCCCGCGGCCCCCCCAGGGCCGCCCCCCCAGCCCTGCCACCCCAGGGCATAAAAAAACTCAAGAGTCATCTTTGCAGCGTGGCTGCCGGGAAGGCGTCCGGCGCGCTGGCCCCGCTGCTCTGACCCCGTATATCCGCATCATGTGACGCCTCGCCATCCTTTCCCAAGGCTTTCTGCTGCCTTTCCCCCCCGCATCGCCTCCGCCGAGCCATGCTAAGCTCGGCCCCCCCCTTCCCTTCCGCTCAGACCAGGCCGGCCAGCAGCCCGCGGCACGGCCGGCACTGATGCAACGCTGCATCAGCCGGCGTCAAAACCTCAGCGCTCACCTCACCTCGCACCTTTACATCACGGCCCCGGCAGACGCCCGGCACGGCCCCCCATCCCAGCCTCCCGGCATTGCCCCCCGCCTCACCTAACTCGCAGGACGGGGATCTCTCTCTCCATAGCAGAAGGAGACGGAGTCACTTATTTGGGGAGGGGGGAGCCCTTTGGCTTTCAAGCCGGGCATAGGCAGCTCCCAGCGCTGCCTCCGTGCCCGCACCGGGACCGCGAGCCGGCAGCGAAGCTATCGGCTTCACGGCGAAGCTATTTATTCCCCTGCAACAGGAGCTGCGAGCAGCCGAGCTGCAGCTTTGAGCTTTCTTCTTCTTGGAGTGGGTCACGGGGAAGGAACACGTAAAGCTTGTTTGCCAGCCGCATGATTTGGCTTATTTGCTCTCTTGTAGCAGGTGCTTAATTGTGGCATAAAGAGTTCCTGGCAGCTTTCTGGGCAGCCGAATTCCCGCCTGCCCCCCTCCCTGCTAGGCAAAACAAAAGCACAATTGTCACTTGCAGTCGAAACACCCGGGCTGCGGCACTCGCACGGGCCCCTTTCCCGGCAGGAAGCTTTGCCGGGAAGAGAGAGCCGGTGGCGGGAGGCACCGGGGAGGGCACCGGGGAGGGGAAGGGGCTCGGGAGCACCTACAGAGTACGTGGCCGCTACTCGCAGCCCCTCTGCTCCGGGGGAGGAGAAACACAAGTCTCAGCCGAGTCGCTGCATCCCACCGCTCCCCAGCGAGCCCACGCCGTGGCATGGTATGGCTGCCCACGGCATGGCACGGCTGCCCACGGCATGGCACCGCTGCCCACGGCATGGTATGGCTGCCCACGGCATGGCACGGCTGCCCACGGCATGGTACGGCTGCCCACGGCATGGCACCGCTGCCCACGGCATGGCACCGCTGCCCACGGCACGGCACGGCTGCAGGCGATAGCTCCCCTCCCTCAGCACTGCTGCCGCTGGCAGGGCTGTAATTAAAAGGCCGTTTGCTCCCTGCTCCCACGCCTCTCCGACTTAAGCCTCCTGAACTTCTCCCAAAGGGCTCCCATCTGCCCGGCTCCGTAATCGCCCTCGCTCCCAGGCAAAGAGCTCCGAACCCGACGGCTGAGCACGGGGGACCTCGCACCACTGGGAACAAGCACCCGTTTTCACCCCATAGCATCTTCCTCCCTCCATCTCCCCCTCCCCAGCAAGGAATGAAGAAGCTCTCCGGATATCAGAGACGTGAGCGGATGTTGCTCCAGCCGTGCCCTCCCCTGTAAACTTTACGACTGTCTCGGGTTTAATGCCAGGGGTGTTTCCAGCCCTCCCAGGTGCTCCCCACGCCCCTGCCCAGCCTTGCTGGGGGCTGGCAGGCCAGCTTGCACTGCTGCTCCCCCATCTTGCGGGGGGGGGGGATGACGGACACAGGGATGCAAACCCATTTTCCTTTTGCTCCTTGGAGCGGCCAGCAAATGCTCTGCAACCGCCGTAGCCTTCCCAGCTCTGCCCACGCCAATGCCCCCCACCCTGATCCCCAGATATAAAAGCTGAGCTCAGCGTTATTCACCTTGCAGGAGCCTGAAGGGCTGCGACGGACCAAGGCAATGCATCCCTCGCCAGCAGCACCCCGGCAAGCGCGGATTTGCAGCGAGGAGACACCCCGACACCCTC